>NW_024704762.1:9676755-9948179 GCF_018977255.1 Callorhinchus milii
TCTCTCTCTCTCTCTCTCTCTCTCTCTCTCTCGGTGTCCTGGTCGACTATTGCCCCGGATCAAAGCGGTCACTCACTGCTGTTCGCGGGCCGTCACTGGGCGCAAGTCGGCGGCCCTGCCGGCCCCCAGAGCACGCGGTCGCCACGCGGGCTTCGAGGCGTCCGCCCCGATGTGAAGTGAGCCGTCTCTCTCTCTTCTCTCTCTCTCTCTCTCTCGGTGTCCTGGTCGACTATTGCCCCGGATCAAAGCGGTCACTCACTGCTGTTCGCGGGCCGTCACTGGGCGCAAGTCGGCGGCCCTGCCGGCCCCCAGAGCACGCGGTCGCCACGCGGGCTTCGAGGCGTCCGCCCCGAGTGAAGTGAGCCGCCCCTCTCCTCTCTCCCCTCTCCTTCCCTCCTCTCTCTCTCCCTCCCTCCCTCTCTCTTCTTCCCCCTCTCTCCCTCTCTCTCTCCCTCTCTCCCCCTCCCTCCCTCCCTCCCTCTCTCTCCCTCTCTCTCTCTCCCTGGAGGGACACATCCTGCTCAACTAATCCCGCGGAGTTTAGGTACAGGCGCAGGTTGGCAAGAGGTGAACACAAGTCATTTAGAAAGTCAACGCCCTTAATCATATTCCCTTGTTTTTCTTTAAAAAAATCGAAATAACCGCAGTTACAGATGATGTTGGGGGGAGGGGTGGGGAGTGGTGGGGGGGGAGGTGGGGATGGGATGGGATGGGAAGGGCAGCAGAGGATTTTTTAAGGCATTAAAATAAGAATCTTTCCCGTTTCATAGAAACAGGAGGAGGCCATTCAGCCCCTGGAGCCTGTTCCATTCTTACTGGATCACGGTTGATCTGCTCGCCTCAACTCCCAATTACCCGGCTTTGCTCCGTATCCCTCGATACCGCGGGAAAGGGAATGGGATGGGTACTCGTACAGGAAACCTGTGCAAGGCCACGGGTGGGGGAGTGGGACTAGTTGGTGGCTCTTTCGCAGAGATTGATTTGGAAGCTCTTTTCAAAGAGCCGCACGGACCCAATGGGCCGAATGGCCTCCTTCTGGGCTGGAAGATTCTACGATTCTATCTGTCCACCTGAATCTTCGGGAACCCGACCGCTAAGTTGGTCTGCCTGCTTGGTGCAAACCGACAAAAGGAATGGTTACAGCCCTCAAATCCATATCATTATTTTCCATTTCGGGGGTGGGGAGCGCGAGATTCTACAGAACAAATATTTATCTTAATCCAGGTTATTACCAAACTGGAATCAGTTGGTGCGAGGGAACACAGGCACCCAGTAACTGCAATAAAACGTTTCCTCGTGTCAGAAGTTCATTACGTATTTAAATTCAAGGTGTATAAAATAGGCCCCAGAATTGGTAGGAAATTTATTTTGTGCAGTAATGTAAACCGAGTGCTGCTTTCTCTCTCTCTCTCTCTCTCTCTCTCGCTCGCTCGCTTCAATCCTTCACATGAAATTGGTCATTCACTTCATTTCCTGGGCGCACATTGGCTGCCAGCTATTTGCCTGTTAAAACCAGTCACTACACTTCATAGTAACTAGCTGCGCACTGCTTTGAGTCATTTCGTTGGAACATGGGTTGTATCAAAATGCAAGGAATATTTATAAATCCACATGTGTAAACAGATAGCGTGGCTAATATGTTGCAAGGCATAACCTTCCAATGCCAGGCTCCCAAAGCCCCTTAGAATCAGCTCAGGCTCTGTCCCTCGCGGTCTCCGAACTCCTGTGAATCCTGTTGGCCGTTTCCCGACACAGCTCGGAGCAGCGCGGATTAGATTTGATTTGCAGCACATTCGTCGAGTTCGCTGATCTCAGTCGGGGCAGTGATTGAGGCTGTATTTGGTGTCGAGTGTCCCAAGCTCATCCATTATACCCCCCAAAAAAATGCAGTCACTCAATCCACGGCTGTTTGTGGGGACGCTGCTGCGCGCAATCGGCTGCCGCGTTTCGCCCAAAAAATACACAGTCGATTCACTTTACAGCGTATCCTGTGAAGCGCTTTGAGACGTCGCCAAGATCTAATAAGGCGCCGTATCAAATCCAAGGATTGCTATTAATTATTATTGTTATGCTAAGGCTCTACATCAAAGGCAAAGGTTATTATTATTATTATTATTAACTGATATCTATCCAGTTCCCTCTTAAAATCCAATATAGGGATTCCCGTGTAAACCATTACCTTGACAGCACATTCCATTTCCCAACAACCCTCTGCGTAAACCACAGTGAAGAGTTTGTCAACCCATGGACACGTTTCACTAAGTGTTGCCCGTGTCTGATTAGCTGAGAGTGGGAGCGGCAGGCTGTGCTTGTAAGGGCATGATCTTATCTTTTGTTAACAAAAAAAATCTTTCAAGAAACAGTTTGGGAGCAATGAGTCACTGTGGCTGATTGCGTCAACCGGTGCGGTTAGAGCTGTGGGGAGGGGGAGAGAGAGGAGGGAGGAAGAGAAAGAAACAGAGAGAGAGAGAGAGCGAGGGAGGGAGGGAGGGAGGGAAGGAGAGACGGAGGGAGGGAGCGAGGGACGGAGGGAGGGAAGGAAGGAGAGAAGGAGGAAAGGAGGGAAGCAGAGAAGCGTAGCAGAAAATAAACCCTGTTGCACAAGTGACACTTTCCCCCATGTTTTTTGTGAGTTGCGGCCAGCAACCCACAGATCAATGCGTTCTGGTATTGGATGCAGTCATACAGAGCAGGAAGTTGCCCAGATGGAAGCCAAGCTCGCTGTGTGATGGAATGGTTGCCAACTGCGTGGGTGGTGGTTGGTGTAAAACTCCTGCGTGTGGCTTCTCTGATGGCTTTGGAAGCTGACCTCAGCCAGGCCTGCGATACAAGCAGCATTTGGCCCTTTCTCACTCTCTCTCTCTCTCTCTCTCTCCCTCTCTGTCTCTGTCTCTCTCGCTATCTTGCTCTCTCTCTCTCTCTCTCTCACCTCTGAGTCAGGACATTGTGGGTTTGAAGCCCTTTTAACGGGGAGGGTGGTCCTAGCCGGACAAGCAGCGGGAAAGCTTCCCAGACGATTACAAATGCGGTGTTGGCTGCTTAGACTCCAGCAGTTACCGCACACGCACACTCTGGGCTCCCCTCCCAAAGCCTCGGCTCTCGCCAGCCTGCACCGAATACTTTCCGGAATTAGGTTAAGCATGATGCGTCCCACCAGGGAGAGAGAGAGAGAGAGAGAGAGAGAGAGCATTCCATTGCAACAGTCTATCTCTGGAATTTCCATGTGTCGGTGGGAAGCGTGGAATTCTCAGCTCGGTTTGGAGACTCTTAAGCAATGGTGATGGGTTCCCACATGTGTCAGACACCCGGTTGACCCAAAAAAAAAGAACCCAAAAAAAACTCACACATGTTTCTGGATAAATCCTGAGTAAATAATGCAGTAAAACAGACCAGTCTATGGCACTTCCTATTCCTGGTGAAGGGTTGGATCAAATGAATTCTCCTAAACGGTCTTAACAGCTGATAAGATCAGGGTATCTCTGTGTGCAGTGCGAGATTGCACACTTCCACTGTACACAAGGCGACTTCGCAGGAACTAAACGATAGCGATTGCAACAATGAGAAAGATAACCAGAGCCATAAAGGTGGGTTGAGCGGTGGCTGAGGAGGTATTTGAGAGGAAATGAGTTGGTTCCCAGGTGTAAGGGTCAGTGTTTAGCGATAGAGAGAGAGGAGGGGAAGGGAACATCACACACAACCATCACAGGCAAGAGAGGCAGTGGAACTCCCTGCAACCAACGACCCATATTTATAATAAATAATAATTATAATAATAATAATCCTT
Organism: Callorhinchus milii; assembly: GCF_018977255.1. Lineage (NCBI taxonomy): Eukaryota > Metazoa > Chordata > Chondrichthyes > Chimaeriformes > Callorhinchidae > Callorhinchus > Callorhinchus milii. The sequence goes on from NW_024704762.1 coordinate 9,680,540, forward strand.
GTGACGTGATACGGCGCTATATCAAATGCAAGGGTTATTATTAGTATTTATTCCAGCCGGCTTTCAAACTTAAAACCGGATTTAAGGATTTTCCAGAATTCCTTGGCAAATGATAGCAATAATCCGCCTCGAAGTGCTTCACAGCATTGCCGTGCAGTGTAGTGACTGTGTACCTATAGCAGTCCAGGTCCCAGCAACAGCCACAATGTAAACGACCAATTAATCTGAATGCTTGTGGCACAGGAGAACTCCCTTCTCGTTCTGCACAGTGTGGGTGAGATCTTTAATGTCCTGAACAGCGAGACTCGGATTAACATCTCAACTGAAGGACGGCACCTCTGACAGTGTGCACCCCCCCCCACCCCCCCACCCCATTACTCCTGATATGGGTCTTGAACCAAGAACTGCCTGACTCTGAGGCGAGAGCGCTTCCGACTGAGACTGAGTGGAATTTCGGGCCTCCGCAGTGCAAGTCTGATGACACTGAAGGAAACAGGAAGGCGCTGCAATAAACCGTGTGTTTGATGGAGTTCATGTTACGATGTCTCAATCCGGCTGAAGAGCTGGGAGAGAGTTGGAGGTGAGTGAAAGCTCAGGGATATACTGGAATTCTGGCAATACGAGCGTTGGGATGTCAGGGGGAAAGGAGCAGGGATTTATCCCTGACATCTGGCTTCCTATTCATCAATGGGAAAGTATTTCAATGTGGATGGGACACGAGAAGCCCCACTGTGGAGTCGTTAAACCTGCTGTAGCATGTGTTGTAGACATAACCTTGCTTTACACTGGAGGCCCATCCAAACTATTTCTAGTTTTGTTTCCTGGTTTCCTTACTCCTCACGCACGCCTCTGTTCACCGAGCAGTCAGTGGGAGGGAGCCCAGTTGTTAGTCGATTGGCAGATCGCTTTTCTGGGGATAATAGTCCCTTCAAAATAAATAAAATAATAATTGGGTCACTCAATCCACGACTGTTCGTGGGGACGCTGCGGTGCGCAATCGGCCGCCGCGTTTCAGCCCCACAAAATACACAGTCACTCCACTTTGCAGTATATTCTGTGAAGCGCTTTGAGACGTCTTGAAGACGCGATAAGGCGCTATATCAAATGCAAGGATTATTATTATTACTATTACGAGCAACAGTGGGGAAGGAGAGGAGAGAGGGAGATGGGGAGGGAGGGAGGGAGTGAGAGAGAGGGGGGGAAATACAAGCTAGGATAACCAGGGAGAAAGACTCTGCATTTATTTGCAACAGCAACGACTGGGACGAAGGGGATAAAAATGATATGAATTCACAGCCGACACTGTCCCTTGACCTGCATGTGATCCTGCGAGAGATTGCTTCAGTCGCTGAATCGTCAGTTTGCCACAGGCTGGCGGGTACATTATTAATGAGCCGCAGAGACTCGGGATCAGAGAATTACTACACAGCCTCTCACGTGCGTGAAATTCTGCCTTTTGATCAGCTGTGAGTCCCTGCAGTCCCCCTGAACAATAGGTCACTGCAGTCAGTTTCACTTAAGCAGAAACAGCCGACTAGTATTAGCCCTGCAGTGGCTGAGCGGAAGGTCAGTTCAGTCAGTTTTGTTTAAGTAAGGACAGCTGAGCATCTTCTCCCACTCCACCTCCCCTCTCCCCTCCCCTCACTTTCCGTACACTTAAGTGAAACACATCCACAAACCCACCTCCCTCCCTGGGTCCAGACATCTCAGGACCTCAGACATTGCCTTTCCCCTTATTGTGAATAATAATAATAATTATAACGGGGCAAAACCCATGCAAGTTTCCTTACTCCGCACACCTGGTTTACGTAGCGGGAGGAATCCGGGTGGTTAGTCGATTGGCAGATCGCTTTTGCGGAGGTAATAATCGCTTCCAAAAACAATCAATGATTTGGTGACGCAATCCACAACGGTTTGTGAGGGCACTGCTGGGGGCAAAAATCGGGCGCCCGGTCGGGTCAGCCGATCAGAAAGAGCCTACAGCATCCTATTGCCTTGAATCGTCTCGGAAAGTGCTTCACAAGTGTAGTTACTGTGGGACCAGTGAGTGGATGATTTCAGACCCCCAAGGCTCCTGGTTGCTCTATGCTAGCATCTGCTGGAAAGCACACGACACTGCAGATGATGGGGAGAACAGAATATTGGTTCAATGGTTCAGCACTCTACACTCTCTCTGTGTATGTCTCTATCTCTCTCTCTCTCTCTCTCACACCCCTACCCCCACCCCACGAATGATCACACGGCCTCAGAATATCACGCTCGAATCTCACTCAAGCGCTATGACCCACGCCGCTCGCATTAACACTCCACATCAGAGGGATTTTTGCAGTAAATCGCTGCAGTCAGCAAACTGTGCAGAACTGGGTTACGAAGATGACATTTTAAGGTTTATTGCCGCACACTGCAGACACCCCCCACACCCCCCCCCCCCGTTCACAGTGTACACATCTGATCTTAGTAAAACTATCCTTTTTCTCTCTGTCTCCAGAAGGGAAAGGTGGTGATAGTGTGGGAGCGATAGGTTTGTTATCTGGAGTCTCTACTCACAACTGTTTGCTGCTGTGCGCAATCGGCTGCCACATTTTGCCCCCATAATATACAGTCACTACACTTTACAGTATATTCTGCGCAGCGCTTTGAGACGTCTCAAAGACGTGGTAAGGCGCTATATCAAATGCAAGAATTATTATTACCATTAGGAGTTATTGGACACACCAGACGTATATTAAAACATCGACATGACCTCAGCTGTTATGGCCACACCTGGTGACACATTCTCCGCAGACTTGATCACAAAGAACGGACCCACAGGTGAGGCACTGGAGAGGAGCCAATGTCTACAGACACAGAAGGGAGTTTCCCACCACTGTGACCTCGTCAACCATTCTACAGTAATAAAAATCATCATAATAATCCTCAGATTGGATGTAATAATACCTGCAATATACTGCATTATTAGAATATACTGCAGAGTGAATTGACTGTATATTTTGTGGGCGAAACACAGCAGCCAATTGCACATAATATCACACCTTCTCGCGTCATCAACATGTCCCAAACACGTCACAGGATTTCTACCGTAAACTGTAGTGACTGTGCGTTTGGCACAATTGGCTGCCGCGTTTCGCCCACAAAACATGCAGTCGGTTCACTTTACCGCATATCCCCGTGAAGCGCTTTGAGGCGTCTCGACGACGTGATGAAGCGCTTTATCGAATGCGAAGATGATTACTTATTATTGTTGTATAGTTTCTTCCCGGGAATGTGTTGTATTGGCTGTGTTTCTCTGGAGCGAGATGATGGGGATGGATACATTTTGTGGAATGATTTTGGGGCCGTAATCTACAGCAACATGTCCAGTTCTTTGCGACAGTAGTGATTCCACTGATACATTTCTGTAACGGATCGGAACAATTTCACTAAACAAACAGAGATTGAAAAATGATTTCACCCACAACAGAAATCACCAACAGCCGATGAGCTAAATAAAGCAAATTAGCATCCAGCATTACACGAGTATCAATCAGCCTTTCTCTCTCTCTCTCTCTCTCTCTCGAGCTACAGAAACGATAGCAAAAATTGTACCACAATCAGAAACGGATCAATGACTCATTTTATTCCCCCTCTCACCTCTGAGGCAAAAGGTGTGGGTTCAAGCCCCCCACGTCACTCCCGACGTGAAAGGTGGTGTACAAAGCTTCTCTTGCCATTGTAGTGGCTCTATCATATGGAAGGATTGTTGCTATAACACTAATTGCATTTGATATAACACCTTATCACTATATTGTTGAGACGTCTCAAAGCGCTTCACGCGATATACTGTAGAGGCGATTGACTGTGTATTTGTCCGGAAAACGCAGGAGCCAATTGCTCACAGCAGCGCTCCCGCAAACAGTCGTGGATTGAGTGACCAAATGATGACTTTTTTTTTCAAGGGATTATTACCCCCGAGGAAGCGATCCGCCACTCCACTGGCAACTGGATCCCTACTCACTGATCGGTAAACAGAGGCACGTGCGAAGTGAGGCTTTGCCCACCTGGGAATTGAACCCAGGTCCTCTCGCTTGCGAGGCGACCGCTGTAAAACCACGTCCCCATAATGTTGGGAACCACAGGGCAGCCTTTTGCTCTTCTGTCTCACGCTGACAAAGAAAAAAGGGGCCGTATGCACGTAAATGGCCTTAAATGCCAACAGCTGAACCGTGTGGCAAACAGTTCACTATCAGAGACATCCTCTATTGCGCTGTAAAAACACTTTGTTTCTATCGCAGTTGCAAAGTCAGGAACAACAGTCCGCGTGTAGCCTTTTGTGCGCGTGTTTTTATTATTATTATTATTATCATTGCACAATCTTACGTCTGTTTTTCAAACTTTCTCCTTTATTATTAATACACGTTCTGGTCCCAGTGGTTAAACTGTAACCGGTGACCGAGATCTCCAACACACAGACCAGCGAAGGAGGTGAAATATCTCGCCTTACCCACACGTGGGGGATTAGGCACGTAAACAAGTTTCAGATACGTGACCCATTTGGCTGTCCCCGTGAAGGAGAAGTATTCGCCCACAAGATGTGCGGTCACTGCGCTTTACAGTATAATCTGGGAAGCGCTTCGAGACGCCCCCAACGAAGTGATAAGGCTCCGCGTCAAATGCAAGGATTTATTTTTATTATTGCGAATTGGCGAGTCACCCAGTTTGAAAAAGTTCTACCCTCCCCCCTCTCACCCCCCCCCCCCCCCCCCCCGAAGTTCTGTCTCAGGAAATCATAAACTATTTCAGCAAAGCTTCGAACTTCAACCAAACCCATCGCTATAATCCCGTCCCCTGTCTCAGAGCCTCAACGTACAATGGGCCCATTTGTGCTTCGGATATTTCCGGCTGAACTCAAGTGTAAAATTGAAGCTTATCTGAGAAAGGGGGTGGGGGGGGGGGGGGGGTGGGGGGTGGGGGGGGGGAGAGCGAGAGAGAGATAGGAGAGAGAGATAGAGAGATAGAGAGAGAGAGAGCACGTCCAGTCCAGGAAAAGTCAATAAACAAATACACTCGGAAGCAGCTCGCAAATGATAAATGGGAAAGGCTGGGAAGGATGAAGGCAACTATTACACGGTATTGAGGATGAGTCAGGCTGTCTCCCCACTGATGTGCGCACAACACTAATTTATTCTGCAGCTTTCGTTGGTGTTTGCAGCGCCTTGGGATGTCCTCCCGACATGAAAGGCGCTCTGTAAATGTAATTTTTGTTGTGGTTGTTGTCGCTTGCACGTGTGTTTGTGAGTGTGCGCGCGCGCGCGTTTCTGTGTGTGTAAGAGCATGTGTGAGTGTGTGTGTGAATCTGTGTGAGTATGTGTGAGTGTGTGAGAGTGAGTGTGTGTGTGAGTGTGTGAGTGAGTGAGTGAGAGTGAGTGTGTGTGAGTGAGTGAGAGTGAGTGTGTGTGAGTGAGTGTGTGTGAGTGAGTGTGTGAGTGTGTGAGAGTGAGTGTGAGTGAGTGTGAGAGAATGAGTGTGTGTATGTGTGAGTGTGTGTGAGTGAGTGTGAGTGAGTGTGAGTGTGTGAGTGTGAGTGAGTGTGAGAGTGCGCTGGATGGTGTGCAAGTTTACAAGGAGACAAATCCCCATCTCTGTAGGTGGGGCTCGTCACTGGCAGAATGGAAGCCTTTTTCAGGAAGCGGTTTGACGGTGGGATGGGAAGTGAGGTGTGAGGTTCAGGGCAGGGATTCTGGAGGCATGAGGTCACCTGAGTCTCCTCACAAGATCAACCTTAAGAAGACCCGTCAGTCCATCCGATCTCATCCCTCCAGAACTCCTGCCCTACCACGGGGTCCCTGCCCAGGGTTCAATTCCTGGGCAAGTTCCCTTACTCCACACGGCTCTGCTTACCGAGCAATAGGAAGGAACCCGGTTGTTAGTCGATTGGCGGATCGCTTTTCCAGGGGTAGTAAAAAAAAACTTCGGTCACTCAACCCGCGGCAGTTTGCGGGGGACGACGCTGCTGCGCGCAGTCGGCTGCCGCGTTTCGGCCACAACATACACAGTCGATTCACTTTACAGTGTAGCCTGTGAAGCGCTGTGAGACGCCTCGAAAATGGGATGAGGCGCTGTGTCAAATGCCAGTGTTATTATTATTAGCAGTCGGTCGCAACATCTAACTTTAAATATTGCTCTCTGAGCATCCTCGCGATCAAGGTGACACACTGCCACATTTTAAAGGACATTCCATCTCCAAATCAATTACATTTCATGTTTATTATTTCACACGATCGTTGCAACATTTTGCGTTGCCTCAAGGCAAAGGATATTATTAATAATAATAATAGATTAAAGAATAAGAATCCTTGCCTTTTAGACACAGTGTGTCGAGGCGCTCCACAATGTTTTCTGCCAAGTGTAGTGACCGTGTATTTGGTCAGGCGGACGCGGCAGCCGATTTGTGCACGACGACGACGTCCCACGAATGTCTGTGAAGCGGGTGAGTCATTTTAGCTGCAGGGCTGCCGGTCGGTCGGGGCTTTTACGTTGTGGGATGAGGATGAGACGACTGTGTGAATTACGAACGACGCAGAAATGGGTTAGCGACGCCAAGTTCCCCTGAAATCACTCAAAAGCTATTGATTTCATGGCTCCATCTCAGGCTGAACAGGAAAATGAGTTTCCTTTGGAATTTATAGTTTGTTAAAAGGTGATCTGGTTGACCCCTGATATCGTTTGAGAAGCACAGTTCTCAAATCAAATGGTCAAACGGCCAAACTAATTTGGCATTCATAGTAGTATCCCTACAATCATCCTTGCATTTGGTATGGAGCCCTATCGCGTCGTTGAGATGGCTCAAAGCGCTTCACAGAAAATACCCGTAAAAGCGTAGTGACCGAGTACTTTGTGGGCGAAACGTGGCAGCCAATTTGCGCCCAACAGCGACCCACAAATAGCCACCCGGTGAATCAGGCGCGGACAGGATCGGGGTTTAACGTCTCATCCTAAGGACTGCAGCTTCCGAGTCGGGTCTGAACCGTGGGATTTCGAAGCCACTGCCTTCGGTCCGCGGAGGCCGGCCACGCGAGCGACTCGAATTCCGAAGGCGGAGGGTTAAAAATAAACTGAAATGCAACACTTACTGAAAATAAAGAGGGGATACACTGTGAAAAGAAAACCTCCCGAGAGTTGTTTCAAACAGCGTCAGTGAGACTGTGTAGCAATGGAACCGCAGCGACCAGCGTTCTGTCTTCCCTTACAAAGTTACGCGGCATTCAGCAATCTGTTATTGTCACTTCGTTTGGATAGATTGTGCAATTAACACTCCAATCACACGGAACACCCCCACCACACACCCCCACCCCCACCCACCGATAGGGGAAGCACGTCTCGAGATGCTCCCTGACACACACACACAGAGAGAGAGAGAGAGGGGGGGAAGCGGGAGAGGAACGGGGTTACTACCATACAGTGGACACCGCCACAACTCATCTGCCGTACAGCCACAGCTTTATGATCCTCGCACCTGACACATCGCTCGGAACGTGTCAAAGCAAATCGAAGAGTTACCGCGAAAACCGGTGACCGCTCCATCCACCGCTGTCTGTCTGTGTGGGGGACGCTGCTGTGCGCAATTGGCTGCCGCGTTTCGACCACACAATATACAGTGGGTTCTCTTTACGGTGTATTTTATGAGGCGCTTTGAGTGAGACAGAGAGAGAGAGAGAGAGAGTGAGAAACTCCTTCCTCTCTTTGACAATAGCGCTGAGGAGATGGATACTGGAAATTATGTTGGCGATGAGTTGGCCATTTTTCAGTGGGTGAGAGGCTGAAATCTTGTTGCTCTCTGGGAGCGTTTGGGAATCCGTTTGCTGAGGAAATGTCTGGTTCCACGGCCCCCAATCTCCGTGTAAGGGAATCCAGGTTAAAGGGAACCGAGCGCATTATGATGGGATTCCACTGGATTAGGGATAAGACTGTGTTTTGACTGCGAGAGTCTCCCGGGGAGAAGGGAGATAAGGGAGGGAGGGAAGAGAGATGGAAGCTGACAACTTGGACCTGTTCCGACACGCTCTGGAATGATTATATCGTCAGGCCCCGTGACAGTCTGCGTTTAGTTGGCGTATTTCTATTACATTTGCATTTGAATATTGCCGAACATCTCAAAGTGCTTCACAAAATTATTCTACAAAATGGTTTAAAGGTCCCACAACGCCATTCATCATCATCATCATCATCATCATCATCATCATAATAATACTTACATTTGATACAGTGCCTCATCACGTCTTTGAGACGTCTCAAAGCATTTCGCAGAATATACTCTGTGCCGCGCCCGACAATCCCATTCCCGATAAAAAATGATCACTCACTTGATGGCTGCTCGTGGCAACTTGCCGAGCGCAAATTAGATGCCGGGTCCACCTGCAAAACACACAGTCACTACACGTAACAAGAATGCTTCAATGTTACGGGGACCGTAACAAACACGGGGATGATTGTGTTTTATATATAAATTCTGTTACGTTTAGAATGATTAATTAGCACAGATCCGAACCAGGGGTTAAAGAGAAGTTAAATAAGGCAGGAATTTTTTTTTTTAGAAAAAAAAATGTACATTTGACTCTGTCGCCTCTAACGCTTTCCACCGTGTCTGGTTCTGTCAACTCATTCGCTGCAGTCAGTGTCTCATCTTGTACGCAAATTTGAGATTTGTCATTAATTTCACGATTAACGAGACTGAACTGTGTGTCTCAAAGCTTTCAGAGTTAACGCACAATGTTTAGCAAAGTCGCCTTTTCCGAACTCCTGTTTCAAACCGTAAATTACATGTTAACGACAACAATAATAATCGTAATCCTTGCATTTGATCCTTATCCTTATCACGTCTTCGAGACGTCTGAAAGCCACTCGCAGAATATACCGTCAAGTGTAGTGACTGTGCATTTTGTGGGCAAAACGCAGCAGCCAATTGTGCACAGCAGCGCCCCGCAAACAGCCGTGGATCGAGTGAGCAAATTGTTATTATTATTTATTTTTAAAGGGATGACTGTCCCCGGCGAAGCCAATCGCCGATCAACTGTCTTAATTTGGAAGTCAGTTTAACTTTAAGAACCAGCGCTTAAGAGTCCAGACCGTATTCGAGAATTTTCTTTAATTCTGCCCGATGTGAGATATTAATTATTATTATTATTAATATTATTAGGAAACAAAATGGTCGGGACGGGCAGAAAATTCGGCTCTGATGGACGCACACCGGCCGCGGGGTTCCGGTGCCAGTCCACCAGGCGGCGGCACTGAGCTCAAGATAAACCGTCCACCTCAATAAACTGCTCCGATGAAACTCTCAATCAGTGCTCTCCGATCGCTTTCCGGGAAAATAAACGCTCCCCCCCACCCCCCCACCCCCCACCCAAAAAAAAAGTCACTCAATCCACGACTGCTTGTGGGGACTCTGCCGCGTTTGGCCCACAAGAGACGCAGGGACAGCCATTCCGCTTTACATTATAGTCTGTGCTTTGAGACAACAACAACAACAACAAGATTCCATTTATAAAGCGCCTTTCACGTCAGGAGGACGTCCCAAGGCGCTGCACAGTTGGGTCGTGACCCGAGCAGGGGGGAAATGGTCAGGGTGAGGGGAGGGGAGGGAGGGAGAGAGGAGGGGGGAAATGGTCAGGGTGAGGGGAGGGAGCGAGGAGGGGGGAAATGGTCAGGGTGAGGGGAGGGATGGGAGGGAGCGAGAAGGGGGTAGAGAGTCGAGAGGGGAGCTGAAGGCTCGGTCAAAGAGAAAGGTTTTGAGACCGGCCTTGAAGGAGGAGAGGGAGGAAGCAAGGCGGAGGCACTGGGGGATAGAGACGTCTCAGTGACGGAGAAGGCGAGGAGTTTTTTTTTTAATATTGCTTATCAGATTGTGGAGCGAAGCCAACAATCAGCGGGTCAGAGTCTGTACACCCCGTACACGTCACCATCAAACTGCTGCAGGATCGTAAACCGGATTAAAAGGGGTCAGTGATCAGCAGCTAACCCTGTCTGTCCTCTCCAGGCCTCTGATACTGCTTGTTGGTCCAAAATGCAACCCCTTTCCCCCCCCCCGCCACCCTCCGCCATCCCATCCCATGGCACAGGGCCACTTTTAAGAGCAGAGAGGAGTGAAGCGCTGATTGAAGACAATATACAATGGAACCTTCTCCCAATTAAAGGGATGTAAGCAGTCAGCCCTGACCACAGCGTGGCCAGAACTGCAGGTTACACAGCAGGAGTTTGTTGATTCAAATCCCTGTTCTCAACTGTGTGTATGGAGGGGGGGGGGAGAGAGGCTAAATAGGTCTCAGCTCTTCCCCGGGGTTTGGGAGAGGAAAACCCAAACAGAAAACTCTCTCCCTCCCCCAAAAGGCTGTGGATTATGGCTGGATCCATTCAAACTTTCTAGACTGAGGTGGATAGATGTTTGTTAGATCAGGGTATCGCAGGGTATGGGGCAAAGGCGGTTGATTGGGGGTTGAGGTGCAGATCAGATCAGCCGGGATCTAATGGCGGAACAGGCTCGAGGGGCTGAGGGACCTGCTCCTGGCCCCTCCGTGTGCGTGCGTGCGTGCGCGTGTGGCAAGGCTCACACACGTGACCCTCCTTTCTCTTGCTCTCCGTTCCCCGTCAGTGCAGTCACACTTCCAAAGACCAGAGAGCTGTTGAGTTGACTCATCACTCACCTGATGGTCCTGTGGCCCCGGATCGACACTGCCCTCTGCTGTTGGTCTAAGCCATATTTCAGCCAATCAGCCGGACACTCACCGCGGGTGTGGGAATCCCCAGTGAATTCCAATCAGTGGAGTAACAGCGGGCGGGGCAGATTGGTTAATTCAGGTGGGTCTTGAAGTGTCTCAATGTCTGTCCCAATTTCCTGTGTTGACACTGGGAAGTGAGTTCGGTCATAAAGAATTAGGGTATTTGGCATTGGGTCAAAACCTCAGTCCCACAAAATACAGGACACGCGTTTCGCCCACAAAACACACAGTCAATTCACTTCACAGTATATTCTGCGAAGCGCTTTGAGACGTCTCGAAGATGTGATGAGGCGCCGTATCAAATTGCAAGGGTTAGGCCTTCCTGTGAAGCGTAGCGACCGTGTGTTTTGCAGCCGAACGCAGCGGAGCCAATTTGCACACTGCGACGTCCGGCAAACAGCCCCGGAATGGATAACCGGTTCTATATGGGGATTGTCAGCCACAGAGAGAGAGAGAGAGAGAAATTCTCTTCTCTTCTCAAATGACATTGTGGGATCTTTAACGTCCACCTAAACAGACGCAGATGGGTCTAATTTAACGTCTCATCTGAAGGATGGCTGACAATACAGCAATATCCACCCCCCCTCCCCCAGGAATATTCCGATAGATAACCCTCTGTGGCGCAAAACTCCGCCTCGTGACAAGTAAGTACAACTCCAGAAGCCGACTGAACGAAACAGGACTCAAGCCACAAAGCCACAGAGTAAAAAAACGTCATTTTATTACACTCCTAAATAAAAAAAGACTACCTTTTTCACTGAAGTCATATATAAAAACAACTCTTTTGTGAGTTTCACCAGGAATACAACTCCCCCTCCCGAACGGAGAGGCAATGAGCAGAATTCAGTCAGGAACGAAGAACAATCACAGTGTTAAGAAAATTGCTTTTTTGTTAATTAAAACACATTTTAAGATGGGTTTTATATATATATTTTTTTTTGAGGGGGGCGGTTTTAAAAAAAAAAGCGGGTAAAACTCAAGCAGCTAAAATTACCCCTCCCCGATCTTCCTTACCCCAATCCCTGCCCCTTAAGACAGACAGACAGACAGACAGACAGACCGCTTTGTCTCAAGACCCGCAATATTACAGAAAGCCCTTAAAAAAACCTCTTAACTTGGAACTTTTTTTATTAAAAGGAGTTACTCGACACCAGGAAGGTGGAAGGCCATCTTGATGGACCTTGGGCTTTTATTTTCATCCAGTATTTCTTACGCTATGTTCTTAAGTTCACCTGATTAGCGAACGAAAGACCCCAACGCATCCCCGTGTAGACACGATAACAAAATGAAGCTTCCAATCTCAGCCGCTTCACGATCCAAGCAACTTAGCCCGTCTCGAGTCCCGAAGCCATCGTGTTCCCAGGTCTCCAGGTTCACCATCTCTTAAGCCGTTCCTTGTGTTAATCTGCAGGCTTTCACCGTGAAATGTAGTGACTGTGTATTTTGCGAGCGAACACGGCACAGTGGCCGCAGACTGCCATGATAGTTTTTTTTTGCGCGGGCGGTGGGGTGGGGCGGGGGAGTTGGAGAGAGAGAGAATCTCTTTCTCGAATAGGGCTGCGGGATCTTTTTAATGTCCACCTGAACAGGGCACAGACTTGGAGCTCGGTTTAACGTCTCATCCGAAGGACACATTTCTGAACAAACATCAAGTCATAACTTGGGTCACGGCCATGGACTTTTAAGTGGAGACGGGGAGGGTGATGGGCGATGGGGGTAAGGAGAGAGGAAAGAGTTCAGTTTAACAGCACGATCTCAGGCGATGGAAGGGAAGTTACTCCAGTCAACGGACTTCAGAAGTCAGTGACCATCTTTCCAGGTCTCGTGGTTGACGTCAGCGATGTTCACGCCGTGGCTCAGTCTCTTTTGCTCAGGATACTGCTGCAGGAAACCTAAAGAATGAAGCTGGAAATCTTCCTGAATGAAACGTGGGGCCAATGTAAATATTTTCCAGGCTGAGCACAAAGGGAACCAGTTGATCTCGGTTCCCACAAGTCCGAGCCTTGTCAAGGCCGACACAGTAAAGTTACTGGCGTGTTCAGGAACACGGGTCCATCTGTGTCCTGTTTCTCCCCCTCCCACCTGCTCCCCCACTCACTCATCCCCAAACACATTCTCCTGAAACAGAACGAAGGTCAACTGTAACTCCCCCCTCCCTCCCCACCCCACCTTCCCAATCACACCCCCTCCCCCAACCCCATTATCCCCCGACAGAGTGGAGGGGGGTCTGGGTTGAAAACAGAACACGTTGAGCTCTCTCTCTCTCTCTCTCTCTCTCTGGGACGCGGATGGAAAGGGAGCAGATTTCTCCACAAAATTGGCCGGTTATAGGCTGCCTTTCAGGGCACACTCCGACTGCCGTAATAATTCATGGGCTCCGTCTCAGTCAGTGGGATGTTGGGTTTCCTCTCTGTCTCGGTCTCAGACTCGTCCAAGAGCAGAGGTCTGTGTTTGAAGAAGTCGGACATGTATCGGACCTGCGGGTGCAATAATAATAATAATTATTAACAATTACTATTATTATTATTGATAGTAATAATTGTGGAAACGTCTCAAAGTGCTTCACAGGATACACTGTAAAGTGAAGTGATTGTGTATTTTTTGCGGGCGAAACGCGGCAGCCGATTGCGCACAGCAGCGTCCCACAGACAGTCGTGGGTTGAGTGACCAAATTATAATTATTTATTTAAGTTTCGAAGGGATTATTAGCACTGGAAAGCGATCCCCCGTTTAACTATCAAAAATAACAATGACCACCACAACAACCTATTTGGAGAGCCCCTCACGCAGGGCGTAGCGTCCCATAGCGCTAACAACCAGGTTCCTACTGACTGCCGGGCAAACAGAGGTGTGTGTGTGGGGCGTGGGGGTCATACTCACGATTAAAACGGCGACGATGGCTCCCTGGAATAGCCCCACCAGCACGTCACTCCAATAGTGCCGGTAGTCAGAGACTCGGGTGTAACCAACGTAAAGTGCAAAGGCGATGAGGAAGAACTGGATGGTGGGTCTCACCAGCCTCGCCCACTTGGCCTGCAGGCGAGCCTGAAGGTAGAGCTGTGAGAGGGGGAGGGGGGCGCGGGGAGAGAGAGAGAGAGAGAGAGAGAAGAAAAGCAATGACGTTTCGCCCACAAAATACCCAGTCACTCCACTTTACAGTATGCCCTGTGAAGCGCTTTGAGACGCCTCAACGACTTATATCAGGCGCTGTATGAAATACACGATTATTATGATTATTATTATTATTATTAGGCACCGGGAGAAAGAAAGTCCTTTCTCTTTGCCAACAGCTCCGCGGAGATCTTTAAGATCCGCCCGAACAAGGCACAGATGGGGAGTGAGGGTTTAACATCTAATAAGAAGGGCATCGTCTCCGACAACACCTTGACAAGACCCTCACTGTGCTGGAGCATCAGCCTGTAGTCAGTGTCCGAGTTCCAAGTCCCCAAGGCGGGGGCGTTAGCGACTGAGCCAGACCGCCAGCTGTGATAGGCAATGGGGTGAAACTGGGGCAAGAACTTACCGAGAGGAAGACCATGCAATACATCCCAAAGGATGAGTGACCGGAGTAAAACGACAGCCTGGAAAAACATACGAACACAAGACTCAGTCAGACCCTCTGTGCTGTCCACCTTGAGGCAACGCGTAGATAAATAATAATAATAATTATAGAGAAATAATAATTTTTAAAAATAAATGAATAATAGTTTGGTCACTTCGATCCACGATTGTTTGTGACCAAACAATTGGCGCAATTGACTGCCACGTTTCGCCCACAAAAAGCACACAGTCGATTCACTTCACAGTATATTCTGAACGGCTTTGAGACGTCTGGAAGACGTGATAAGGCGCAACATCAAAATGAAAGGATTATTATTACTGTTAATAATAAATAGACGCCCAACCTCATTCCTTTCAACACAAACATTCCCCCCCACCCACACGTGCGCACCCGCACCCCCGCGCACACCCACACACACCCGCGCACATAGCACCCAGAGTAGAGGGAGGGGACGGTTGGGGAGGGGAGGCTTGGGGAGGAGGATAAAAAAAACCTCAAAATACGTTGAAATGACTAACTAATCTTTCCAAGCAATGTGTTAAACAATCCGTGTGCAGACGGTTCCAATTCAGAGTTAAACACTCACTAATTGCGCTCTCTCTCTCTCTCTCTCTCCTCCAAAGTTAGTATTAAGACTCGTCTCCAGTTAATTGTAATCTTGCGGATAATTGACTTAACCCAATGAAGTGCCCTTTGATAATACGTGAGCGGGGATGGGGGGGGTTGGGGGTTGTATGTGTGGGGGGGGAATAAGCAGCTGGGGTTGAAATTCAATGTCACATCCAACATTGCTGTGCACAATTGGCAGTCGCGCTTCGCCCACAAAATACACAGTCACTCCACAATACTTTGTACGCTGTGTCCTGCGAGGCGCTTTGGAGACGTCTCGACGACGCGATAAGCCGCTAAATCAAATGCAAGGATTATTACTATTATTATATTATTATTATGATTAGCATCATTATCCCCCACACCCCTCCCACCCTCTCTCCTTCCCGTGACGCCAGAGAAACAATGAAACACCGACACGCAGTTTCCGCCCCGAGGAGACGGTCAGGGTCAGCAGGATACGCACCGCGCCTCGGTCACGCTCTTGGTTGGCCCCGTACACACACCGTCCGCCTGTTGGTACGCAGAGCAGTTCAGCAACGTCATGTTGGGGTTACACACGGACAGGAAGTTGGGCCGCAAACGCCCCACGGTGTACTTGGCGATGTCGGTCAGGGACTGGCTGATCGCGGAGCCCAGGAAGAAGGTCCCCACCACCTTGTAGAGGGCGGCAACATAGTTATTGCACTCGGACCTCGAGTAGATACGCTTAGTGCAAACCATGTACGCCTCCCCAGTGGTGATCTAGAGAGAGGGGGGAGAGAGAGAGAGAGGGGGAGTGTGAGAGATTGTGTGTGGGAGAGTGAGAGAGAGAGAGAGAGAGAGAGAGAGGGTGACAGAGAGCGAGAGATGAGTTACGAGATACCTGGTCAGAGTGAGTAGTAAACGTACGGAGCTGGTGTTTCACCAGATACACATTCAATTCGCTTTACAGTACAACAACAACTTGCATTTATTCCGCGCCCTTCACTTAGGGTAGCGTCCCAGAGCGATATATATACCGTGTATCCTGTGAAGCGCTTTGAGACGTCTCGAAGACGTGATAAGGCGCTGTATCGAATGCCAGGATTATTATTAATACAACACATGGGGTAATCAACCGTTGTTATATTGCCCCCAAAACATCCCCAGCAACAAAGCTCACGAGGCATCTGGGAGTCCACCCCACCACCCCCCGTTCTCTCCTTGTGTGGGAGGGGGGAGGGGGGGGTGGGGGAAGAAGCCGTCGCCAACACCACCCATCACTTACGATGATGATGCTGGAGGAGATGGTGACAGCCGCCATTAGCTCCATTGAGATAGTCTCCTTTACGTAGGGGTAGCTGATGCTTTCATCGCTGCAGAAGAACCCGCGGATGTACGGTTTGCACCGCACCGTCAGAATGGCAAACGGTAACGAAGCTGCAACAGGAACAGGTTAAGATATAATAGTTAATAATTAATAATAACATTCATCGAGAAAAGTAACATCCATTTAAAAGCAAAGTGCCAGTGTTACGGGTCTGGCTGATCCACCACTGAAAACCACTTAGAATTTAATAATAATAATAATAATCCTTGCATTTGATATGGCGTATTTGAGACGTCACAAAGCGCTTCACGGAATATGCGGTAAAGTGCAGTGACTGTGTACTTTGTAGGCGAATGGGGCAGCCAATTTTGCGCACGGCAAAGTCCCAGAGAAACAGTGACGGAGAGGAGAGTAAGTGACCAATTTTAACTGCGGTAATGTGGGTCAGGACAAAAAAAATCGTGCGGTGGGATCTTTAACGCCCATCAAAACAGCCGTCTGGGACCTCGGTTCAACGTCTCATCCGAAAGATGGAGCCTCTGAGAATGCAGTGCTCTTCCCTGCCCCCCCCCCCCCCCCCCACACACACACAGACACACACAGACACACACACCCACACACACACAACACACACGAGTGTCAGCCCGGACAATACTGGATCCAATTCCCAATTCCAACGTGTGACTCAAACCCACAAGCTTCTGATTTAAGTGGAGAGAGAGTGTCAGCGACTGAGCCCCGACACCACATCATCTTCTAACTAATCTCTGGAATGTGTTTCAGCGCTTTATTATCCTGTAATTGAGAACGGATTGCAAAGAGACTCTCTGGCCGGGAGCCTTAGATTGACGCTGTGCGGATGTGTGTGTGTGTGTGTGTGTTGGGAGTCGGGTCTGGTTGGAAGAGTTGGGCTTCTGAGAATTCTAATCAGGGAGTGTCTTGACTTTGCGAGTTATCTGCTCACAGGGGTTCTGCGTTTTGAGGGCAGATCTGTTCCAGAGGGTTTTATGACTTCCAAAGGGCGAGGAGAGAACAAAAGGTACCTTTAAAACCAGAACCAGTTCCGTAATAATGACTCAGCTTTCATAAGGCTGTTGACCCATTGCACTCAGGGCTCCGTACACCACCACTTAAAGAGGATCTCCTCTTTGCATATATATATATACATATATGTACATATATATATATTATAGCATAACATGTAATAATCCGTGCGATGGATACAGCGCCTTATCACGTCGTTGAGACGTCACAAAAGACATCATACGATACACTGTAAAGTGGATTTTTCTGGGTATTTTGTGGGCGAAACACAGTCGTGGATTTGAAGTGACCACATTTTTTATTGTTTTTGTTTTGTTTGTGGAGGGATCATTACCCCTGGAAAGCCACCCGCCAATTGCCTAACAACCGGGTTCCAACTAACTGCTAGGTAAACAGAGGTCGTGCGTGTGGAGTAAGTAAACTTGCCCAAGGGTTGCCTCGCAAAGGAATTGAACCTGGACTGGCTCTTGCTTGCGAGGTGATCACGCTGATCACTACACTACGGGAACTCCATAAAACACCTCAAACCATTGCCGTCACAGGTGACTCCATCTTCTCAGCTCAGCTCAGCAACGTCCCACACACAGCCACAGAGCGAGTGTCCAATTTTATCTCGGGGATTGTTGGCCAGAACACCGAGAGAGAGAGAGAGAGAGAGAGAGAGACACAGAGAGAGAGACACTCCTCGCATTACACTGTGGGCCGGGGGGGGTCAGCCTGGATTGTGAGCTCAAAGTCTTGAATGGGGGGTGAAATCAAGAAACCTTTCGACTTGGGAGGCGAGTCTGCCAGCACCAGAGGGAATAAAAGAAAGCTTTGCCAACAACACACCGGGGGGTGGTGGTGGGGGGGGGCGCCTGCGGCTTTAAGACATGCAGAGTAAGGAGAGGGCGGCGACTGAGTAAACCAACTACCTGTTAATTCAATCACTGATTCGGGAGCTCGACCTCCTGGAGTGATTGACAAATGCGATGGGATGGTGTGTTGACTTGCACTGATTCCAACAACATTCAACAGAGAGTCAAGTCAGCTCAACGCTGGGATGGGAGGGGGGGTGGATGAGATCAGATGGGCCGAAGGGTCTTCTTCACCCAAACTAATCTCACGATCTTGTGAAAGGATGGGAGTGGGTGGCCTTTGGGGGCTGTGTGTGTGTGTGTGTGTATGTGTGTGTGTGTGTGTGGGTGGGTGGGTGGTATTGACCACATTGAGCACAAAGAATTCAGGCTTTACATATGCGTCTGTATCGACCTGATCCCGAGATCTCTCATGTTGCAACCGAACCAAACTGCAGGCAATGTGGCCAAGTTGCAGGGACGGTCTCGTGCCCTCAAGCAACGAACCTGTTTTGCTATCAGTGACCAAGGTGGACCTGCAAGGATCATCATCTACTGCCCTGCTTCGCCTCCGAAAGGCAGGCGGGGAGGAGAGGCGAAACCGCAATTCAACGAGGTCCCGGGCCAAGCAGCAACAAACAGGATCAGCCACTTCCCGGCTCCTCCTCCTCGTCCTCCTCCTCCTCTCCCTCCACACCAGCCAGCATCACGCTGGAACATGCCAGCACACCCACCCCTTACAATAACAAGGCAACTCGTGAAACAGAAGCTCCTGAACAGCAGCGAGGCTTCACATGACATGTCGCGCTGTCACATGGGAACAACAGGCAAGGCCAAGGAGAGGCTCAACAACAACAAACACAACCAATGACAACTAACACAACAACAGAGACTGGAGCCTCCCTCATATACATAGCTCACCTGTACACGTGTGCGTGTGTATATATATATTTTTTGGTCAACCAGGTGCGGAAACCCATGACTGTTCTTACACAGAGTTCCTACAATTGGAAAAGCGGATGTACACTGTGCATATACACATACACACATATATGTACACACACATACACATACACACACATTGTATATGTATGGAGTTGGTCTCTGATAGACTTTATAGATTACAACAATTTGTCGTTATATCGCGCCTTTTCACGTCAAGAGTGTCATTCGCAGGAACCCACTCAGATGGAGAGACCTCATTTTGAGACGCCCTCTTCTTCAGACACCGCCCCGGGCACGAGTCCAGGCTGCCCAAGTGTTAACCACCACCACCCCACCACCCCCTCACCCCGAGTGGGAGATACTAAACAGATGATGAATGTTCCGAAAGCAGCCTTGGGGGAGGGAGGGAGCAAAGGAGAGAGGGAACAAGGAAGGGGTAGGTGGTG
Source organism: Callorhinchus milii (assembly GCF_018977255.1). Lineage (NCBI taxonomy): Eukaryota > Metazoa > Chordata > Chondrichthyes > Chimaeriformes > Callorhinchidae > Callorhinchus > Callorhinchus milii. The sequence continues at coordinate 9,700,024 of NW_024704762.1, forward strand.
GGGAGGGGGTGGGGGGTGTGGGATGGGTGGAGAACACGATGTCAGGGTTTCTGAGTGCAAAAGATTTCCTTGGAGAATCTGAGTCAAAGTTGAGGACACGACGGGTACAGAATGTTCAGAACAAAGTCATCAGTGCAGAGGAGCAGAGCAGCTTGGACCCTGGTGTCTCGGAGGTTTATAGAGTTCAATGAATATCTACTCCCCCCCCACCACTCCCATCGCCGCCACCCCCCTCCCCCCCCCCCCCGCGTACCGTGAGGGCAATGGGGACACATGTCGCACGAACACTGGCACGGACTGGTGGAGTGAATCAAATCCCTACATAATCCCTCCCCCCACCCCCCCCCCCCACCCCCGGCACCTCCCTAGTCCTGTAGCTCAGCGAGAGACCTGGGTTCAATCCCAGGCAGAGGGCCAAACCTTGGGCGGGTTTCCTTACTCCACACACCTAATAATAATCCCTCCAGACGAAACAATAATAAATCGGTTATTTTCAATCCACGACTGTTTGTGCGACGCTGCGGTGCGCAATTGGCTGCCGCATTTCGCTCTCAAATATTCACTTTACAGTCTATTCTGTGAAGCGCTTTGAGACGTCGAGAAGACATGAAAAGCGCTATATCAAATGCAAGGATTATTATTATTATTATTACCTCTCTGACCTGCTTTCTCCAACTGGCTCCGACCTCCTGCTTGTCTCTTGTCTCCTCTGCTCCACCATCAGCGGACGCGCTTTCAGCCACCACCCCCCGAAGCTTTGGCACTCTCTCCCTCAATCCCTCCGCCTCGCCCCCGGCCTTCACCATGTTTAGACCACAACTAAAGACCTTCCTCTTCGACCGTGCTTACAGTCACCTCCCCCACCACCTGCCTACCGAAGAATTCACTAGGCGAAAGAAGACCAAGGTCCATCCAGTTCTCTTTCCACCATCTTCCCTTCACTTTATCCACAAAACACACAGTCACTACACTTTGGAGTCCTGTAGCTCAATGGTTAGAGCACTCGCCTTGCAAGCGAGAGACCTGAGTTCAATTCCCGCAGAGTGAAACCTTGGGAAAGTTTCTTTACTCCACACACCTAATAATAATCCCTCAAGAAAAAAAACAATAATAATTGGGTCCCTCAATCCACGGCTGTTTGTGGGGACACTGCTGTGCGCAGTTGGCTGCCGTGTTTCGCCCACAAAATACACAGCCAATTCACTTTAAAGTATATTCCGCGAAGCGCTTTGAGGCGTTTAGAAGGACGTGATAAGGCGCTGCATCAAATGCGAGGATTATTATTGTTAATATTTCAGAACTCCCCTGAATTTCGAGTAAACAAAAAAAAACAGATTCAAAAGTTAAGACCGAATCAAACCGTCTGCCCCGACCTGGAATTCTGAATTCTCCCCCCAACCTCCCCCCTCCCCAGCTCACTACACGGGGCGATTGGCTGCTCAGCCATCTGGGAGCAGACCAGACAGGGCATCTCAATCTTGCCTGGATTCGCACTGCAGATTTGGAAACAGATGATACAGAACATTTGATTCATATCCTCTGTTGATCCGCATCCAATCTGTGACTCAATCTCATTGCTCAGTAACCGTTTAGTGAAATGTCACCTCAGCATTCTTGTGTAATTCCCCCCACCCCCCCCCCCCACACACACACATACACAGCCCCACGCAAAAAATAATGTGGTCACATTACTGTGTGCAATTTGGCTGCTGCGTTTCACCCACAAAATATATACAGTCAATTAACTTTACAGTATATCCGCTTTAAGGGTCTCAACAATGTGATTAGGGGCTATAATAAATGCAGGCATTATTATTATTATTATTATTATTATTATAAGCAGGGGGACCGAGAGGGAGAGAATATGAAGCGATTCATAGAGACAATAGGGAGTTCGGAGAGGAGAGGGTGGGAGGGGAATTCAAGGGTCAAAGAGTGTTGACTGTTGACCAAAGGCACGGTCAAAGAGGTTTCAGTCTGAGGGTGCAGAAGGCGTGCAAAGGAGGAGCAAAGAGAGGCAGAGATTTTGGGAGAGTTCCAGAGGGATCCGGGACGAGAGTCGGTTAAAGTCTGACCAGTGATGGTGGTCCAGAGGGAGTGAGGAACAGACTACTCCGTGAACGTGGCTTGTAATGAAACAAGAAGTCACTTTGCGCTCTTTCCAGCTTCTCTCTCTCCCCGGGTGTCCTGACCCACCAATCCCCTAAGTGAAATTGGTCACTCAATCCAGGGCTGTTTGCGCGGGAGGCTGCTGTGTGCAATTGGCCACCGCGTTTCGCCCAACAAAATAGACAGTCGCTACACTTTACAAGGTATTCCGTGAAGCGCTTTGAGACGTCTCAACCACTTGATAAGGCGCTGTATCAAATGCAAGGATTATTACTATTGTAGGACACCGCACATTATTACACAGGCAAACAGTGGCAGTCAGTGATGGTGATATGGAGTAACTGGTTGATACGAATTCAGGAGCAAATGATTTAATCCCCTCGTCCCCCAACATCCACAGTCACCGGAGTTTTCAATTGAAAAATCCTGTGAAGCGCTTTTGAGACTTTCACGATGAGCTAAAAGCACAATATCAAATACAAGGATTATTATAATTATTATTGCGGTCCAGTCTGACACTTCAGGGCAATGCTGGGGGGGGGGGGGGGGGCAGGGGGGTGTTGGAGAGAGCACTGTCAGAGGGACCGTGCTTCGGGTGCGACGCTAAACCAAGGTCCCCACCTGCACCTGTTCAGGTGGACGTTAACAACAAAATTACAACAGCAACAAAATGATGTTTGTACAGCGCCTTTCACATCGGGAGGACGTCCCAAGGCGCTGCATAAATCTATCTATATTACAGTTAAAGATCTATTGGAAAAGAGAAGGGAATAATTCCCTCTCTCTCTCGGTGTCCTGGCCAACAATCCCCCAGGAAAAATTGGTCTCTCACTCTAATGGCTGTTTGCGTGGCATTGCTGTGGCCAAATTGGCCGGAGCCTTTCCCTACAAAGCACCCAGTCCCGTAGCCTATCAGTACTGCAAGCGAGAGGACCCAGGTCCGATGACCGGGCAGGGCAAAACCTTTTGGGCAAGTTTCCTTACTTCACACACTCACACACACGCCGCTGTTCACCTTCTTTTTTCAAAAAAATGCGGTCAATCAATCCGCGGCTGTTTGTGTGGGACGCTGCTGTCCGCGACCGGCTGCCGCGTTTCGCCCACGAAATACACAGTCACTCCACTTTACAGCATATTCTGCGAAGCGCTTTGAGACGTCTCGAAGCTGTGATAAGGCGCCGTATCAGATGCGACGATTATATTACTGTATTTATTACTTCCTAATAAATCTTGTGATTTATGAGGTGTGTATAAAGGCAATGCAGGGGGAGCATTGCTGCATTCAATACAGGGAGACAGTGACGGACTCACACAGTGAGGAGAGGAATATTTTTGGATTAAATAAAAATGACACTTACCTATGAACACACACAAGATGTCCAATAACACCAGAGCGTTCCTCTTCTCAAACATCTCTCAAAATAGGTCCTTTTGGGAACCTTTGCCACGATCCCTCTACACACACACACACACACACAGATCACACACAGATCCACACTCACACACACAGATCCACACTCACACACACAGATCCACACTCACACACACAAATCCACACTCACACACACAGATTCACACTCACACACACAGATTCACACTCACACACACAGATCAACACTCACACACACAGATTCACACTCACACACACAGATCCACACTCACACAGATCCACTCACACACACAGATTCACTCACACACACAGATTCACACTCACACAGATCCACTTTACACTCTCAAACAACTTTCTTTTAAAAGTTTGATTTAAACAAAACAAACACTTCTCCCCTCTCCCAAACACACACACACGGAGGTGAGGGATGTGTGTGGGGGAACTAATAGGGAGGATGTAGGAAGGGGAGGAGAGAGAGAGAGAGAGAGAGAGAGGAAAGAAGGAATAAAATGATCCCAACTCTTGTTTTGCGACTTGAATTTCGGGTTCTTCCGGTAGGACCAGAGAGTGAGAGAGAGAGTGTGAGTGAGTGAGTGAGTGAGTGTAAGAAAGTGTAAGAGTGAGTGAGTGTAAGAAAGGGAGAGTGTAAGAGAGAGTGAGAGTGTAAGACTGAGTGTGAGAGTAAGAGAGAGTGTGAGAGAGAGTGAGTGTAAGAGAAAGAGAGTGTAGGAGAGAGTGAGTGTGTGTGAGTGAGTGAGAGAGAGAGAGTGAGTACTGTCTCGATCTGTGATTGCAATAGGAATTAGTTTGGACTTTCCTCCCAAGTAAGAGAGGGACAGAGAGAGAGAGACAGAGAGAGAGACAGAGAGAGGGACAGAGAGAGGGAGAGAGCGTTTACTGCAATGACCCGAGAAGCCCCGACTTCCCACTTCACTTCTTGTCCATTTCACAACAAGGAGTGAGGGGGTGAGGGAGTGAGGGGGTGAGGGGGTGAGGGGTGAGGGGGGGAGGGAGTGAGGGGGTGAGGGTTAAGGGGGTGAGGGAGTGAGGGGGTGAGGGAGTGAGGGGGTGAGGGGGTGAGGGGGTGAGGGGTGAGGGGGTGAGGGGTGAGGGTTAAGGGGGTGAGGGGGTGAGGGGGTGAGGGAGTGAGGGGTGAGGGAGTGAGGGTGTGAGGGGGGGAATGGGAGAAGGAGAGAGAGAGAAGGTTATGCAGAGAGGAGAGAGAGAGAGACCCCACACACAAAGACACACACATACGAGTCACTGGAGCTTTACTCTCCTCTCCTCACCGCTCTGCTCTCCTCTGCTCTTCCTTACTCCTTCCACTCCTCCTCTCCCTCTCTCCTCCCTCTCCCCTCCCTCCTTCCACTCCTCCTCTCCCTCTCTCCTCCCTCTCCCCTCCCTCCTTCCACTCCTCCTCTCCCTCTCTCCTCCCTCTCCCCTCCCTCCTTCCACTCCTCCCCTCTCTCTCTCCTCCCTCCCTCCCTCCCTCTCTCTCTCCTCCCTCCCTCTCCCTCTCCTCCCTCCTTCCCTCCCCCCAAAAGAGGAAGGATCACAGCTTTCCCCCCAAACAGTAAAGGTTGGGCTGTAACTGATCTCATGTGACGTCAGGAGAAGAGTCACTCCACTTAATCTGTCTGTTCGCCTTCTCTTCAGCTTTCCCCACTGAAGACTTGTTGGCTTTTACCTGGTTTCCTCCGTCTGTGTCTGTGTCTGTGTCCCTGTCCCTGTCTGTGTCCCTGTCCCTGTCTGTGTCCCTGTCCCTGTCTGTGTCCCTGTCCCTGTCTGTGTCCCTGTCCCTGTCTGTGTCCCTGTCTGTTTCCCTGTCCCTGTCTGTGTCCCTGTCTGTTTCCCTGTCCCTGTCTGTTTCCCTGTCCCTGTCTGTGTCCCTGTCTGTGTTCCTGTCTGTGTCCCTGTCTGTGTTCCTGTCTGTGTCCCTGTCCCTGTCTGTGTCCCTGTCCCTGTCTGTGTCCCTGTGCGTGTCCCTGTCTCTGTCTGTGTCCCTCTCTCTCCCCCATCCCGACTGCAGATTTTTTTACACTTCGCAGTTAAGATTTCTTGCAAGAACTTAGTTCTGTGTTTTGAGGGTGTTCTGTTGGCTGGAGGATACCCGGAGGATACCCGGAGGATACCCGGAGGATACCCGGAGGATACCCGGAGGATACCCGGAGGATCCCCGGAGGATACCCGGAGGATACCAGAGGATCCCCGGAGGATCCCCGGAGGATCCCTGGAGGATCCCTGGAGAATACCCGGAGGATCCCCGGAGGATCCCTGGAGGATACCTGCGTTTGCAACTCTTATTTATTTGTTTGTATGTTTGTTTGTTTGTTTATACAGTATTGTGTTTTCAAACAATAAAAGTAACGATAATCTTTGCACGTGTTACAGCGCTTTATCACGTGCTATTATTTGCACAGTATAATCCCGTGAAGCGCTTTGAGACATCTCAACAACACGAATAAGGCTCTGGATCAGATGCGAGGACTGTTTGTGGGACATTGCTCTGCCCAATTGGGTGGCGCAAAATATATTTTGTGGACGAAACACGATTAGACACAGACCCGGGTGGGGATGAATCCCCAATCTCCATGACCCAGAGGGAGCTGAGCTGATCTCAACTTACATTCATTATCACCATTATACAGGATAGCACAAGCCAGTGATATCTGGTGTGTGTGGGTGTGGGTGTGTGTGTGTGTGTGCGGGTGGGTGTGTGTGTGTGTTTGGGGGTGGGGGGGGATGCGCGTTGATAGACTTTAACAAAGATTCCCAACTCCTCTGGTTGGACATATTCCGGGAGTTTTCATCCGATGACCCTAACGTTGGTGAAGGACTGAGTTTCTCCCAAACGGATTCCCTGGACAGCAGAACAAAAATCATCCAACGCTTCTCTGTTCCTTTAGAAAGTGCCAAACGGTGTGATGGCTCTGGAGCCGGGGTTACGTTTCATCACAGTGACACAGCATTGACTTTACAGTTAAGATAACATAAGTTGTAGGCCAGTAAGAGGGTTGAGAGAGGGGCAAGCCTTGATATTTCCAACACTGGCTGGATTGCAGTGTGTCTGGATGTACTTTATAAATACTACTAACAATCCTTGCATTTGATATCGCGCCTTTTCACGTCGTTGAGACGTCTCAGAAGCGCTTAAAAAAAAAAGGCGCGGGTGAAACCAATGAGAAGCTGATAGCAGGATACATGGTTCACAGGGACAGGGACAGAGGAAACCAGGTAAAAACAATTCTCAGAATTCTCATGATTCCTGTGATTGTTCTCGCTCGCAGAGATTAATCTTTAGTTCTCGGAGACTCCAGCACATCCTGGAGGGTTGGCAACATTCCCGCTCACTGCTCACTTCCAGGCCGCTGGCTAACAATGCTCGAAGCGAGGGAGTGCTTGCTCACAGAGATACAAACTGCCCCGTCTCTCTCTCTCTCTCTCGAGAAAGAACATCACATTCTCTTTCCCTTGCCTTGAGGTTACAGTCACCGGTTCTTTCTCCCATTAACCGCAGACACGTTTGTGTTCAAAGTACCGTGTTTGCGCAGAACAGAGACTCGCACAGTTAATCTTCGCTTCTGTTTGAAAAAAAAAGAATCGGTCATTCACGGCTTCATATTTGTGGGACGTCGCTGAGCGCGAATTGGCTGCTGCCTTCGCCTAAGCATACACAGGCATTGGGACTTAACATTAACGAGAATCAAAAGTGTTCATAATAATAATAATCCTCGCATTTAATATTGCACCTAATCACGTCTTTGAGACGTCTCAAAGAGCTCCACAGAATATACTGTAAAGTGTAGTGACTGTATACTTTGTGGGCGAAACACGGCAGCCAATTGCGCACAGCAGCGTCCCAGAAACAGCCGTGGATTGAAGTGACCAATTTATTAGTATTATTCCCGGAAAATCGAATCCGACAATCAACTAACAAGCAGTTCCTACTTACTGCTGGTAAACAGAGGCGTGTGTGTGGAATAGGGAAACTTGCCTAAGGTTTCGCCCTGAGCTGCCCGGGAATCGAACCTGGATCCTCTTGCTCGCAAGGCGAGGGCTCTAACCACTATGCTGTGGGACTCCATTTGTGGTGGGTGAGATCAGCTCGCTCCAGCACAGATCTGGAAGGCATTTCAGAGCCTCGTGGTCTGTGTGTGACCCCAGCTCCGTTATCAGCAGGCCATCAGTGAAGGACCTAACTCCAGGCAATGCCATTAGTCTTGTTTTGGGCTTTGCTCCACATCAGATTTGTTTTGCAGTGTCAGCTTAAGGCAAGTGCATACAAAACAGACGTTGGCATAAGGCCCTTTTGAAACACTCTTGACCACTGGCGCATTCAGCGATTTAATAAACTGGAACAATGTCACCGGTCTGGGCCCTCCAACATGCATGGCCAGAGGTGTGTTTTTCTACCGCGTACATTAAAAAAAAACAATTCCATTTCCTTTAAGTTGGAGGCTGTTTGCAATATTTATTGTTTGCGCTGGAGCAAAGCCATGATTCCATTGGCTTTTCTCCCAACTGGAGAGAGAATGAGATTATTTCCCCATGACACCCCCCTCCACACACACACACACACACACACACACAGGGTGATGATTAATTGACAGCAGGATGGCAACCAGATTCCTTGAGTCAGGAACTCGGTTTCAACTTGTTTTCCTTACAGTCCTTTACAGTAATACTCCCACAGCTTGAAGCTTAACTCCTGAGGTCGAGGCAGCGCAGAGACCGAGACTGATCCCCGAGTGTTGGGTGACGGAGCGAGGCACAACTACAACAACACATTACGTTTACACGCCGTCTTTCGGAAGGACGTTAAAGATCTCGCGGCGCTATTGGAAAAGAGAAGAGAGAATTTCTGTCTCTCCCAGTGTCCTGGCTGACAATCCCCCCCCCCCACCCCCAGAATAATCGGTCACTCACCTCATGGTTATTGGCCAAAATGGCTGTTTCGCTTATGTGCCAAAAAACAGTCACTACACTTGACAGCAATTACAGCAAAGCACCCTGACCTGTCCAGTCGTGCTAAGACGACACGAAAAACGCACTCACCTTCCTTCATCACACAGGGATAAGCGTAGTTACACATCAGAGCCGCAGGAGGTCTCCACTCCATCACTCCACATGGGGGAAAGCAGTGGCAGGAAATGAACAGCCAATAAATACATCAAGTGGGGTTCTGTACCATCGCTCCCCAATTCGCGAGGGTCGGGGTTGAGGATCATTGACTGTCAGAGGCTGAGGGGTACGTGTCCGAGGATGAAATTTGCCCGGACGCCCACCCCAATCCCATCTTTCCCAAAGTTAGGAGAAACGTCATCACTTGGACACGAGTTCAAGCGATTGGATTGGTGTCTGGGTTTTCTCCTTTGGGTGAAAGGTTACGGAGGTGGGGAGGACGGGCTGGGGAGGAGGGGGGTAGTGGGGAGAGACTGGGGCTCGTTGGCCGACACGTGGGCAGTAGAAACTGGGTCCCACTGTGGCTTGTATCCCCTCAGCACCAGGCTGCAGTATTCCGGTGTGAGCCAGGGACCTGTCTCCAGGGTGGGTCGGCAGGGTCGCTCCTGGGATTCGCTCGCTGGCGGGATCCTGTTGATCTCCACCCTCGGCTGGTCCCCGTGTCCGGTCGCCGGCGGCCGGTGCCAGTTGGTCACCCCGCGGCACGGTTTGGTCTGAACTCCGGCCGAGACCGTCTGAACCCGAGAGATCAGAGTCTTCTCATCAAACCCTCGCACGTCCTTTCAACGGGAAAAGACCAGATGAGTCAAATGGCATCGAGTTCCTCTCTTAGACAATCCTTCTCACCTTATTCATTCATTCCCTCATTCACTCCCTCTCTCGTGCGCCTCCCCCCACCCCAACCCCTATCTCTGGAGATCCCTGATCTCACCACGTTTTCCCCCAAAACAAGGAACAAAGTGGCAACGCACAAGGACCAAGGTGGGGAGAAGAGGCAAACCATCACCTGCCATAATGTCCCTGGTATCCAGTGAGCGAGGCTGCTCTTCCTGGGGTCTGGAATGTGAGGCCACAGCATTTTTTTCACTCTACAGCGGAGAGAGAATAAGATTTATTGGGATCTGATTTTTTCACCTCTGCTCCAAGTGACGCATTCGAATGTGCAAACCACACAGTCACTAGACTTGCCAGCGTTTCCCTGTGAAGCACTTTGAGATGTCGAGTCGGTCATTCATTTCAACTACAAACAACGCCGCCACGATATAAACTGTGAAGCGCTTTGAGACAATAACAAATGACATTTACACAGTGCCTTTCACGTCAGGAGGACGTCCCAAGGCACTGGACGGTCAAAGATTGCACCTGAGCAGAGGACTGGAGTCAAGAGGGGAGTTTGGAGGTGGGAGGATGACCGAAGGCAACAGTCAAAGAGGAAGGTCTTGAGACAGGCCTTGAAGGAGGCAAGGGAGAGGGCGAGGCCGAGGGGCTCCGGGATGGAGTTCCAGAGGGTGGGATCAGAGAGGCTGAAGGCCCGACCACTAAATCGATGGTGGAGGGGGCAGGTCGGTGGTGGGGGTGGAACATGGAGCAGCCCAGTGCCTGCTGAGTGGAGGAGGGAGCAGACAGTTGGTGACCTCCTCCTCCTCCTCCTCCACCTCCTCCTGGCATGAAAGGCGCTGTATCAAAGAGCAGGGTTGCTATTATCTTGCAAGATGAGACGTGTTCAGTCGCAACTCACCTGCGTCCCTGGTAAATGCAGGTGACGGCTATACCCACTGCCACCAACAGGGGGAGCAGCGGCACGTAGAGCAACAGGGCTTCAATGTCCTCGTCATCTGATAGCGGAAACATCACAGTCATTGAGACACAAACACAAAGCTGTGGCTCAGGCGCTCTGTCCCACCAATACAATACATGCAATAAGGCAACCCCGTTGGCCTGAAATTCCACCTAGTCTTAAGCCTGTGGATTTAGATTTGGTTTTGTGGTCGGCCGGGTGGGTGGGTGGGTGGGTGGGTGGGTGTCTGGCACAGGGGGAAACCCATCACCGTTGCCTAAGAGTCTCCAAACCCAACGGAGAATTCCATGCCTCCCATCTACATATGGAGATCCCAGAGACAGATTGTTAGAATGGAATGCACTCTCTCTCTCTCTCGCCATGAAGGGACACATCCCGCTTACCTAATTCCGGAGAGTATTAGGCGGCAGGTCGGCAAGAGCCAAGGCTTGGGGGTGGGGGGGGAGCCCAGAGTGTGCGTTGGGGGTAACTGCTGGAACCTTACAATCCTTACACCAATGTGAATTGCACCGCAAGTAACGAATAACACAAACTCTTGGAAGCATCAGCGAGTTGTCAGAGTGAATCAAGTTCTTTTTACCGAACACCTTCGTGGTGATGGTTAGCACTGGGCCTCTGGTGCTCCCGGCATCGTTTGACGCTATAATGTACACCTCGTACGCCGTGCTCGCCAGGAGACAACACAGGGTATAGCCACGTTCAGATCCCTTTACTGCCACAGCTGCGGAGAAAGGAGACAAGGTTAAAAACAAAGGGCAATTAATAATAATAATCATAAACCTTGCATTTGATACAGACAGCGCCTTATCCCGTCATTGAGAGGTCTCAAAAGCGCTTCAGAGAATATACTGTAATGTGTAGTGACTGTGTATTTTGTGGGACATTGCTGTGCGCAATTGGCTGCCTCGTTTGCCCACAAAAAATATACAGTCAATTCACTTTACAGTGTGTTCTGTGAAGCGCTTTGGGACGTCCTCCCGACGGGAAAAGCGCTATATCAAATGCAAGGATTATTATTATTATTTTGCAGGTAAAACGCAGCAGCCACTCGCGCACAGCAGTGTTCCCACAAACAGTCGTGGATTGAGTGACCCAATTTTTTTTCTCTTTTGGAAGGGATTATTACCCCACGGAAAAGCCATCCGCCAATCGACTAACAGCCAGGTTTGTACTTACTGCTTGGTAACCAGAGGCCCGTGTGTGGAAGGAAATTTGCGTTGCCTAAGGTTTCGCCCCAACCGGGGATCGAACCCGGGTCCTCCTTCAGATACGTTACTGTTTGCTACAGGTTTATTTATCTCCCTGAGCCCCTGCAGGTGGAGAGGTGTTGGGGGAGAGGGTTTGAGGGTACAGGTAAGTAACCTCTCTCTCTCGCTGTCTATCTCTCACAGTCTCGGCGAGGCGGGGAAAAACTATCCTTCTGTCTCCGGCAGCTCAGTGGATGGACAGCCGCGTTATTCAACCTGACTGGGGAAAACACGTCACCCATTGATTGGAGCCCTAACTACCCTGTGCGAGGGGCGCTGTGTAGGTGCAAGTTGTTGTTGTTGTTGTTGTTATTTGTGGGGAAGGGTTACTCACATCGCAATGTGCCGTTTGCCCTTCTGTAGAACAGGGTGTAGTTCCTGATGAAGCCACCCCGACGGTCAAGGGGGATTTCACCCCATTCCACCCGCACCTTGGTCTTCCAGATCCCCGTGGGCTTCATCACGGGGGCGCTGAGGGGAGCTGCAAGCGAGGAGAGCGAGCGGCACCGTGAGAGCCCAACAACAACAACAGCAATATCAACAACAACAACAACTTGCTTTTTACACCCTGCCCCTCTCACGCACGGCAGCGTCCCAGAGCTCAGTCAGACACACGCGGCGTGGCTTCCAGCAGCCACCGCGACGCGGGGCTGCACAAACCGGCAGCTAACGCGAGGAAAAACGAGAAAAATCCGCTCCGTCGTACCCTCTTCTCCCGCGTACACCTCAGTCGATGCCGCGACACCCGGTTTCCCGTGGTAAAGCGGGTAAACAGCCACTCTGTACAGACGAGCTGGTTGGAGATTGTCTGAAAAGGCAAATTCATCAGTTTATTTACGTGGCGGGACTCGTGTCTCGGAACTCTCCGTTCAAACTTAGAAATGAGGAGGAGGAGGAGGAGGAACGAGGCCATTCAGCCCCATCGAGCTCGCTCGCTGGTTCTACCCATGACCATCAATGCCCCCCCCCCACCCCCACACCCCCCACACCCCCCACCCCACTTCCATCCACGTCTCTCCTCTGAATCCTCCAACCGACGGACGAGGTCTCTGGGACCCGACGACTTGGAAGTTCTGAGTTCACCTGCAACATGGCGTCTGCGACTGTGCCATCACAGGGCCCTGATTAAGCTCATCACAATCACAGGTACCTGTACCTTGTACGAGCGATCTTGTGTGGTTGGCGGGGCCACGCTGCCAGTAGATGTTGGGGGACGCGGTGTCGGACATCACACGCCATTCGATCACGTAGCCGGTGACCGGGATCCCTGGAGGCTCCCATTTTACCAGGAAGCTGTTGTTGCCGTTGGAAGAAGCCGTGACCTGGGATGGAGCCGGCAGCACTGACCGCGGAGCAGGGAAGACGGGAGTCAACAACAAGTCTGTGTTTATACGGGGCCTTTCACGCCATAGAGACATCTCAATTTCTCTCAGCGACTCGGGGAACATGACGGGGAGAGCGCAGGGGGGAAATGGGATGAGAGCGGAGAGCTCCAGTGTGTGTGGGGTGGGTGGGTGGGTGGGGTGGGGGGGGAGGTGAGGAATGAGCACTAGCACGGACACGATGTGGCTATTGGAGTAATGGAGTAATGGTTCCAGTGGTGGTGTGGGGGGTGGGGTGGGGGGGGGAGGGTATGGGGTGGGGGGAGGGGGAGCGAGCACCAGCCATGTTACCTGTTTGGTTGGAGGCCGGGATGAGGACTTGCGCCTCAGGAGACGTCCCAACGGAATTATAGGCAGAGACGAGGACGAGGTGATTCCCGGCGGGCACCCGGAAGCTGCACTCGACGTTCCCTGTGCGGCAGACGGGGATCTGGGAGCTTCCCCGGAGACGGACCGTGTATCCCAGGATCCTCCCATTTGCCTCCTGCCTTCTCAGCGGCTGAGGGTGAGAAACAACATCGATCAAGTTCAAGATCCTCGTCCTCGCTCTTGAAGCCCTCCACGGTCTTGCTCTCCCCTACGATCTCCGTGACCTACATTACCGACCTGTCCATTCCCTCCGCTCAGCAGGCTCCGGCCTGCTCCATGTCCCCCGGCCCAGCCCCCCCTCCCTTGCCTCCTTCTACCCCTTTCTCAAGACCTTCTTCTCCGGTCACCTTCCCACCTCCCTCGACTCCAACCCGCAGCTCAGGTGCAAACCCCTCATTGTCCAGCGCCTTGGGACGTCCTCCCGACATGAAAAGCAGACGCTGTGTAAATGCAGTTTGTTGTTGTTGTGGTTGTTTAACGCACCTTCCACATTAAGTGCACGAGTCTCAGTCCGCTCAAGTCCGGAATCCCGATGCATCTCCAAACATCCGGCTGTCTCGCTGGAGCTGACAGGGAGCAAAACCCGCTAAAGTCAATGAATTAATCACCGCGAGGGAAAAAGCCCAAACTGATTGATTTCCCTCTCGCTGGCTTGAAAGCAGACACATACACACGAGCAAAACTCCATTAGCGGCAAAGGAAACGCCTTCAAAAATAAATAAATAATAATAATAATTTGGTGACACAATCCGTGACTGTTTGTGGGACGCTGCCGTACACATTCGGCTGCCGTACAAAATATACACTGCAGGGCTTCGCACACAAAACATACAGTCAATTCACTTCACAGTATATTCTTTGAAATGTCTCAAAGGCACTCTATCAAATGCGAGGATTATTATTATTAGAACTGAAGACTAAAGGGGTCCCGGAAAGGCTAAGACTGGGTGGAATTTCGGGCCTCGTGCTGTAATACTCACCCTCCTCTGAAGTCACTCCCGCGCACTCGTTGCTCCACTCACTCCAGGGGCTGGTGGGCGCTCTCTGTTTGCAGCGAATGGCCAGGCGGTATTCAGTGTAAGGCAGGAGACCGCACAGCCTGAAGCTGCTGCTGTTCGTCACGTTAAAAGGCGACTGAGGGATAAAAGCACAGGTCAGGTTAGCAAAACAAATCAGTTGTCCCGAAACAACGCTTCCTCGGGGTCTCAGATCACGAGAGCACTCTAGGTTCAAGCCCCAACACAGAGACTTTGAGCTCATAAAGTCTAGGCTGGTTCTCCAGCACAGTGCTGGGGGTGGGGGGGGGAACGGTGGTTGTGTTGTTGGAGGTGCGTTGCTTCAGATGAGATATCTCTGACATCGCAACGGCTCCCGCAAGAGTGTGAGCTCAGGGTAAGATAAGCTTTGCTTATGGTGAAACACACAGCCACGCACAGACAGACTGCCACACTCACACAGACACGTAGACAGACAGACAGACAGACAGATACCCTCACACAGACAGATAGCCACACTCACACAGACACACAGACATATCGACACACTCACACAGACGGAGTCACACACATCACCTGAATCCATTTCTCTTGCTGGGTTGCCTTGTATTGGATGTGAAACACGGCCTGGCTGTGATTAACCATTTCGAAGGGCATCTCCCATTGTACCAGCAAACATTCCCCTCGCTGGGGAACAGGCTTCACGTCAATTAGCCCAGGAGCTTGGAATTTTACTGTAGCCACAAAGTGAGAGAGAGAGAGAGAGAGAGAGAGATCAGTTCATTCCTACCGAATATTATTTACTATTTAATATCATTATTATTTATTATTTAACAACAACAGCAACAGCAGCAAATTACATTTGTGCAGCGTCTTTCACGTCGGGAGGACCTTCCAAGGCACTGGACAGTCAGCGATTTGGACCCGAGATGGGGGTTGGGATCAGGAGGGGGTGGAGGGCAGGGAGGGTGGGGGTAGGAGGGGGACTGAAGGCGCGGTGGAAGAGGAGGGTCTCGAGCCGGGCCTTGAAGGAGCCAAGGGAGGGAGCGAGGCAAAGGGACTGGGGGATGGAGTACAAAAGGGTGGGGGCAGGGAAGCTGACAGACCAACTGCCGATGGTGGAGCAGAAATGGGGAAAAAAATGAAGCCTTCATCATCTTTAGCTAACGGTGAAACCGTCACAAAAGCACTTCACAGGGAATCGCCTCCAAGTGTAGTGACTGCGGGTTTGCCCGCCCATTGTTCTGGTGCGACCCTGCAAGGTTCTTACTGATCATCAGGCCGTCCAGACACGTGTGGTCAGATTGCTCCGCTCCGAGTTCGTTCTCAGCCGTCACCCAGATGTCGTAATAAGATGCCAAGTTGAGGACTTGCACCGCACACCAGCTCCTGTCCCCGGGGGTCGTGCACAGCCGCGGCTCTTTATATCTCTTGCTGCAGTTCCCAATAGCCCTGAAACACACAACAACAACAACAACAATTACATTTGTATTACGTCTCTCACGGGGTGGTGGTGGGGGGGGGGGGGAAGACGTCCCAAGGTGCTGGACAATCAGTGTTTCAGAGTGCGGTCGAAAAGGAAGGTCTTCAGTTGTGATCTAAAAGTGGGGGGAGGGAGGGGGGCGAGGCCGAGTTGGGGTTGGGAGAGAATTCCAAAGTTTCAGGGCGCAGTGGCTGAAAAGCACGGCCGCCGATGGTGGAGCGGAGGGGACGAGGGACAAGCAGGAGGCCGGAGCCAGCCCAAGCGGAGGCAGCGGGTAGTGGAGTGGAGGAGAAAGCAGGTCAGAGAGGTGCTGGGCCGTGTAGGGTCTTGTAGACGGGTGAGTGGATCTTGATATCGACCGGTTCCTCGATACAGGTCCATTGACTCACTCCCACACGTGCAGCGTGAAGCCAGTCTCTACGTGAGGATCGGCACCAGGATCCCAACTGCAGGTGATGTTTTGGACGGAAAACGAGATCCAGCGAGAGACGCAGGAGAGAAGCCGTGGTTTGTCGGGAGGATCTGAAAGGAGAACGAGAACGGAACTCATCAGGGTCTTTACCCTCGTCCCACTGGGCGTCAGCAACTGCGTCACACTGACACTGTCTCCCCTATAGTTCAACTGTACACATACATATACATAGATATATATATATATATAGTCGATGATAAATATTTAAGCAACATGAGATCTGTAGGCACTGCCGCCGCCTGGTGGACAACGCAGGAGCTGTGCTGAAAGGCTCAGTCATCACCGTGGCTCCTGGGCGACAATCTCCTCCAGATAAAAAAATACCCGTCATTCACTTCACGGCTGTTTTGTGGTTCGCTGACCTGCGCAACCCCGTTGCTGCTATTGCCTGCAATGTACACACAGTCACTACGCTTCGGTATAACAACAACAACAAATTACATTGGTCTAGCGCCTTTCACGTCAGGAGGACATCCCCAAGGTGCTGAATAGAGGCTACAGAATAGACCCTGTATTATTATTATAATAATTATTATAATCAAAGTAATAATAATCCTTGCATTCAATACAGCGCCTTATCACGTTGTTGAGACGTGTGAAAGCGCTTCACAGGATGCACCTTAAAGTGGAGTGACTGGGTGTTTTGTGGGTGAAGCCAATTGCAGCCAATTGCGCACAGCAGCGTCCCCATAAACCAGTTGTGCTGGACTGAGTGACCAACTGCAAGGATTATTATTTTTTAATATTATTACAATGAATGAAACGCTGAAATGCTACGGGTTATTAAACGGCGGAGCTGTGCTGGTTGTTGGCTCGGAACTTACAGCCAGTCCAGACTTGCGCCCAGTGGAGCAGGTGGAGAGTTCCCTGGTCACGTAGGGAACAGGTGAGATTTCCTGTAGTTTGGCTGAAACTCGGCAGCGTCAACGTGGAGGTCGTGCCGTTCATATCGCTGCACTGGCTGCTCGAGATCTCTTCCCCGTCCAGTCTCCAGACCAGGCCGGACGCCCTCACACTGCGCTGAGAGCCGCAGTCCTGGTGTTTCAGGGAGCAAACGGCTCTTAACGGGGCCCCACGCCGGAGGGGTGAGCTCACCACCATCCGGCTACACTGCGTGTGGGTGTCGGAGGCGCCTGGCAATCCAAACAAGATGGTGTGAGCGAAGACTTGCTACGCGACGTTCAAAATACAACCACGACAATTTGTGTTTATACAGCGCCCCTTCGCGTAGGCTTCACACAGAACGCTTCGCGGGACTTGCTCTGAAGTGAAGTAACTGTGTGTTCTGCGGCAGCCGGTTTGCGCACAGTTACCTACGCTGGTGACCAGAGCCAGGAGCCAACACAACTGTAGCCGTGACGAGTCTCCACGAGCTGACATGGTAATCACCGCCCCCCCCGCCCCACGCGCACACACACACCTAAAACGTCACGGAGAAAAAAGAACCAGAGATAAATAACAATCATAATAATCCTTGCAATTGATAAATCACTTGCCCAGAAGTGTAAAGCTGAGCCTCAGGCTGACACTGTGCTGTCAAGAAGGAAAAACTACTTGAAATTTGCATATGCGAAATCCAAAACTAATTACTTTATGGAGTGCGGAGGGGAAGGGGGGGTGGAGGGGGGGCGGGACATGCTGGTGAGGGGGATGAAAGAGAAAGCAAAATTGCATCTGGGAAATTAAAAATTTGTTTGCGAATATTTCTAATAATAAGTGATCATCGGCATAAACAGACCAGCGCGTTTACAAATGATTTCTATGAGGTTCACAATTACACCGTAGGTTTCCTGTGGATATCAATCACGATCAGATCGCCTTCAGTTATACTAACAAACTAAAGACTAATTACCCTCTGATGCTTTTCTTGAAGTTATTATTGCTCTTGTGAAAATATGTTAATCTGTAAACAAATGCACATTTCCTCAAATTATTTGGCTACTTCTCCCCACTGCTGTGGAGGGCGATTTTTGCTGCGAAGTTCTATGATTTAAACGGTACATTATATCCCGAGCAATAATTTCAGTCACTCGCCTTATTTACTCCGGCGGAGCGCTGGAGGAGTGTTGCATTGCCAGAGGTGCCGTCCTCGGGTTGAGACGTTAAACCGAGCTCCCCTTCGCCCTGCTCAGGCGGACTTTAAATCTCCCGTAGCGCCATTTGAAAAGAGAAAGGAGTTTGTACCAGTTTATTGTGGCCAACAGCCCCCCAAATAAAATCACTTCACGGTTGTTTGCGGGGATACCGCTGAGCGCAAACTAACTGACTGTTACGTTCACTCACAAGTCACAAAACACTTTATGGTATATCGTGTGAAGCTCTTTGGAATGTCCTCTTGACGTAAAAAGCGCTGCGCCAAATGTAAGGATTATTACTACCGTATTATTATTATTATTATTATTATTATTTATTAGGTGCAACGCACTAAAATATTGTTCTGGGCTTACGTTTTCATTCCCATTTAATATTGTGTGCAGTACACATCAATGAGCTCCCTCCCATCGCCCTCCCTTCTGAGTCATCTTCCCTCACGTCTGAACATTTTTCGAATTCTGAATGCTCTGAAATACTAAGATATATATAAAGAGGTTAAAACCTAGAACTGGGGTGAAACGTTGGGTATTATTATTATTAGTAAATTATTATTTTGAAGAGACTATTACCCACTGATAAGTGATCCATCAATAGACTAACAACGGGGGTCCTACTTATGCTGGTAAACAGGCGTGTGGAGTAAGGAAACTTGCCTAAACGGTTTCAAACCCAGTTCCTCTGGCTTGCGAGGCGAGTGTGCTAACCATTACGCTATGGGACTCCGGCGTAGGAAAGGAGTGAAACACAGTCTCTTCTCAGAGGTACAAAACAGAATAAAGGGATGGATTGTGAATTTGACCAATGACTGAAAATACCGAAGCAAATGCTCATCGAAGCTAAGAAACACAGAAAACACACTGTGTCCCATTGAGTGTTACCTAATAATCTCCTATTCTCAATTATGTTGCGTTACATTGAACACTTACTCAGTTGCTGCTCAGTCTCTTTGAAGGATGTTCAGTAGCAATGAAAATCATTGCCATTTCACTTCTCCTCCAACGACGATGACAACGTCGACCACAACTGTCAAGTGTAAAATAAACAATTTATTGTATCGGTTATCTCCGTCCCTACTTTCATTACTCATTTTACAGTATTCCCCTAATGTTTTTGTTTACCCTCAAACGAAGCTCGCGATGTTCATTTTTTTTTTAAGATATCCTTTTTAAACGCAAACACACTTAGACACACTTTTCTTTTTAAAAACACATCGCTTAAAAAATAAACCAGATCGACCGGGATGTCAATACCCGGTCAATCCCAAATATTGACTCACATCGGGAAGATACAGCTAGTTTTTGGTGGGTATTTTTTGAGGGGGTGGGTGGGGGTGGGGGGGGTGGGGGGTGGGGGGTGGGGGTTGGGGGTGGTTAGAGGGAAATGAACGATATTTCGAAGGCTCCTTTCTTGATTCTCACTTCACAGGGAAATGACTGTGAATCACACACTGGAAGAAAATCAACTCACATATTAGTCTCGAGTGAAATATTATAGGAACGTTATTCAATTCAATTAAAAAAAAACTCTTTACGTTTTAACTCCCCACACCCCTCTCCCTCCCCCTCTCTCCCCTGAGGATCATCGCTGCAATTTAACACGATTTCGATGCCGGAACATTTGTCAAAGTGGCTTATAATAAAGACGAGAGGGAAAGAAAAAATAAAGGGTGAACGGCAGTCGACTCACCAGCAGAACGGGCAATTTGAGGATCAAATGTGTCGGGAAAAGAAGTGGTTCCATGTGATCCAAGTTCCGAAGATTTTCCATGTCGCTGTATTGGTTGCACATGTTCCGGGGTGACTTGTCCCTTCCGCGGGAGCAGCATTTTATACAGCGTAAGGGGCGCTTTGACTGGCACCGAGACCGGAGAAAGAGAGAGAGCCCGGAATGAGCTGCTGGAGCCGCTTTACCTTAAGCCGAGGAGTAAATCATTTATCTGCTGTACTGGATAACATGCCCATTGGCGTGGCATTCAGTAACGCTCTCTCTCTCTCTCTCTCTCTCTGTCTCTCTGTCTCTTCCAATCTGCTCTCTGATATTACCTACAAAATACACAATCACTCTCACTCCACAGTACATCCCTGTGGAGTGCTTTGGAGACATCCTCCTGATCTGAAAGGTGATTGAGTCGGGGGCTTATAATGTGCGGCGGCTTTGTCGGAATGTGTCCAAGTGCTGAGTGGGAACGTGATGCACAGTGGGGGGTGGGGGGGGTGGGGGAGAAGGACCGAATGTGCAGTCGGAAAGATCAGTCTTAAGGCAAGTTATTGAAGGTGGGGAGGGGGGCGCGGGGGGGGTGGGCGGGGGCGTCGCCGAGGCAAAGGGACTCCGTGTTAGTTTCGGAGACCAAAGACGGAATCGCTGAAAGCCCACCCATTGATGGAGTTGGTGGGGTGGGGGTGGGGGGTGGGGGTTGTGAGTTGAGGGGGGAGTGGGATATTGGCAGAGGGAGGGGGAGTGAAGCAGACCAGTGGTGTTAGTTAGTCACGGGCCACAGGTGAAGCGCTCAGGGACACTACCCCACGTGAAGGGCCCAAGTTGTTGCTGTTGGTCACCTGACTCAGGTTGTCAGGACGGAGGAAACAGAACGTAAACCCTCATATTTTGAGAGCGGATTTGTCACCGATGTCAAAATTCCCAATTTTTGAAATAAAAAAAAATTCATCGCCCGATGCTTAAAGTGCCCAACATTTCATTCCTCTTGAGAGTAATTTCATTCACCCACAAAATACGCAGTCACTTCACTTTGCAGTATATCCTGCTAATCTGCTTTGAGACGTCTCAGCTAACGTGATAAGGCTCTCTTTCAAATGCAAAGGATTATTATTTTATTATATTGTGATTCATTCCTGTTGAGGTTCTTTGCTGAGCCATTCTGAGATGAGAAGAGGGTTGAAAGCAGAGTTTTGTGGGTAAAACAAATGAAAGGTCCTTTTCGAACGATGAGGATACGCTTATACCTTTGTACTCATCAAACCATTGTTGTGTCTGAAAAGCCTCTTCGTGATAGATCGAGCGACTGAGAGTGTTGGTTGACAAACCACTACTGTAACATTTACTTCCTCAGCTGCACGTTTATTATTCCCATTTCTTTTTAATTCTCAGCCTATTATTGAAGAGACAATGCAACTCCCTCCCCCCCTCTCCCCCCCCCTCCCCCCCACCCCACACACACACACACATACACCCTCCGCAGTTATCTTCAGTAAAGTGCGAGTGGGAGAGATATTGTTTGATGACACAGCCATGTGAGGGGAGACAGAAAATTAATACATTCCCAATCAACGTGTGATCAGAATTGCGCAAAGGTCTTACTCTTAGCCTTGAGGTGGAAGCTGGTTTCCATTTGAAGACGTCCCGGATGTCGGTGCCGTCTCGGGTGGATGGACGTTAGAGATCCCATGGCTATTGGAAAGAATCCTGGCCAACAATCCTCCAGATTAATCGCTCATTCACTTCATGGTTGTTTGTGGGAATTACAGATCACTACCACATTTCCCTCCAAAATCCGCAGTCACTACACTTGACTGCAATAACCAGTGAAACACTTTGACAATTTTGACGTTATAGAAACTGTATCAAATCCAAGATTATTATTATTACCTTACTATGACTTGTTTGGTGGATGTACTCTTATCCATTGTGGCTTTGGATCAGGGCCTGTCTACACCAACAACTCACTAATGAGCCTAACAGGCTGTTGGGCCCTCAACAATTCCTTGGACGCCCTCCCTTGCCTCCTTCAACTCCCATCTCAAGACCCTCCTCTTCGATCATGCCTTCGGCCACCCTGCTACCCCCACCCTCCTGCCCAGCAACACTCCTGATCCAAACCTCCAGCTCAGGTCCAAATCTCTGACTGTCCAGTGCCTTGGGACATGAAAAACACGGTATAAATGTCATATGTTGCTGTTGTTGGACTACTGTGGACCTCCTTAGAGAACATTCAACCCTGTACTTACTGGTACATATAGGTGCCTTGGGACGTCCTCCCGACGTGAAAGCGCTCTATAAATGGAATCTTGTTGTTGTTGTTGTGTGGCCAAGTGATTTATCCTAGTCACAAACAAAAGAGCATCAATTTATTTACCAAGATTTTTTATTGTATGGTACAAAATGACAAACGTAGTTGTTTTTTTTTCAGCACTGAACAAACGATTACCAAGTTGGTAACAGGATAAAACGGAAGTCTGCCTTACTTTTCTTTCATTTATTTTGTTCGGTCAAAGAAAAAAAAGTGACTTGGACAGTACATTCAGGCGTGTTCAACACAAATCTTCCTACAAAAGGAAAGTGATACAGAATCTGCCAGACAAACATAAATGACTGAGTTTCACATCAGTCATGTATTGTAATCTCACACCATTACAATGTTGGCTCATATCAACCTTAACATCAAGGATTTGTTCACAAATGTGCTACATGTGGCCGGACCGAGCACACAGCTAGCAAGTTTGCGATCCACATAGAAAACTGGAGGCTGTAGTTAATTATAATCATAATAATGGTCCTTGCATTTGATATAGTTCCTTATCACGTCTTTGAGACGTATTCACAGAATATGTAAAATCAATTGACTGTGTATTTTGTGGGCGAAACGCGGCAGCCAATTGCGTACAGTAGTGTACAAACAGTCGTGGATTGACTGATCACATTTTTTTTT
Organism: Callorhinchus milii; assembly: GCF_018977255.1. NCBI lineage: Eukaryota > Metazoa > Chordata > Chondrichthyes > Chimaeriformes > Callorhinchidae > Callorhinchus > Callorhinchus milii. The sequence goes on from NW_024704762.1 coordinate 9,722,988, forward strand.
GAAGGGATTATTACTCCCGTAAATACGATTCACCAATCGACTAACAACCGGGTTCCTACTTGCAGCGAGGTAAACAGAGGCGGGTGGAGTAAGGAAACTTGCCCAACGTTTTACCCTGCCCGGGAATGGAGACCAGGTCCTCTCGCTTGCAAGTCGAGTGCTCTAACCCACTACGCGACAGGACTCCACAAATTAAAGTACATCGTCACTTACTTTCAAACAGCTTGGAAAGGGAAATGTGGAGGTTTGGTTTGAGTCAGTTACGAGTACTGATTACATTCCTGTGACGTGCGTTGAAACGTTACATTCTTGTCAATCGCACACAATCCTCAATTTCCGAAATCAAAGGGTGACGACTGAGGAACTTTGGTGGGAAGAGGTGGGAGGGCGGTGGAAAACGTCTTTCAAAGTCAAATATTATCGCAAATATAAATAGATACTGCAAGACAGACAGACAAAGACACACACGCGCACACACACTTTAAAACTGAATTCCTCCTCAGAGAATCCCTCAGGGAGGTGGAAAGTAATAATAATAATAATAATAATTCCTTACGTGAATGCGTGACCCCAGGTCCTCTCGCTTGCGAGGCGAGTACTCTAACCACTAAGATACAGGACTCCACATTGATAGTCAGCTCATGCTCAAAGGTGGACAAAGTATAGCGAACACATGCTGGTTGACAAACTCTCTTCCCTTACACTGTACAGTCACTTACAATAAACAGCTGAAATGAAAGTTGACACGTCGTTGGAAAAATTTGAGGCGACTGAGCGCGGGCGATACGGTTTAAAGAGACAACGGAGAACAACATACCATGTAAACTTTCCCTTTCCCGCTTGCCCTAGAGAAAAACACAATAATAAATACAGATCCTAATAATAATAATAATAATCCCTTGCATTTGATAATAAAATAATTGACTTGTTCAGTTGCCCTGTGAAGATCTTGGGCAGTTTTATCCCAGGGTTAAGTATAAAATACCGAGAAGGCTGCTCTGTATATAAATTCTGGTTTGGTCAGCTGGTTGTCAATCTGACACACGTGGAAACCCATCGCCATGCTTAAGAGTCTCCAACCGTTCTTTGTATAAAAGAGAATAACACGAGTTCAGGTCTGGGCGCAAACCATCTTATAAATGTTCAGCTGAACACACCTGGGCAGAGGAATGGGGGACAGGGTAAGTGTAGCGTAAACTTCTCCCGAAAGAAAAGTCACCACAAAAATAAACCATTTGACAATCCAGTGGTTGATTCCTAATGGAACAATCACGTGTTTCGTTTTCTGACAATCCCGGCATTCCAAGAAATCCACATAAACATATAAACATTAATACAAACACCGTAAGTTCTTGTATAACTTATATTTACAAAAAAAATTCACAAAAATAGTTTTTGTGCAATTTCCTTCCTTTGCAACTGGAGTGAAACGTATCAGGCTTTATACTGACTGAGTGAGCTACAGGTGACAGGTCTGTACACAACAACCCTCCCTCTTCTACACACTCCAACCCACACCCACTCACACACAACCCATTCACACCCAACCAACTTACACGCACCCACTCACACACACACCCAACATATACCCACTCACACACACCCAACCCACTCAAACACACATCCAACCCACACCCACTCACACACACCCAAGCTATACCCACTCAAACATACACACCCACTCACACACACCCAACCCACTCACACACACACCCAACCCACACCCACACACACAAAGAAAGAAAAGGAAGACACTGGGTCCTAACCATCAATAAGTAACTGCCAGAATAGCCTTATAATCTACAACAAAAGGGGATTTATAGCTGTGCGCACTATTGTCCATTGCAGTCTTCGATACTCAAGTACACACAAACATCCTCATACACACACTCACACATACAGCGCAATGGTGTGGCACAACTGAAAGTTATTAACATGTGAATGGGGGGGGGGGGTGGGGGGAGTCTTTCAGTGCCCGGCTATAAAAACGACTAAAATCTGGTTTCACTGTTGTGAGGCAGGAGATTTTGGTCACGGAATAACTTAACGTCTCAATCCCTACCACACCCCACACCCCTGCCACGCAGGTCCACAAGGCAACACTTGGGAAGGGCCCGGGGCAATGGCTCACGTCAGAAGCCAAGTCAGCAAACTGAGGCAGAGATAAATATCCGTAAAAAAAAACAAAAAAGAGATACAGAACAATCCTTAACAGGTCGACAGCAATGTGGAGCGAAGCGATGGAGGAACGCGGGCTGGGTATTTCAGGAAAGTGAGCAGCTATAACAGGAATTGCACTTGAGAGGCAGATACTGGTTTTAAACAAGGATTCCCCTCTTCAGCCCAGCAAACCACAGCCACCCCTACCCCCACCCGAGAAGATGCCGACATACGGACTGGCGAGGGCTTGCTGGATGCCAGCCTTGCCCATGGACCATTTTGTCACCTGTGAGCCTAGAAAGCGAATGATGCCAAGGCTGGCCACACCAGTCCTGTCCTGTCCACATCTGATCTGAGAGCTGAGAATCCGGTCAGGATTCTCTGCAAAGACATTGACTAAGACGAGATTTTTCTCTTCCGCTCTCCTTGTGAATCACGGATGGTCAAAGCCCCTACACAGATCACCGACAGGAATTCCCAGCCCACAACCATTATTATTCCAGTGCGGAAACCAAGAGAGTAATGACCAGAAGCAAGAACGAACAAACAAACAAACTCATCCCTGGCTAATTCCCTCCCATGATCCAAGGGCACAGAGGTCCCATGTGTTCCTTCGGCTGAGATCACTCAGCACAGAGTGCAGGATTGGACGTAGAACCTTGCAGTTCTGTATGGCTCAGTTACAGTCTTTAGGCAGGCAGTTGGGAAAGGGTTACAGAATAAGTGCTAAAGCAACCCCTGTATGTGCGTGTGTGTGTGTGTGTGTATGTATGTATGTATGTGTGTGTGTGTGTGTAAAAAATATTCAACTATTTCCTTCCTATCCATCTAGCACCAACTTAGCAGCAGGAGGTTAATAACCAGTGAGCTTTGTAAATGCTCCGCGTATACAGACAGTACTCACCACAAGCACCATCACACAGTGGTACAAAATGTCAACAGGTTTTGGTGAAAGGGAGAGTCCAGTCAGTCGCTGGCACCTTCCTGGTTCCAGAGACAGGAGAAGATAGACCCTTTCCCCTAACCCTCCCAGCACATCAGTGGTTTCCGCACCGGCTCAAAGCATTTTAAGTGGCCAAGTTCCAAAACAAGAGGACTAACAAAGAGTTAATATCCTATGAGTTCCCTTAGACTCAAGAGCTTATTTTAGTGGGAACATCTGCATCAAAGTCTGTCTTTCTCACCCACGTACATAGCTTCCTTCACCAACACGGCAGGAAGCTTTAGCAAAGAATCCGTCACACTCCAGGTTGGGGGAGAGGGGGGGTGTGTGTGTAGGTGGGGTGGAGGTGTGTGTGTGGGGAAGGGGGGGGGGGAGGGGGAGGAAAGAGGGGAAGGGATTAAAAAAAACACACAAAAAAAAGTGCAAACCCTTTTCCGAAAGGAATACTGATTTGGTTACAGGAAACGACTTTGGGCTGGAGATTCCAACGCCACATGTAATAAAAATAGAAGACCGTTCATGATGAGTGTGTGTGTGTAGGCGAGTCGCGAGCGAGTGTGCCTTCCTGATGATCGCGTGATGAATCCAGGGTCCGCAGGTTTACGAACGGCGGGTACAAAAAAAAACGGAACGTAGTAGTAAAACAAAGGTTGATCTGTAAAAACACAGACAAGTTCCCCTCTTTCTTTGGGCAGCATCTGAAGTTACCCCCATAAATGCCTCCCCCTTCTTCAGGAACAAATAAGGACTAAATAAATAGAAGACATCGCTGAGTTTCCCAGTAACTTCCAACGCAAAAAAAAATATATATATATGTATATATATATAAATAACAGGGTCTCCGAGGCTCCCTTCTCACTGAGATAAAGATTCAGAATGAAGAGTCGCAGTGTGGTGCAGTGAATGAGCGCTCAGTAAACTGTTCATGTCGCCCACATCAATGCTCCCAAAGTCAGTCACGGCCACAGACATTTTGGCCTGAGCGATGTGGGACGTGCGATCCTCGCCGGGCAGTCTGTCGCCGAAGGCTTTGGGCCGAGAGAAATCCATCGTCAGTTTCTTTGCTGTCATTTCCAGTTGCGGCCTGTCCAGGATGACCCGGTCCAGTTCCAGCTGGAAGAACCCAGAGTCTTGTTGGTTCAAGGAGGAGACAAGGTCGCAGTCTCGGCTGGAGGCCGTGGGATCGAGCGGACAGTGGGAGCCCGATCGGCTGTTCGCCGGAGAGCTGCCGTACTCAAACATGCGTGTGCCAGCACTCATGCCGCAAACTGCACCATCGACGTTTTCTTCTGCGTCGAAGGAAGAAGAAAAAAAGAGCGAAAAGAAAATCAGCCATTGTGATTAGCGGCAGTTGTTGTTGTTGACAATGTTATTTGTAACCCAACGCCCTCAGCCAAACCTCTCCCCTACCCCCAACAAGAGGGATTTGGAAGCGGCAATAAATGTGGCTTCAAAACCGCGACCAAAACAAATAAAAAATAAAACACAACAACAATTCGCAGTTATACTGCACCTTTCACCCAGGGCAAGTGGGGCGGAGGGCGCGAGGGACGAGCAGGAGGCCGGTCGAGCGGAGGTGCCGGGTGGTGGATTGGGGAGCGAGGAGGTCAGAGAGGGAGGGAGGGAGGGAGGGAGGCATTTACCTGAGTTTTGGAAAACGAGTGGCTCTTGTTCAGACCCTCGCCTGCCGCTAGCAGCTGAGATGAGCGGAGAGCTGGCGCCTTCCTGACCACAAGTCTCGCCCTCGATGCCATCCAAATCAGGGTCCCCGTCATCCCTTCTCGTGACGAGAGAAAGGAAGAGTTAATGGGAAGCTTCGAAGGGCTCGCGGTTTGCGGGGCTTTTGGAAAGCATTCACGCGAGGAAGCCAACAGGTTGACCCGCAGAAAGAAAACAGAAATGTTCGTCTCTCTTGAGCTCTCAACGCTGTTTGTGTCAAGAACAAATGAGATCGATTTCTGCTGGAAAATAATATCGGGGGATACAATACAGTATATAGTTTGGGACACAACCTGTCGAGCGACGGCAAAATGCTTATGTTCAAACGAAGGACAAAAAAGGGGCACAATTTTCACAAGGTTTTAACTGTAACGTGTAGTTACTGTTTATCTGTAGGTGAACTCGGCTGTCAATTTGAGCCCAGCAAATGCCCCACAAACAGCCACAAAGTGAACGAGCAATAATATTTGGGGGAATCGGATGTGCCAGCTATAATAAAATAATTAAAGCGAGATGTACTGAACTTGTACTTACAAAGCACCAGGGTGAAGGCTATATTTCTTCTTCCCGAATTTGGTTTGCTGAGCAAAATAGCTGTAGCGTTCCGATTTCTTCCACACGTAATAATACGCCACGCACTCCCCCACAGATCGCGTTCTCACCTACACACAGGAAAGGTCAGCGTTCAGGGCTGTGACTGCAAGGGTGTGTAACCGGCGTCTGCATCAGAGAACTAAGAACACGGGGGAACGTGGGGCAATATACACGGTGTTAGCACCACTGAGCATTAGTCCTCTTGGTACTCCTGAGTGTTAGTACTCTTTGTACTGAAACGCTGGCCACAATGAGAACTGATGAGGAAGGAGAGGCAGGGGGATAAAAGAAAACAAATGGCCGTGTGTGACTGGTTGCACTCTGTCTACCTTGTTCGCTTGGATGAGATGAAAGTTTTTGCCGTGGACTCGAAGCCCGTGCTCAAAGTTTCTGCATTCGTCTTCGCTCCAGGCACACAGCTCTTCTGCACGCACAGAAAACAAAGGGAGAGAGAGAGAGGTCGTGTGTGATGTTGTCACCTGGAACACTCTTCCTCTATCCCTCCTCTGCCTTGCCCCCCCTTCCTTCCCCATCTTCAGATCACGCCTGAAGATCTTCCCTCTTCAACCTAGTCACCTCCCCTACCCCCACCCCCCCGGCTCGGTGTCGTGCTCTGCCACTGTCAAGCACTCTGGGACGCTGCCCTGCCTGAGGGGGCGCTGGATAAATGCAAGTTTATTGCTGTTGTTGAATAAGTCGCATGACTTTGCAGGCGCAGAGAGGGGAATTTTAACTTATTAAAGGAGAAATTATTCAGGGGAATAAGGGCCAACCAAGCATCAATTTACATCAGAAGTGATAGTTTCTAAATCCCTCTAACCTGTTGCAAATTGCAAACTTTTTTTTGGGGGGTGGGGTGTGGGGGCAATCAGGGAATCTGACACGTTTGGAATCCAGTTGCTGTGCTTAAGGGTATCTAAGTCAGACTGAGAGGTCCACATACGTACGTATGTATATATGCCACTGACACATGGAAACTTCCCCGCCTGCCCTTTCACGTTTAAAGAGCGGAGATAGAGAGGAGACCAGACCCCGAGATGGAACGGTTGCTTACGTCGGACCACTTTTACGTTAAACCTTAGTCTTCTGAGGGCTTCCTCCACATTAAAGTTGCACTTCACCAGCTCGTACAAGGCCTGAGGAGTTAAACATACGCTGTGACTGTGGCACAATCTGTGCTGAGTAGATCGAGCTCTCGTTTCGAAATACCAAGTTCAGGAAAACTCACGAATGAATTCATCGTTAATTAAAATAACTAATATTTCAAAGGCAGGGATTAGGCATACGCTAAGACATTACCTATTGACTTGAAGCATTAAGGGATGGGATTCCATTTATGGCATGAAATGTGGCACGACATATTTGTACACCATAACGAAATATTGCCACGTTTCACCCACAACACACAGTGAATCCACTTTACACTATATACTGTGAAGCGCTTTGAGATGTTTAAATGACGTGATAAGGCAAATGCAGGAATTATTATTGTTGTTGCGACTACTATTCATGGAAGCAGGGATTTGAAACCCTTTCAACACAAGGCATGTTGCTGAAACTATCACCGTTTGTGTTGGAAAACTGTAAGCATTTTATGCGCGATTGCGGAGTAATCTGGGTACATGCAAATGGCAGTGTATTGTACACTTTGCCTGTCACCTACCTGTTCACTGTTTTTCACGAGCGCTCCTTCCAGCAAACTCTCGTGGGTTTTCTCCTCTCTCATTCGCTTCAGCGCTTTGTGCAGAAACTCTTCGACCTGTTTCTCTGGCAGAACGTAAGGGTCCCAAAGCAACTGGTCGTCATTGTCGTAAACTACGAGCGCGGAAAAAGGACACGCGAGTCAGGGAGACGTTCATGAAAAATGCAACCAGGCTCAGAGTCGGGAAGAGAGTTTACAATAGGGTTCACTGTAGGGCGGTTTCGGTTCTCTGTGTCATAAAAACTGCGTAAAACTGTCATAAAAAAAGCAGCAGCGACTGCGGCAGAAAACTGGACAACCGCGTAAATAGACGTCGCGAAGACGTGATAAGACTCTAAATCAAACGCAAGGATTATTATTATTATTATTACCTTTCTCGTTGTGTCTGTATCTGCTGAGAAGTGGTGGGATCGGGGCTTGATACTGAGGTCCGATCATAATTTCCTGAAAGGGATCGCAAGGTGAGCACAGCTCCTGCTCCTGCAGCCGTCATCAGCCAGGTAAGTCTGGGTAAGTCCGCGTTCGTTCGATCGGTAGTGCGTTCACAGGGTTTTTTTATTGGTCAAATGTCTCTTTTGATTCGTGGCGTGAATCAAGAGTTACCCAATCGAGGAACTTGATTTTGTTGGCCGGTCGCAAAGGTTGTCACCCGCCGCGGCTTCAGGGGAACGCAGAACGGAAACCAGAATATCAAAGGCAAACTTCTGGGCAGCGCAGAGTAAAGGTGGGGCCTGGCCCTCAGATACACACTCACCTTTTTACAGTCATTAGCCAGAATGGAGTCATCTTCTTCAGTGTCCTCGTCCTCATCTTCCTCATCCTCCTCCTCCTCCTCTGACAAAGACAGTTCCTTATCATCTCCGATAGAGTTAGCTACGAGAAGGGGGAGAGGAATAAAGTAGCCTATAAATAATTACAGAGATTTTAGACTAAGAGGATTTTGCTTCTGCAACGTTTCGCCCACAAAACACACAGTTTTGTGTAATCTTACAGTATATTCTGAAGCCCTTTGAGATGTCGCGAAGACGTGATAAGGCGCTACATCAAATGCAAGGATTATTATTATTATGATGATGAGTTGATGGATGTTTGAGGTAATAGCACAAGCCAAATGGACTATTCCTGTGCTGTAAATTTCTATGAGGGGTAATTCCTGATCTATATAACTCACATCTGAGTGGGTGGCGAAAGAGGTCGGAGGCATCGTGGGAGGTGACAGATGGTGTCAGGTCATCAGCTGAAGACTGCGTCTCTTCCTCCTCTTCTCCAGAAAGAAGATCTTTAGCTATTTGTTCCTGTCGGCAAACAGGAGGACAAGAACTCGAATCTCCACTAACAATGCCATGAGTTCAGATACAAGAACAAAAATATTTTGAAACCTTGTGAGGCTCAATAACACCAACAAGTTAGATTTGTACAGGGTCTCTCACGCCGGGAGAACGTCCCGAGGCTCTTTTTAACTCTCAATCTTGGTTTTCCAAATGCTCTTCGAGAAAAAAATGTGCAAGTGGCGAACAACTTGTTGATATTGAAGTGATTTTTTTTTAAAAAAACCATACAGATTAAAATTTCTCCCACAAAATATACAGTCACTACACTTCACAGTATATTCTGTGAAGCGCTTTGAGACGTCTCAGCAACATGTTAAGGCGCTGCATCAAATGCAAGGATTACTATTATTATTATTATTATTATTAAGACCAGAAAGGCTTACTTTATCCAGCGTCATATCAGGCAAGTTGTCGGCTAGCTCGCTGGGTGAGCTGCCCTCGCTCTCGTGCTCGGAGATGGGATCGGATGCCTCGTAGCCATAAAGTGCCAGAAGTTCTTCCAGAGGCATATCACTGTCCTTCACGGGAATCAAAGCAAATTACGGTCAGTTATAATTTGTCTCCCTCCCCGACTGTTTCTTAACCAACAACAGCAGGCACTGGTACTTCTATGAAGACACAGTGGTCGACATTCCACCTGGGTCCAGGTTTAATAATGGTAATGTGGTCACTCGATCCACAACTGCTGTGCGCAATTGTCTGCCGCGTTTCGCCCACAAAATATACAGTCGCTACACTTTGCAGTGTATCCTGTGAAGCGCTTTGAGACGTCTCGAAGACGTGACAAGTCGCTACATCAACTGCAAGGATTATTATTAATAGTAGTATTATTATCATTATTATTATTACGGCTCAAGGTTGTGATTTGGGCTGATACCTCGAGATCCTGCGAGAATCTTTCGAGTTTGAAACAGTTACAATGATGAATTTACCCTTTCTAGATCTTCAAATGATTTATGTGACTCGGGGCTCTCCACCTCTCGTCGGGGGCTGTAATCGTGAGACAGGATTTCGGCCAAATTGTATCTGTGGTCCGCTGAGCCCATCGAGACAGCTGGAAGATAAAAAGAACCGACACAAGTTTGAACCGCATTTTTTTTTCTTTTTGCGCATGTTAATACAACCTGAGGGATGGCACGCACAGGCTGACAAAGTTAACCGACTGAAAGACAACAGCCATCATTGCCTTTGCACAGAATCTGACATGTTGCTCAACTACCCTTCTAGGATTTTACACAACTACTAGGAGGCGTGCCGAGTCCCGTAGCGCAGCGGTTAGGACACTCGCCTCGCGAGCGAGAGGACCCAGGTTCGATTCCCAGGCAGGGCGAAAACTTCCTTACTCCACACACACTCACTCACACACACACACGCCTCTGTTTATCCAGCAGTAAGTAGGAACCCGGTTGTTAGACGATTGGCAGATCGCTTCCCAGGGGGTAATAATCCCTTCAAAAAAAAATGCGGTCGCACTCAATCCACGACTGCGCGAAACAGGCAGACCCAATTCACCCACAAAATACACAGTCAGTTCGCTTTACAAATATATTCTGTGAAGCGCTTTGACACAACTCAACGACATGATAAGGCACTGTATCCAACAGAAGGATTATTATTATTATTATAGCTCTATGAGGACTCCAGTCTCATAAGATCGACCGATTTCCCAAAGAGAGAGAGAGAGAGAAAATAAATACACATAGGTAATTCCCACATCTCTGTTTGGTGCCTATGGGAGCAATACAAATAGCTGCTGAAATTCAAAACAAATACATGATCACACACATATCTTCCTCCGACAACGAAAACAACAGAAGACTGCGAGCATCATTCCCGCCTTGAGAAGGAATTAGCCAGACCAGTATCCCCGCTGGCAAGCATATTAACGCTTGTGGAAACCAATTAGAAGCCTGTTGTAATGCCTCAATCACAATTATCTCCTATCTGGCTTCAGAACAAGAACTATTCCAATGCTTTTAATCCAAATGGCCCACAAAAAACAGTGCGCTTCTGTCAAATCCCAGCACATTACTTCGTGATTACTACTTTTTCCGATTGTTGGATCGCTTTCTGGGGGTAATAATCCCTTCCAATAAATAAATAATAATCTGGTCACGGAATTAATTGCCTGCCGCGTTTTGCCCACAAGATACACAGTCACTACACTTTACAGGATGTTCTGTAAAGCGCTTTGAGACGTCTCGAGGACGTGATAAGGCACTTGATTACTATTGCAGAGTTTTCACTCAGTATATCTATCTGCAGTTAATGATAGGGAAGGGTGACAGAGCCTCACCGAGAGTCTGGACACTTTATTGATTAGCTGCCGGACTGCTTTAACAGGTTGTTGCGATCTCCTCAAATGATGTTTGGGGGGCGTCCAACTTTGTGGCTGCTGAGGGCCGGATGCCCTATTTGAGAAATATCCGTGAGCCGCATACGCAATATTTTTGTATCAAGGGATACGGGGCAAGGGGTGAGTTATTGAAGTTGAGGTAAAGATCAGCCATGATCTGATAGAATGGCGGAACAGGCTCGAGGGGCTGAATGGGCTCCTCCAATGTAAAATTGAATGGGGTAGTGGAGAAGGGGGCGCGGGGGGGGGGGGGGGGGGGGAGTGGGAGGGAGGAGAGAAAAAGATGAGACCGGAGACACAAAGTAGAAAATCAACATTGTTTACTTCAACCTGGAAAACATTACAGGTAAATAAAAATCTCATTCTATAGTCAAATGCACATCAGTCTATTTTTGACGACAACTGGAGCTGTATATAAAAATACAAGGGTGATTTTAATTATATATATGTATACAGTAAACTCCTGATAACTTGTCACTCCAAACAGAAAGGGCTCAGTGATGAGTTAGATGGGAGTGTCGAGTTAGGCGTATGTATTAATGCATAAATAAATGGGATATTGACAGCGTAATTACTCAAGCGGTCGTGAGCAGTTATGCCAGGGTTGACAAGTTATCAGGTGTTTATCGTTACACGTTTGCTCTGGCAACGTCCGCAGTGCCCTAGCAACGTAAGCTCGGTCTGACCTGTATCAATATCTGCCGCAATAATACATTGAAGTGAATGGAATAATCTTGTTATGCGTGCACATTCCTGTTAAGCATGGTCGAAGGACAGTTCATTGCCACTTTGTCCTACGCACAACATACAGTAAAACTCGCATAAGTCTGATCTGTATAAATCGTATGACCGCCCAAGTCGTACAACTGTCTGTTCACGTCCCATTCAAGAGTTTATAGTCTATGCAAGTTTGACATAACTCAGGCATTGCACGAGTCATATTAAATATCTGATCCCGATGATACGACTTATGGGAGGTTTACTGAACGACCTGCGGGAAAGACCTAAGATCATCAATAGGCCACGTTGGAGCAGTGTGAGGCGGCTTTGGGTAGACTTGACCAGCTTCTGATTAACAACACACAGGAGGGAAGGATGGTGGGTGAGCGGTTTGTCAACCTTACTCTGCTAACTCTCCCTATCCTCACTGCAATGTAACTACGTCAATATACACCTGGGAGTTCCCGCACACTTTCACGACACTGTCAATGGCATCCCTCAAAAGGCTCTGGGTTAGTCTTGGGAATGTCAATGACGGTTAACTGCTCGGTCGATGCGTTTCCTGATCTGTTGGTACAGACCTTCCAGTTAGTAGGGTATGTCCCAGCTATGGCTGTGTGGAGGGCACAGTGACAGGTGGAGGGTCCTCCTTCCACTGTGAGAACAACCTGGTCTCAACATGACCTCCATGGTTAGGGTACGGTTGCGGCAGAGTTAGGTGAAGATGAGTTGAATGGCTGAATCTGTGGAGACACGAAAGACATTGTTTCATTAATGACTCAATTGCATATATTGTACTCTGAAAATGCAAAAGTATTGTTGTAGATTCCAGCAGCACAAAATCCTTTATGTGGTTCAGGAGCATCGGGGGAATGTGGACAATCAATGACTTTCAATTGATGTGACTCTCAATGACGTTACAAACTGTCTATTAGCAATCTGACCAAGGCCAATGTGACGTACAGTGCAAGCTCTCTTTACAATTCACAGATATCACGTGGTGCAGTTTGTTTTTGAACACTCACCAGACTGGCAAGACTTGGCGGAGGTATTTCTCATTCGTGAAGTAGCTTGAAAGGTTTCCCAATCATTTGGACCATTGTTCCTTGAACCTTCCCCCTCAGGGCCTGTGTAGTATGATTCAATCAAGTTTTTTTGGCTTTGCTTTTCTTTGACGTTAGCAATTAATTTCCTATCACGTTCCGCCATTCTTGAAACCTTCGGTCACTTTCTTCCTTGTAATCCACGCCGATTTTCACCATCCTGTCATTGGCATCGTGGATTTTTTTGTGCAAAAAAACAAAACAGAACAAGGAACCTCTGTATTTCACTAAAACAGTTCTGCTTCAATACACACACATGTGAATGTCTTCTGCCTTGATTCGGCATCCTTTACTGCTGCCAGCGAACATTCACAATATTTTAGTGGAGTGCCTCATGTTCCCTCACTTGATCCCAACCAACTTTCATGAGGTACCATTGACCGACAGCAGCAAGCTAACGAGGTTTTCCAGCTGAATTTGATGCATTCCCTCCCGGGTTTAAATAAGTAAAAGTATTTTTTTTATTGCTCAACTGTCCGGTGGACCTCAATATACCCGCAGGATTTCCCTCCTGATTTCTTTCAAGTTTCTTTGCAACACCTTGTAGGTTCCAGAGCCACGATCCAGAAGAACAACAACAATAACAGCAACAATTTGTATTTATACAGCGCCCCTCACACAGGGCAGCGTCCCAGAGCGCTTTACAGTGGCGGAGCACAACGCAGAGCCGGGGAGGAGGTGATCGTAGGCACGGTCGAAGGGGAAGCGCGGTCTGAAGGTGGGGAAGGAAGGAGCGAGACAGAGAGATAGACGGAGAGTGTTCCAGAGTTCCGGAGGAATGAATTTGTCCACAGTCTTCAGTTGTGACGACTGAGGAAGAATGCATTTATCCGATCTGCCATTTTCTGATCAACACCAAGATGTCTACCTAACTGACACCCCTTGTCAACAACAACAACAACTTGGATTTATATAGCGCTGGACGGCGTCTCAGAACGCTTGTCAAAAAGCTTCCAACAATTTATTTTTCTAAAGTCTTACACTGCCATGTGATTAATATTGTGCTGGGACTTTAGGAGGTAGTTATGTACATTAAACATTTGACTTATTTGGTCCAAGGCGCAGGAAACAATCAATTAGGCACTTAACCACGAGCAAAGTGTGGCTTCTTGGCTTTCATTAGGCTCGAATTGAACAACAGAGACAAATACTAAGCAAGTGTATGCTTTAAGTTAATTGGCAACCTAGCCTTCCACAGCATTAGAGAACATGCATACTGAACACCAAGGCATAAAACAACAAAGACCAAACCATCGACCTGTCTCAAACGGCCACTGGAGATTAATCAGCTTGTTAATAACCACAGATATTTGCTGGTTTGTACAGGAATCAATTAATAGCATTGTTATAGATAATGGTGGCGTGGAAATATAGCTTTCCAATCACATGACCACCGTAGAGAAATCAACAGGCACAACAACAACAACAAAAGGTAAGGTCCCAAGCTGGGTGCAATCTTAAGGAGTGTCCTGCAATGTGGTCCATCGGGTTAAGAGGGAGGTACATTTGTTTCCTCTTGTAACTGATATTGGACGAATAATTTACATTAAAAGCTCAATAATGAATCTTACATTCAACCATCAGTTAGTAAATACTTTCTTAGTTACGGAGATTCATGCTTAAAAGCAAAGGATGCATGAAAGCCTCTGTACATGAGATAGCTCCGTGTCTGGATGTCATTGAACTGCAAGACGTGATGAGAGACACAAGTAAAACTTCAATAGCCATGATGCCACAACGGTTCTCAACTTAGTAGAGTACTGTACCTCCTTCAGACTGAAGCCCGTTTTCTAAGGAACATAAATTCTGCGTTCGATACAGCACCACACGTGGGTTCTGCCTACCGACAGAAGCCTAAGAGGAAAAAAGCAAAGCAGAAAAAGTATTAGCTTTCGATTTTACAAGGCCTTACCCCCCATGGCACAGCGTTCCTCCTCTTGTCTGGTTGTCATCTGACCAGGCTTGGCTCTGGATCATGACTGAAGACCTTCCTCTTCGACCGTGCTTCCGGTCGCCCCCACCCCGCCACTCCCCCACCCCGCTCGGCGTCAGGCTCTGTGAAGTGCTCCGAGGCGCCGTACATTGCAAGTTGTTGTAATTCAGCCTTCCTTGGTCATCTTTATTGAAAGCACAAGGATGTTCGGCCCGATTATTCATTAACTTGGTCCCCTCTATTGAAACAAACCCGTGTGCGTGGCCAGGACGAGCTAGAACTTCTGTGTTTTTAGGCAGGTCCTATTGCTCACGTTTATTAATAAAACCTGCCACAGACTTCAACCTCATCACATTCGAAAGGAAACGAATCGCATCTTGAACGCCTTCAAGATTCAGCGACAGCTGTAGCTGTAGACTGGGGCTCGAGGTTAATTAATTTCCCGATCAGTATAAGCAGTCGGATACCGAAAGGAGTTCAAGTTTCTGAGTGATCTTTACTCCCAAGTATTCGGATTTAACGCAAAGCTTCCAGTTACGGTGCCCTCTCTTATGATGGCCGGGAACTGGTTTATTGGGGGGGGGTCGAGTCCTATCAGACGGAGTGTCTGTCAGGCGGGCGTCGGTGGTGGGGGGTCTGACAGTGAGTGTGACTGACAGGGGTGACTGACAGGAGGGTGTGGCTGACAGGGGGTGTGGCTAAAGGGGGTGTGGCTGACAGGGGGTGTGGCTGACAGGAGGGTGTGACTGACAGGGGGTGTGGCTAAGGGAGGTGTGGCTAAAGGAGGTGCAGCTAAGGGAGGTGTGGCTGACAGGGGGTGTGGCTAAGGGAGGTGCAGCTAAGGGAGGGTGTGACTGACAGGGGGTGTGGCTAAGGGAGGTGCAGCTAAGGGAGGTGTGGCTGACAGGGGGTGTGGCTGAAGGGGGTGTGGCTGACAGGGGTGACTGACAGGAGGGTGTGACTGACAGGGGATGTGGCTGACAGGTGTGGCAGACAGGGGGTGTGGCTAAGGGAGGTGTGGCTAAGGGAGGTGTGGCTGACAGGGGGTGTGGCTGACAAGTGTGACTGACAGGTGTGGCTGACAGGGGGTGTGACTGACAGGGGGTGTGGCTGACAGGAGGCGTGGCTGGTAGGGGGCGTGGCTGGTAGGGGGCGTGGCTGGTAGGGGGCGTGGTCGGTAGGGGGCGTGGTCGGGGGAGGGGTTGGAGGCGCGTCCGAGAAGTGACGGACAGGCGAGTGATCATGTGACGAAGTTCACCAACAAGTGGCGGCTGCGCGCATGCGCGGTGCGGCGGCGGCGGCAGTGGTCACCGGGGGAGCCCGGCCCCCCCCACCGCGCGAACCCGTCTCTCCCGCTCCCGCCGCCGCCGCCGCACCGACACCAGCCCCCCCCCCCCCCGGTGACCCGCGCGCGTGCGTGAGAAGCCGCCGGGAGCGAGCATCGCCGCCGCCGCCGCCGTTCCCGCCTCACCTCCGCCATGTTGTCCTCCCCGAGCCCGGGGCCCGGATGTGCCGCTCCGGGGCCGCGCTGATTGGCTGCTGCGCATTTAAAGGGACCGCGCACACTCCACACACCGCGTGTACATGTGACAGTGTGTTCACACCCTCCCCCCCCCACCACCACACACTCACCACCACACACTCACCACATGCACACGCATCGTGGACACGCGCCCGCGCGCGCACACCGGGTGTACGGGACACGCGCCCGCGCACGCCTTGCGGGCGGTCCCGGGCGCGCGGGCACCGCGTGCGCTGACGCCCACACCCACCCACATTATGTGCACACGCGCACATCTGCGTACACTGCACAACACAAACCGCACGCATACATACTGTAGATATACACAACCACATGCACGCACGCACACGCACACACGTAAACACATACATACGGACACATACACATACCCTTTTCATACTATTTTTAATACAAAAACAGTCACTTTACATTTATATTCTGTCAAGCGCTTTCAGACGTCTCAACGATGCGATAAGGCGCTATATAAAATACACGAATCATTATTATTATGCGTACACCCCCCCATACATGTATACATACACACACTCCCAATCTCAAACGTAAGGACTATTATCATTATTTTCTTAACTAGATTGCTGCCAATATATTTGGGAAAAAGAAATGAGAGCATTTAGAATGTTCTTTATTTGCCTTTGGACGTCTATGATGATACGCCCTTTGTATTGGTGACCACTTTTGCGAAATTTGGATTTGTCGATAACTATAGTACTTTCACTGGTGCAATTGTAATTGAGCCTTCAACACATACCAGTGTACACAGTGAGTGAATGTTGCTGTGCACAATTGGGCTTCCGCATTTCCCAACGAATACACAGTCATTCCTCTTTACAGTACAACAACTTGCGTTTATATAACATCCTTCAATTAGAATATCCCGAGGCAGCTCAATGACATGATAAAGGCTCTATATCAAATACAAGGAGTATTATTATTATCTTCCCAATTAACCACTGTTCCTTGTGGTTCCAGATTTAACACATGATGTTTCATAACAGTTGCGACGAATGTGCTAATAATCACTTGGAATCGAAAGTCACATTTTTAAAGGCCATATTATCATTTCCAAAGATCTTCTCCCTGCCGTCCAGCTCATCTAGTTTAACCTCTGGTTAATAATTGTTCCGAAATATCATGGGGGTCGGGGGCGGAGAGGGGAAGGAGTGGGGTGGTTCTACGTGGTGTTGTATTTTTAATGCGAGATGGTTGGCCTTGAATCGGCGCACTTTTGACAGTGACACAAACGTGCAATTAAACAGTACTCTCGACGGCATATGTGAAGCATCAACCCGTGCTCTTAACGCTCCCCTCTCTACGTCTCTTGTTGCTAAGGAACAGTGGCTGACGGCACAAGCTTTAGCAGGAGAAAATCCCCAAAGTAGAGCAACAACAACAACTTGCTCTTATACAGCCCCCTCCAGCAGGGTAGCGTCTCAGAGCTCACAACACATCGCGAAGGCGACCTAACAGCTAGAGGAATTTCGCTCCCCGCTTCACCCCATCACACCCCACCCTCACACACAAAGTGTTTTAAAGAGCTGAACTCCCCCACCCCACCCACTGTGCTCTAAACCATCTTTATTCTGCATTTATCGTGCAATTTTCAACCCCAGGTCTCCTGCTCCGGGCCCCCAGCCTGGCTCATTGGCAGGACCCGGAAGGGCAGACCAGTCACTGGGAGGGGGCAGGGAATCCTCCCCCTCAGCTCCTGTTAACCCTGTAGCCAAAGCCCTAACGGGGAGGGTGGTCCTAGCCGGACAGTAGCAGGAAAGCTCACCGGACAGCGATATCAATGGCAAGCCATGCATTTTTTTTTGGCTGGTTAGACTCCAGCCCAATGCACACTCTGCAAAGCACCGAAACTAACAAGACTGTAGCCGTGTGGTTTTGTGTCAAGGCTGAGTTTATGTGATCTTCTTGGGTGTGACTTTCCTAGGGAGCGGGGCAGCGAGTTCCAGTGTCCTCTGTGATGCCACGGCGTGTTTGGCAGCTTCTGATATTTGGAAGATGTCGTTTTCCTTGGCCAGGGCGACGTATTTCCGGGGTACAGCCAGGGCCTTCGTCCTCTCCCCCGCTTCGTATGTCAGTGCGTAGGGGGACACGGGCTGCTCCATTGGCTTATTCTGGACAAAGTCTTTGTGTGTCCCTTTTGGTTCTGTTGAAACAAGTATTATAATAATAATAATCCTTGCATTTGATACAGTGCCTTATCACGTCGTTGAGGCATCTCAAAGCACTTCACGGAATATACTGTAAAATGGAGTGACTGTATTTTGTGGGTGAAACACAGCAGTGCCCGACAAACAGTTGTAGATTGAGTGATCAATTAGTTTTTTTTTCCAAAAAGAGGGATTAATACCCCCGGAAATCGCTCTACCAATCGACTAACAAGGAGGTTCCTACTTACTGCTTGGTAAACAAAATACACAGTCACTACACTTCACAGCACATTCTGTGAAGCGCTTTAAGCCTTCCCTCCAAGGCACTATATCAAATGCAAGGATACTTATTATTAGTATAACTTCTATTTAAGGCCCCAAGTTCCTTACTTGATAATTCTACTAGTCTTGGTGTGGCTGTCACATATTTGGCTGCTGGTGATACTTGGGTGACATACTGGTTGTCAAACATATAGGCTGGTCGTTCAGACGTCGAACTATAGGTTTTAGGCTCAGCCAACTTCTGTAATCGAAAAGACGGTGGGACATTCGGGCCCACAGAGGCCTGAATGTTCAAACACAACAGAAAAAGTGGAATAAAACATAATAACAACAACAAATTACATTTACTCAGCGCCTTTTACATCGGGAGGACGTTTCAAGGTGCTGAACAGTCATGGATTTGGACCCGAGCTGGGGGTTGGGATCAGGAGGTGTGGAGGGCAGGGAGGGTAGGGGGTAGGAGGATGTCCAAAGGTGCGGTCAAAGAGGAGGGTCTTGAGACGTGCCTTGAAGGAGGCAGGAGAGGGAACAAGGTGAAGGGACTGTGGGAGGGAGTTCCAAAGGTTGGGGGCAGAGAGGCTAAAGGCCTGATTATTATTATTATTAAGCAAGTTGTTTTACTATTTGAGGTGACCTGTATTGACTGGCTGGTGCGGTGAGGGAACCAAAGGGCACAAATACCTCACTGTAAGGCGAGCGGTCCTGTTTCCAGTCTTTATTGACGACCCTTGGCTGAGCCAGCTCACGGGTTTTTTGCGTGGTGACAACTTTCATGGCCGATTCTGGCACAGGCCAAATGGGTGATGGTCTGTGTGAGGAGAGAGGAGACTTTCGTTAGCTTTATTCCCCCCCATAACCCCCGAAAAGCAACCCTTTATAATCCTTGCATTTTGTTTTTAGACAGCGCCTGATCATGTCTTCTCGACGTCTCAAAGTGATTCACAGGATATACTGTGAAGTGGGGTGACTGTATTTTATGGGCACAACGCCAATTGCCAATTGCGCACAGCAGCGTCCCCACACACAGTCGTGGATTGAGTGACCAAATTATTAGACTTTGCCAGGAATATTAAGTTTTATGATAAATCTACGGACAGGCTCCCCAGGGAGGCGGCGGAAGCAGAAAGTGTTGATTCTTTCAAATACAAATTGGAGAGTTTTCTGTCAGGAAATAACATTCTGGGATACAGCAAATATTTGGTCGCTCAATCCACGACTGTTTGTGGGACGCCGCTGTGCGCAATCGGCTGCCACGTTCCGCCCACAAACTACACAGTCAATTCACTTTACAATACTGATTATATTCCGTGAAGCACTTTGAGGCATCTCAACGATGTGATAAGGTGCTATAACAAATGCAAGGATTGTTGTTATTAATTTACCTGTTGGGCTCATAGTCCTTGTGATAAGCCTTGGGTTCACTGAGGTACATGAATCTTGGAATGGCATCTAGGAGGAGGAGGGAGAGGGATGCAAAGGAAAAAAAACATTTTAAAGTCACCTAGGAGTAAAATTTCTTACTTTTGCCTTCCACCACCCAACTCAAACAAACACAATTTAAAAATGAAAACATTAAACTATTCTTTTTTTTTTTTTACGGGGGGTGGAATGTGACCCCCATCGCTGAGATAATCATCCACAGCTGATCTTAAAGCTCTCCCCCACCACCCCCAACACTGCAGCTCTTTCATTGATAATAACTAGGCTTTCAATCTTGACGATATTTTACTTTGCGTAGACAATTCACCATCGTTTATATTTGAAAACGCATCAGGTTACTTTGCGATTCTCTCTGCCGTCTTTTCCTTAACATTTCTCTTCACGCTCTATGTCTGTTTGTCTCGTTTCCCCCACCCCCCCCGTTTGCCTCCCGTTTGCTCAGGCTGCTGTGTCGTTCTGTTCTGTTCCTTTCCTTTTGTTAGCGGCTTGACCTGTCTGCCTCTATCCTGTTTCCAGACCTCTCGGGTGTCAGGTCTACCAGGTGTTTTTCAGTTTCTAACAGATCAAACTATCAGGTCCCTGGAGGGATGAGGGTGGGGTGGACAAAGGAACAGGAGAAGGCCAATCAGCCCTTCGAGCCTGTTCCACCATTCTATTAGATCACAATACGGATGCACTGAGGGGATAAGGACAGGGAGCAACTTAGGGAAATTTTCATTAGTAGAGAATTGGTGCTCGGGAAACTGTTAGCACTAAAAAGTGACAAATCCCCCGGTCCGGATGATCTGCATCCCGGGGTTTTAAAAGAGGAGCTTATGAGGTGGTGGAGGCCTTGGGTCTGATCTTCCAAAATTCCTTGGATTCTGGAACAGTCCCCATGGATTGGAAGATCGCAAATGTCACACCACTATTTAAAAAAAGGTGGAAAGGAAAAGATGGGGAACTGTAGGCCAATTAGTCTCACATCAGTGATAGGAAAATTTTAGAATCGTGGATTAAGGATGTGGTAGTGCGGTATTTAGGGCACAATATAATTAGGCCGAGTCAACACGGCTTTACAAAAGGGAAGTCATGTTTGACAAATTTCATAGAGTTTTTTTAGGATATTTCCAGTAAACTCGATAAGGGTGAATCAGTGGATGTGGTCTATTTGGACTTCCAGAAGGCGTTCGATAAGGTGCCGCATAAAAGGTTAGTCCAAAAGATAAGGGCCCATGGAATTGGGGGGAGCATATTAACGTGGATTGGGGAATGGTTGACGGGTAGGAAATAAAGAATAGCGATAAATGGGTACTTTTCAGATTGGCGAGATGTGACTAGTGGAGTGCCACAAGGATCAGTCCTTGGGCCTCAGCTATTTACCATCTACATCAACGATCTGATGTGGACATTGAAGTTAATATACCTAAATTCGCGGATGACACAAAACTAGGAGGAAGGGTCAACACAGAGGATGGAATTCAAAAAACGCAGCGACACATATCTATTTATCTAGGTTAGGTGATTGGGCAGGTAGGTGGCAGATGAAGTATAATATAGGGAAGTGCAAAGTCATCCACCTCGGGAGCAAAAACAGTAGAGCGGGTTATTTTTTCGAAGGGGAGAGATTGGAATGTGTTAGCGTCCAGAGGGACTTGGGTGTCCTTGTACACCAATCACAGAGAGTTAGTCTGCAGGTGCAGCAGCAATTAGGAAGGCGATCGGTATGTTAGCATTCATTATGAAAGGATTAGAGTATAAGAGTAGAGAAGTCTTGCTGTAACTGTATAGGGCCCTGTGAGACCACACCTGGGATACTGTGTGCAGTTTTGGACTCCTTATTTAAGGAAGGATGTACTTGCCTTGGAGGGGGTGCAGCGTAGATTTATTAGGTTAGTACCAGGGATGAAGGGGATGAGTTAAGATTATGTCCTGCATCTTCACACCAAAGGAATTAGAATTGGTGGTGGGAGTGGAAGTTTGCACCCTAGTCTCTGGGAAACAGAACAAGAGGGAAGATGTTCTGAAGGGAATCAGGCAAATTGCAAGCAGAAGCCAGGAAGTATTTCTTCACGCAGAGGGTAATTAACGACTGGAAATGGGAGGTGGTCAAGGCTGGGATTCATTGGAGGCAGCTCAATGGTGCAGTGGGAGGAGGATGGTGCAGGGGTTAGAGGTGGGAAGAGATCAGATCGGCTGAAGGGCCGACCTTTCACCCCGAAGAAACTTTCTTGTGACGTTGTGAGATTATGTTTCACGCCACTCCAGGACCTGATAACCTGTGCTCGGAATTCAAGCCTCCACAGATTCCCTTTTGCACGTTACACATCAAGCGCAATAATATCCCAACAACATATCAACAACAACAAAATGCAGATGAAGGGCACTGAATAAATAGCGGAATTCTAACTGATACACAAATGGTCAGAACTTTCTCCCTCTCTCTCTCTCTCTCTTTCTCTCTCTCTACACAGAGGGAGGGTTGGTAGGACTTGGAATACTCTACCTGGTTTGGTCGTTGAATCAAAATCCATATTAGCTTTTTAAGAAGAAACTAGATAAATATCTGAAAAGGAGGAAAAATGCTCTAGCTGACACTTAGTAATCGATTAGATGCAATGTGCCCCTCTACATCTCTCCTCCAATTCTCTCTCTCTCTCTGCTAGCTAACCTACCCAGATGGATCTTCTTTTTAGACGTGTTATCATCTGATGATTGTCTGTTGAAACAACACAGTGCCGTGTCAGGAAAAAACAGTGACATCAGCAAATCCGGTCACCTCACATTATTCGCTCATAATAGACAGATCAATCAACACAGGGTCAGAAGGTCCTGACGGGACTCGCATTTGGCCAGAGAGCATCTGAGCTCTGGTCTGTGGTCGAGTCCAGGCGGATGGGAATCTAATCCATATTCCCTCGGGCTAGTAAGAGAAATACCTGCCCACTTCTCTTGCCTCCTCCCCACCCCACACCTCTCCTGCATCCCCCCACCTCTCCTGCCCCGCCCCACCACCCCCCCCACCTCTCCTACAGCCCCACACATACACACAGATGTGTCTCAACAAGATGTGGCCGGCACTGTCCTCCCCTGTGAAATTATTTTGGCCGAAAATTTTGGCTGAAAGACTTGGGTAGAGATTACGGAAAATTCTCAAGAGATAATTTGGAAGCCGGGCTCCTTGTTGGCAAAACTAAACTTTGCAGCGAATTCTTAAATCTGTCCAATAATTTGGGAAGCCAATTATTATTGTGAGAACTGCGGAAAAGCAGCTTCCAAATCAAGACACAAACTGAAGGCATCTTGTTGTTGGACCGGCTAAGACCAGGTGGAATTTTGCCCCTCTCGCTCTCTCTCTCTCTCTCTCTCACTCCTCCCCCACCCCCGATCGGTAGCTGATAATCCACTCTTTCCCGAAGAACGTGCCTGGGATCTTTCTTTTGCGTCATGAAATAGTGTAGACAATTATCTTACCTTTGCGCAAACTTCAGTTGAGTAGAAAAGCTCTGTGAAAAGGAATGCGGACTGAGGTTAGTCTGTCGTGCGAAGGCTGTGACATTTATATTCTGTGGTTGTGCTATTTTATGCCGTTTAAGGAGGCCATAGGTTTAAGATCATAGCCGGGAGCGTGAACATAATAAAATGATAATAATAATCCTGGCATTTGATACAGCGCCTTATCACGTCTTCGAGACATCTCAAAGCGCTTCACAGGACACACTGTAAAGTGAATTGACTGTATGTTTTGTGGCCGAAACACAGCAGCCAATTGCGTGTATTCGTGTCCCACAAACTGTCCTGGATTGAGTGACCAAATTATTAGCATTACTCCCGGAAGAGTGATCCACTAATCGACTAACAAGCGGTTCCTGCTTACGGCTCGGTAACCAGAGGCGAGCGCGCGCGTGTGTGTGTGTTCTAACCACCAGGTTACAGCTGGTAATACCATCGTGTGCTGCGACAGAGTAAATGAAAACTGCGTCCATTACCAGATCAATAAACGATCGATCGGGCTCCCATTTCTCACTGACATATTTGGGCTTGGCAAGTTCATTAACCCTTTCAGTGGCCAAAGACTTTGTGGTTAAGTTCTTCACAGGCCATATCGGCGATGGCCTAGGATCACAGACGAAACGTATTAGCACAGATCTGTTCAACCTCCACGAGTCATCACCATAATAATTCTTGCGTTGTATCCTGCGCCTCACTGTACTGTTAGGACGCCTCAAAGCGCTTCGTGGGATTCACTAAAGTGACTGTATTTTTGTAGGTGAAACCTGGTGGACAATTTGCCAACAGCAAAGTCCCGCAAACAACCATAATAACAATAATGAATTTGAATTTGACACAGCGCCTTATCACGCGATTGAGACATCTCAAAGCGCTTCACAGAATATACTGTAAAATGTAGTGACTGTGCATTTTGCGGGCGAAAGGCGGCAGCCAATTTGCGCACGACGACGTCCTGCAAGCAGCTGCCAAGCGCATGGCCGACTTATTGCACGTTACGGTACGTGGCTCCCGGGATATTTACTTGTCGAGTTCAAAGCCTTTGTGCAGTTTCTTGGGCTCACTCAGTTCATTATTTCTGAAGATGATCGCTGTAGCAGGAAAACAGAGAGTTTGCGAATAAGCAAAATAAATACTGTAACAACAACTTGCATTTATATACAGTAGCGCCTTCACACGGGGTACAGTCTCTGAGCGCTTCAATAAAAACTCGGTCACTCAATCCACGAATGTTTGTGGGACGCTGCTGTGGGCAATTGGCTGCCGTATTTCACCCACAAAATACAGTCACTCCACTTTACAGTATATCCCATGAGGCATCTCGAAGACGTGATAAGGCGCTGTATCAAATGCAACAATTATTATTATTCCAGCTCCACAAATTACACACTTCGAATTAACAGGATGTCCTGTGAAGGTGATGGGGCCGTGTGTGTTCTTGTGGGTGAGTACAGCTGCCAATTGGCGCACAGCGACATCCCACAAACAGCTGTGGAAATCCCATAACTAGTTGGCATCGCTGAAACGTTAAGCATAACACCGTCTGGAATTTCAGACATATACGTCTATCCCATAGGGAAGAGAGTTTCTCAAATCTGTCTGCGTCTTAGATTCGGGGGGGGGGGGGGTGTGGGGGTGGGAGGGTGGAGGTGTCTTATCTTTGAGTAAACGCACTAGGTAAAGACCTTGTAATTCGCAGTATAAATATATTAATCGCAGATCAATTAATTAGCGTTCCTACCGTTTCTGTGTTCTTTGTCAAGAATGCATGGCTCGCTCGCTGGGTGGGGGGGGAGGTGGGGGGGAGAGAAAGTAAGAAAATGAAGATAATGATGCTGGCAATATGAAGAAATTAATGGCACAATTTAGACGTCTCCACGATGTGATAAGGGGCTGTATCAAATGCAAGGATTATAGCTTCCTACCTAGCTCTTGAATCTTTCGGCTGGTGACACTGAGTGCTGTGGAGAAATGAGACAAACCAACAAAAAAATTGGGTTAACTTTCCGGGTGCGACGTATATTTTGCGACGTTTTCTTAATTAATGGGAATAATAATTAACGTGCGCCCTCACGGGCCCAGACTGACACAGTATTTCAGAGTGCGTCTGATTATTTCCTTAAAAAGAACGTAGAGAGAACCAGCTTCAAAAACGCTGGACGATCAAACGGTTTACAGGCTCAGTCTATGAGGAATTTGAAGGCACTGGTGCCTCTCTCTCTCTCAATCCCAGGGTCTCACTTTGCTGACGTACCGGTGGTTTTCTTTGGCATTGTTGAATACGTTTGAGATGTTTCATCTTTGACGAGTCGTTTCCTGACAAAAACAAGGCAAAGATTTTAGTGATAATCATGAGGAGAACATAAGAATTGGCAGACGATAAAAGGCCAAGGTTCATCTCGTTCACCTTCCACCTTCCTGGCGGTCACATCAACAATAATAATAATCACAATAATAATAATATTACTAATAGTGATGACAATAAATCAGCAGAACACAAACCCCTCTCATTCATGCACTTACCAACCAGCTGTTGGGGGACGATCTGGTTGACGGCGGACAGCTGCTTCACCTGGTTTTACTGTTTGATTTGGTTGAGTTTTTTCATCCGGTTTAGCTGGTTGTCTTGGTTGTTGTGCTTGCGGTGCGTCGCCTGGTTGACTTGGTTGGTCTGTTTCAGTTGGTTGTTCTAGCTGAGCTGTGTCATCTGGTATAGCTGGTTGTGCTACTTGAGCTGGTTCACTTGGTCCACTTGGTTGTTCTGTTTGATCGGTTTCAGCTGGTGTAGCTAGTTGACTGCGTTGATCGGCTGGTGTATCTAGTTGACTGGGTTGATCGGCTGGTGTATCTAGTTGACTGGGTTGATTGGCTGGTGTATCTAGTTGACTGGGTTGATCGGCTGGTGTATCTAGTTGACTGGGTTGATCGGCTGATGTATCTAGTTGACTTGGTTGATCAGCTGGTGTAGCTAGTTGTTCTACTTGTTCTGTGTCACCTGGTTGCTCAGTCCCTGGTTCCATGGACAGAGGTGAGGTCAGAGATACACCAACAGCCACAGGATGTCACTTGCCCTGTTGGAACAGCGCCTTGGTTTAAACCTTGGGTGTTAGCATTGCCTGGGGCTGGCTCAGTGTGATGGACACAGCTGATGCAGACATTGGGGGTGGGACATAGCTGGTTGCCTAGCAATGGGGAGACACCCATGGTTGCTAGGTCATGAAACATGCTGGTTAGGGTGGGGGAAGCAGGTCATCCCATTGGGTGCAGGTTGGTAATAGAATAGACTGGACCAGTGAACAGTGATATTAATAATTAGGTTGGTAGAATAAAAAGACATGAAAAGATTCTCCGCTGATGGTGGAAAAATCTACCCATTTCTTTATTTGATGACTTTTCCCAACATGTCCACCAGAGGACAGCATCTCACCAATACTAAACTGACCGCAGAGATGGCTTTAACCATTGGCACCATTGGCGGCCAAACTTTCAGCCACTACGCTCTGAAACTCTCTCCCTCTATCCCCCCTGCCTGACCCCCTCCTTCACCATCTTCAGGTCACGCCTGAAGACTTTCCTCTTCGACCCCCACTTTCCCCCCCCCCCCCCCCCGCCACACACACTCACACACACCTGTACTGCAGGCAGATGTGTTAAGAGGATCATTTCTAACCAGATAATTAACCTAAAGGTCAGATGGGGATTCAGAGAATAAGATCCTTTTAGCGACACACTCTTTCTCAGGCGAGAAAAGAGAACAGCCAACAGCCCCCACCCATCCCCGACCCCACATACATCCACGACCCCCACCCTGCACCCCTCCATACACACAACCTGCCCTCCCATCCACACACACACACACACAGATGAAATCGATCGTTCATTTCACAGCTGTTTATGGGGACGTTGCTGCAAACAAATCGGCTTCTGCGTTCGCCTACAGAACAACACAGTCACTACACTTCGCAGTAAAACCCGATGGGAGTGGTGCGGGCAATAAAATCAGCCGGGCTGTCTGCTCCTGGTACTTTTTTAAGAGAGAAAGAGAGGAAGAAAGAGAGAGAGAGAAAGAACAATAAAGAGGGAGGCGGGAGGGATTGTCAGAGGGTGTACACCGTGAGCCGAGAGACTTTCCTGGTGAGTATGTAGTGCCCTCTGACCTTTATTAACTAAAATGATGATGAGAAACAACATTCTCTCTCTCTATTGTCTAATGGTCGGTGGCTTGGCGTGGCGTGAGGCTGCTCTGCTCTACTCCGCTCCCTGTTAAACATTAATTAGTTCATTAAGCCGGGAATCTTTCTGCCCGGCTTTGCTGAGTCCTTTACCTCCAGCAGCGGCGGAGGATCTGGGAATAGAAACGGCTTAAGCTCAAGCCGCCTCAGCTCTGCCACGAGCAAATTCTCGAGAGAATTAGCGACAAGGAGCGTTGGCTGCCTCTCCCTGCGACACTGGGGTTCAGCCTCAGCCTCAGCCCCTCTGGTCCCCAAACGTCCACAAGTGCCCCCTCACACAGGGCAGTGTCCCAGAGCGCTTGACAGTGGCGGAGCACAAAGCTGAGCCGGGAGGGGAGGGGGGAAGGTAACCGTAGGCACAGTCCAAGAGGAAGGTCTTCAGGTACGACCTGAAGATGGGGAGGGAAGAAAGGGGCAGGACAGAGGGATAGAGGAAGAGTGTTCCAGAGCTCCACTGCGTAGCGGCTGAAAGCACGGCCGCTGATGGTGGAACAGAGGGCACGAGGGACATGCAGGAGGCCGGAGCCGGTCGAGCGGAGGCAGCGGGCAGCGGGCAGTGGTGGGGGGGGTAAGCAGGTGGGAGAGGTAGGGAGGTACCAGGGCGTGAAGGGATTAGAAAGCGAGCGTGAGGATCAAGCTGAATTATCAAATTATCAAAGCCTTATTAAAGGAAATAAACTTTAAACAAAACCGCACAAAGCTGCTCTGTCTGTGCTGCTCTGTCCTGTTCTGTTCTGAAAGACGTTTCGTTTGTCCCTAAACAGGTTTAGTGAGCTTTCCGATCAGAACGCTATTTATTTATCCCCTTGTATCTGGAAACTTAACCCTCTGGGATTAGCTTCCGCGGTTCCCGAGTTGCCGTGGAGTTTGCCCTCGACCCCCACCCCCTTCACGTTTGGTGACGGCCCCACAAAACAAACCGCGTCTGTCTTAAAGCCTTGGAGCCCCTGAGCTCAGTCAGTTACTGCGAAGAGGAGATAACTTGCGGTGTTTTTCATGCATCAGCCTGGCTCAGTCGGTAGGGTTCTCGCTCGAGTCAGGACTTTGTGGGTTAAAGCCCCCCACCCCCACATGGGGTTTTTAACCACAGTCTAGATCCTCTCTCTCTGATCCCGAACCTCAGCTCGAGTGCAAACCCCTCATTGTTGTTGATGATGCTCCACTGAAGTGCTGGCTGGGCGGGGGGTGGGGGGCAAGGGGATGGGGTTGGGGGGAAGTGTGGCTCCCCATCAGTGCCCTGTTCAGGTGGACGTTAAAGATCCAATGGCGGAGCTATTCGAGAAGAAAAGAGAATTTCTCTCCCGGTGTCCTGGCCGACAGTATACCCCACCCCCCTCTCACTCTATCCCTGCTCCCGGTCTGGCCTCTCTCCCTGGGGTGCACCATTTTCCTAACGGTTGCCACCCTCTGCCCCCACCCACCCCCGCCCCTCCCCTCCCCCATAAAGTGCTGCAACTTTATTTTAATTTGGTGTCGAGAGATTAAACGCCCAGGTATCAAGTATGACTCAAAAGTCCCTGTCACATCCAGTGATCCTGTCCCACTTTATACATATATATATATATATATTTAGATCCTGAGATACAGACTGGGGAGTGGGTGGGCGGGAGCTGAATTAAAGCCACACGTAACAAACAAAACCCCAAAAGAAAAGCAGCAGAGAATCTTCTCGCTCGACCCCAAGCGGCGAAGCTAAACTGTCATTTGATTTTAAAGAAAAACCTTTTTTTTTATATAAACGAGAGAAATGTAATTAACTCAACGGGGCAGGATTTGGCAGTGGGCGCTCAGAGTTGTGTTGTGTTGTGTTTGAGGTCACCTTGAGATCCCGTTACAGCCACACATTCCAGAGACTTCAGTCCCTGGGACCCCTTTGCTGACCTCTTTTATAGTGAGTATCTGTGTGTGCCTGTGTGTGTCTGTGTATGTGTATCTGTGTGTGTGTATGTGGGTATCTGTGTGTGTGGGCTCTGTGCCTGTGTGTGTCTGTGTATGTGTATCTGCGTGCGTATATCTGTATGTGGGGGTTGTGTGTGTCCGTGTGTGTGGGGTGTGTTTGTGCGCGTCTCTGTGTGTGTAGTGTGTGTGTATACGTGTCTACACCGTGTCCCACAAACAGTCATGGATTGCGTGATCACATTTTTCTAAAAGGGTTTATGATCCCAGGAAGGCGATCGGCCAATCGCCTAACAACCGGGTTTCTACTTGCTGCGAGGTCAGCAGAGACGTGTGGAGTAAGGAAACTTGCCTAAGGTTTCGCCCCATCCTGCCTGGGAATCGAACCCGGGGCCTCTCGCTTTGCGAGGCGAGTGCTCTAACCGCTACTCTACAGAACTCCGGCTTTAAAGCTTTTACTTGGCAACTTTCCCTTTTTTTTTTCTGGTCCTTTGTTGAGATTCCCACTCACTCGTGTGATTCAGGGGATAAAGCACGAAGCTGACCTACATTCCTCCCCGCATGCTGGCAAGAGCTGAGCTGAGATTATTAAAAGGTTTGAGGAGCGGGTGCTTTATAGGAACATAGGAACAAGAGGAGGCCATTCAGCCCCTCGAGCCTGTTCCGCCATTCTATAAGATCGTGGCTGATTTGTACCTCAACTCCAATTACCCGCCTTTGCCCCATATCCCTTGATCCCCCGACCTAACCAATATCTATCCTCCTCAGTCTTGACAATGTGAATGGATTCAGCCATAATCCGCAGCCTTTTGGGAGAGACAGATTCCCGCTAACTACCCTTCATGCGTGTGTGAAAAATTGCCTCCTGATTTCACTCCTAAATGGTCTGGTTTTGATTCATTAGTTCAGTCACTGCACCTGTAGCCACAGTCCTCGTAAGGGTTTTCTTTGTTTTTACAGTGAACAACGCTCTTACAAACAAGAATAAATCACTCTGACCGACCTCTCTGCACACCACAAGTCTATAAAAATGTCCTGAATGCTCTCCCGCTCTCTTACTCACGCCATGTGTTCATTCTTATCACCCGACACACATTCAAGGCACGAAATTCCACCCAGTCATTGTATCCTGCAAGACCTTTTTTTTTTGGGTGGGGGTGGGGTGGGGGCTGACAGTTTCAAGACAGCCACAACCTTGGGAAATATTGTCTCAAAGTCGGTCTCAATTCTGAAGCCGTTCCTCAAAGTTAAAACTAAATTTGAGGGGAAATAAAATGACGTCTGGAATGTACTACAACAACAACAACAACTTGGATTTATATAACACCCTTCAAACAGGGTGGCGCCCCAGAGCGCTTAAATCTACATGTAGTCCTTGTCTGGAAGCTACTTTTACCTGATGTTGTGGAAAGAGAACGATACCAACCCTGGTCTCTGGCTCTCGTATCGGGTGCAGTGGAGGGCAGTCAATTCCCGACAGCTTTTAGGAATAATGCTATCCTCGCAACGCACAGAGGACAGAGCAATATAAAGAGATTTACGGGATGACGGTCAATATAGATATTGACTTTGAAGCACAGACACACACACACACACCACCACCCACCCCCCCCCCAGGGAGGTTGTCAACGAAACAAATGATAAGTGATAGCCTGGTATTAATAGTTACTCCGCAGTTCCAATCATCTGAAGGCATTTATTGGGAAGTAATTAACACTTTCATTTCTGATCAATTCTAAAGCACTTTGAGACATTATATATTCACGTGGGCAAATGCTTAAAGTTACTCTTGTTGATACTTCCTCATAAGAATAAGAATAATTATTGCATTTCAGACAACACCTTTCAAGTCGGGAGGACAGGACAGGACGTCTCAAAACCCCCCACAGGATTCAGTGTGAAGTGTAGTGACTGTGTGTTTTGTGGATGAACTCCCAATTGCTCTCAACGGGAGAATGGAACGGCCCCCCCCCCCACAATAAATCGGATCATTCACCTCCTGGCTGTTTGTGGGGTATTGCTGCACCCAAATAGGCTGCCGCGTTTACTTACAAAACACACAGTCACTCCACTTGACATGAGTTCCCTGAGAAAGAGTTTTGAGATGTTTCAGTGTCGTCACACAGAGGAGCGAGAGAGAGAGCAGGTGAGGAGGTTTGTTAATGTTTTGCTTCCTTGACCACGAGGTTATGCACTTCTCAAGGACATCCTGCTGCTTCATATCGTTAATCATCAGCCACGCGAGAGGAATTTTAATGTGCCGGGCACTCCGGGCTGGCTCACAGCACAGCTGACCTGAATACTCTATATTGGGATAGAGATGGCCACACTATTTCAGCGTAAAGTGTGTCCTAGATCAGAGACTGAAATTAACTGATAAATGAGAGAGAGAGAGAGAGAGAGAGAGATGAGTAGTAAAGCAAAGCAGAAATCTGAGCTGGAAACAGAGGGAGATACAGAGAGAAAGAAAATTACTTCCCAAACCAGTACTGAGACAGGACAGCTTAGTTGTTGGAAGCATTAATAACAATAATAATCCTTGCATTTGATACAGCGCCTTATCACGTCGTTGAGACGTCCCAAAGCGCTTCTCAGAATACACTGTAAAGTAGAGTGACTGTATATTTTGTGGGCGAAACACGGCAGCCAATTGCACACAGCAGCGTCCCCACAAACAGTCGTGGATTAAGTGACCATTTTTTTAAAGGGATTGTTAAACAGGAAAGCAATCTGCCAAGCAACTAACAGCCGGGTTCCTACTTGCCGCTAGGTAAACAGAGGCGTGTGCGTGAAGTAAGGAAACTTGCGTGAGGTTTTGCCCCGACCGGGAATCAAACTGAGGTCTTCTCGTTGTGAGGTGAGTGCGCAAACCACTAAGTTACAGGACTCCAGTAAACAAAACTGCACGTTGGAGATTAAGGTGGATGTTAAAGTTCCCACGGATTCAGTTGGGAACCGCATTCTTCAACACCTTCCAATTTCGATCACTCCCACATTTCCGTATCAAGAAATACCTCACACTGTGGTTTACCAGTGGTCAGAGCGCTCGCCTCGCAAGCGTGAGACCTGGGTTTGATTTCCGGCAGGGCGAAACCTTGGGCAAGTTTCTTTACTCCACACTCCTCTGTTTACCGGCAGTAACAACCCGGTTGTTAGTCGATTGGCGGGGATAATCATCCTTCAAAAAAAACAATAATATTTGGATCCCTCAATCCATGATTGTTTGTGGGGACGCTGCTGTGTGCAGTTGGCTGCCGTGTTTCCACCACAAAATATACAGTCAATTCACTTTACAGTCTATTCTGTGAAGCGCTTTGAGACGTCTCGAAGACGTGAAAAGCGCTGTATCAAATACAAGGATTATTTTATTTATATTTATTACCCCAATTGCTCTTTCACCAAAGTGCTGTGTTACATAACCACAACTATACACACGAGCGAGCAGCCTAATGGCCTGTAAACAGCCTCCGAGCTGCTAACTCTCACGCAGGCTTGTGGAACCAAACAGCCATCAACGTGAGCTGGAGGTTGCGAGCCTGACGTCCGAGGCTGAATGGAGAATTGCCAACATGGTGTTCCCTCGTGTCAATGAGAACAGTGTTCTGTTCCTCACGTCAGCCTTCCCTGCCTTTCGGCCTTTGCCCCAGCGCTTAGACACCATCAGTGGTCTTTGAGCGAAGTAATCAATCGCCTGACAGCTCAGAGAATCTCCGGGTTTGGGAAATCTTTGTCCTAGGCCATCACAGGCAATGAGTTCTCTCTCTCTCTCTCTCTGTGAGGTGCCCCCTCTCCTCACAGCCCCCAATTTGGTTCTGAATCTGGTTTACAATTTACGGCATCTGACGCCAGCTTTTGCCTTGCCTTTGTGTGTGTGTGTGCATGTGTTTGCGTGTCTGTGTGTGTGTTTGTGTCCTTGTTTCTGTGTGAGCATGTGTTTGTATGTGGGGGGGGGTGGGTGAGGATTTATTGCTTTGCCTCCCAAACGTTAATTGCGCTTGTTTTGATTATTTCCACTTTTTCTTCCTCGCGCGCACAACGCAGAAACAGGAGGAGGCCATTCAGCTCATTACGCTTGTTTTTTTACCATTTTATTAGACCCCTGTAGATCTTTTATTCCCATTTCCCTGCCTTTTCTCCATATCCCTTAATCCATTTCCTTCCCAAATAGCTAGCCATCTCTTTATCTCCCGATCTGGATTGAGTGACCAAATTATTATTAGTGATAGTATCTTTCTATCTCTTTATCTACCGTCTGTCGATCCTGTCTCTGCTGTTTGCTTGAGCCTTGCATTCCAAATCCTCACAGCGCTGTAAGTGACCATCTAGACTCTGGCTTTAAGATTACATCCCCTTGTTATCTCTCACTAGTTAACTACATTTAGCACAAATAGGGATAACATTTGTGTTGTTTTCTGTGCAGAGGGATTCTCCCCCTCTCTCCTCACCCAGACACCCACACACACACTCAACCTACCATATAAGGGCAAAGAATCTTGGTCTAAGTTATGGTTTGTAAAGTACGTTGAACGATTCTGTTAAGTGTTGGGTTCTTGAGGGAGTCGCGTTGAATTCAAGCTGTGAGCAGCAATAGTCACTTGTAACGAATATTGTAAACGCACGTCGTCAATTGCGCAGAGCAGTGTCCTACAAACAGTCGTGGATTGAGTGACCAAACATCACAAGAATTTCGAACCTGTTAGATCTCATCCTGCCTGAATCCCCGCCTGACCCAACAACGACAATATAGCTCCCTACACACTTGACGGCATCCCGGGGTGCTCATGCAGCAAGGAGCCACTCAAAAAGCGAGTATTGTATTTAAAATAGTAGAATGGATCACCGTTGGATTACGTCAGTGTTTCTTGAAATCACACAGATAAACTGAATGCTCACAGTGGGGGTGGGGGAGTGCCTGCTAACAGCACAGTCTGTCGTGGCTTGAGAACAACAATGTGCTCAGCGACCATTGATTTATTCGCTGCTTAAATCAAGGGTTAAGGTCAAACAAAGACATTAGCAATCAATTCTGCTCTAAACAGATATGTATAACAAGCAGCTGCCTGTAGACCCCAACACCAGATGAGATCAGTTCATTTAAGAGCCTTGGAACAATTTGTTCTCAGGTCTATGTTTCTCCCTCTTCTAATTCCAAGAAATTAATCATTTAGTTGATGGCTGATTGTGGGAGAGTTAGAACAACTTGCATTTATGTGGTGCCTCACAAAACACAGTAGAGAAGATAGGTCTTAATATATAAATTGGCTGCCGTGTTTCACCCACAAAACACACGGTCACTCCACTTTACACTATATTCTGCGAAGCGCTTTGAGACATCTCGAAGATGTGATAAGACGCTGTGTCAAATGCAAGGATTATTAATATCCAAGTTAAATCAGGTTCTTATTTCAGGATGGGCTTGTTTATTGGCTTTAAAGACACTTTCTTTTGATCCTGTCCCGAGGTCACTTGGTGTACACTGTGCAGGAGTCCCGCAGAGATGGGTGGTGCTGTGCGTGTCCCTGCGCCCAAACAGGCACTCAAGGTCAACTGCAACCAAAGGACAAAGCAGCCCTTTGTTGCTGTGAAGTGCACCTATCTCACACTGACTGGTTCCTTACGTCCCTCAGTAAATAACTCTCTGTGGGTGTCACTGTCACACCTGCAGCACGGGGCTCCCTTCCACGTTCCAAAGCAACTCACGAATGTTTGTGGGACGGCCGCTGCGCGCAGTTGGCTGTCGCATTATCGCCCACAAAATACACAGCCCATTCACTTTCGAGTAGATTCTGCGAAGCGCTTTGAGACGTCTCACCGACGCGATAAGGCAAATGCAAGAATTACTACTATTATTATCGAGTCGCGGCTTGTGAGGCGTTCCTGGAATATTCCTTTATAGCACCTTTGGGACGTCCTCCCGACATGAAAGGCGCTATACATATGTAAGCGGTTGTCGTGGTAGCCAGCGATTGGGAGCTTCTTATAAAGAGCGCAATGTGTATGCATATACACATATATATAATCTTAACCACAGCTCGTGCTCCGCGATTCCCCGCGTCATGGAAACAACGGCAGCTGATTCTCAGCGGCAACCCGCCCTTGTCTCCTCGGCCGGCCACAGGTTCGCCTACAAGCGCACAGTCACTACGCTTGGGGGGGGGGGGGGGGTCGAAGCTCCGCACCCACGTTCTAAATGCTTATAACCTTATGGCACTGTGTAGCCCTTTTGCTAATTGCAAACGTGATTGCAATAAAAACCTCCCAACTCGATTTGACTGATTGCAACTTGAGGCACCTGTCAATCACAGCCCGTCTCCTCCTGTCAATCAGGCGCGTCCCGCCCCACCTACTCGCTGCACCACGCCCCTTGGCTCCCAGGTCACGTCGCGCACGTCGCTGGCGTGCCTTGCCTTGCCTTGCCTGCCCACGTCACCGCCCCGCCCCGCCCCGCGGCGCCCACTCGTGCCGCGTCGCGTCATGCCGTCTCCAGGCAACGGACGTCAGCCGTGCCGCGTCATCGGGTCGCTCGCTCGCTCGCGCGCTCTTCCCCCCCCCCCCCCAGGTCACGTGAGAAGAAGCGCGAGCAGCGGCGGTTGACCGCGAGCAGAGGACACTCGGCGGCGGCGGACGACAACGACGCACAGTCGACGCGAGAGAGAGAGAGAGAGACGCCATTCCTCCCGTCCTATTTATTCTATTGATTGTTCTTTTATTTTAACATTGAGGAGGATGCGGTGCCTGGGAGTCCTGGCGCTGCTGGTGTGCGGCGCGAGCGCCTTCACAGGTAAACGGCCGCCTCGCGAGGCCCCCCCCCACCCCCCGCGCGGCCCGGCTTCTCCTCACGCAGTGCCCGCCTCAGCCTCGCTGCCTCCGGTTGTCCGCGCTCCCCCTCCCCGCGAGGCCCGGCGCCCGCGCTCTCTGCGACGGCTGTCCGCTCTCCGGTGCATGTGTCCGTGTGGAAAACGAGCCGAGTTAATGGTTTAAATCGCATTTATTGTGTGTGTGTGTATATATATATACTTATTTTTATGTAAAAAAGGTTTGTGTGTAAAAAAAACCCCAACGGAGGTAATGTTTGTACTTCATATTTATTTATATATATGTGTGTATATATAAAGAAACTCGCGATCGTCACTTTCTGCCGTCTGTTTACTCGGTATTGGTGGTGTGAGCGTGAGGAGGAGTGAGTGAGTGAGCGTGAGGAGGAGTGAGTGAGTGAGCGTGAGGAGGAGTGAGTGTGAGGGGGGAGAATGGAGAGTGAGTGAGTGTGAGGGCGGAGAATGGAGAGTGAGTGTGAGGGGAGAGAATGGAGAGTGAGTGAGTGTGAGGGGGAGAATGGTGAGTGAGTGTGAGGGGGGAGAATGGAGAGTGTGAGGGGGGAGAATGGAGAGAGAGAGTGTGAGGGGATGAATGTGACGAGGGGATGGGATAATGCGGAGGAAGGAGGAGTGGATGTGTTAGGGTGAAGGAGTGAATGTGTGAGAAGAGGTGAAGGGGAGAATGTGGAGGAGGAAGGAGTGAGGAGAGGAGAGAATGTGGAGGAAGGAGCGAGTGTGATGATGAAGGAGTGAGGTGGGGGAGGGAGGGTGATGAGGGTGGGGGAATGGGAGTGTAAGCGAGGAATTTTTAAAAATGCACATTTTCTTGTTTATTGATCGTCTTTTTCCCACATACCTCTCGCTTCCTCCATAAACGGTGCGTGTGGGGAGGGGGGGGGGACTAGCAAGAAGATCAATGTGTATATAAGATTTTTAGGCGTTTCTCTCCCCTTCCCCCTCTTCGTCGTCGAGCGATTTCCTGCCGGGAATAAACTAGTCTGATCCTGTTCCCCGGCAACTGTGTGTGGGTGTTTGAGCTGGGGGGAGGGTGGTGAGATCCAACAAACACAGTCACCCTCTGTAGAGTTTTACAGGCATCACATAAACCCTCTTACCATCTTCTTCCTCCTCACTGAGTTGTTTTTCCTGTTAAATATATTCTAATATATACTCCTCCTCCTGTTAATACACGACATCTAAAATGTCGCTTATTAAATATGAATCACCCATATGAAATGGTATGTCTCGTTTTAATTTGACATTATGGATCACCATCCACCTTTCTTCCCCAATCTCCCTTCTAACACACACACACACAGATACTCGTTTCGCTTTTTTAACCTTCAACATGTTTTTGAACACATTTCTAGTTTGCTTGATTTTGTTCTTTTCAGTTTTGTATGTTTACTGCCCCCTTTGAAAAACAGATCCTGTGTGGTGCTGATTTCAGCCTGTGTTAGGGCACTTGGAAGCATCTAAGATCCACATTCTAAGTCAGAAATGCTATATTGGATCAAAATGGGATTGTTTCTTTTTTAAAAAAGTCACCCAGTCGGTTAACATTTCAAATCATAAATCTCAGGTTTACAAGATTAAAGTAGGATCTTTCTGTGCTCACAATTTGATGGAGGTAACCTATCAGAGTAGCTGCTGCCACGATGTCCTACTTACACTAAAGAGCAAGTATGAGATCAGTTTGCCAGAAAACGAATGTGTCTGAAAAGGATATTACTTATTTCTGACTGACTTCCCTGGTCTCGGAGACTTTGCTGTTTACATGTATCTGACCAGGCACTGAATGCCTGCCCCTTCTATCTAGTCAAATTGTTGCGGGCAGCAGTGATTGACATCATGGAATTTCCATATGATCAATTTATGTCACGTGATCTGGAAATTATAATGTTGGGCAGAGTGAACTACTAGCGTCAACATAGTAATTGCTTCATCTCTAATATAAAAGTAAACTTGGTTTTTAAGCAACTTAATGTGCATGAAATCACTGTTTTGTAACTAAGGAGGATGTTAGGCAATATGAGTGTCATCTACTGGGCAACGCAATAATGTTGTTTTCCATTAGTTAATTTTTGCATTGCAAGCCGTTGTGTAGTTTAACCATGGTAATAATAATAATCCTTGCATTTAATATAGAGCTTTTTGCATCTTCTAGACGTCTCAAAGCTCTTCACAGAATATACTGTAAAGTAAATTGACTGTATATTTGTGGGCGAAGCGCGGCAGCCAATTGTGCACAGTCCCACAAACAGTCGTGATTGAAATGACCAATTTATTTTTTTTCTTGAGGGATTATTATCAGGCATGTTGAGTAAGGAAACTTGCCCAAGGTTTCGCCCTGCCGGGAATTGAACCCAGATCTCTCGCTTGTGAGGCGAGTCGTCTAACCACTGAGATACAGGACTCCATTGACCATTTGAAGCAACTATCAGCTGTAATTGAATACCGTGGAGTGGTAAAACTGTTTTTTGCCTGCAGTTTGTTTGCTTCTTTTCACCCTGCAACAAGTGTTGTCTTATTTTAAGCAAGAAGCAATTTTCCTTGAATAAGTGGAAAAAATATTGTTCTGCATTGTGCTTGTGCACCTCCAGTGGTGACCAGGAGACTAGACGTCCATTAAATCTGGGACACTAGTGATTGCTGCATTCTTTCTCTGAGCCATTGTTGCTGTGCGTTCATGTTCTGGGGCATGAAATGTATTCCAATTAAATCCCAAGTCTGTTACGTAGTGCAGTAGAGAGAACAACTGGATCTTTAAGGCCTTGGTGATGTAAGTTTTGAGTCTTTGTACTTTTGATGAACAAATGTCTTGCTTTTGTTGTTGAGATGAGGGGAGGTTGAATTAATAGTGCAAGGAAATTACTATGTTTATTTGACTTGCATAAATCCTGTTGAGGGTTAATTATCACTCAGTAAATGTCTGAACTATATTGTTGCTGTTCAGATGACCCTACAAAAATCACAAAGGATCATGATTCCTTTCAATGTTGCAAAATCAGGGGGCAAAAAGGTGAATTAAAGAGAAAAAATGTATGCTGTTGTGCAGTTTTTTTTAGCTGTTGCACATCATTATATCAGGATTTGTGTCCATTTTACTTTTAATTGTACTACATTTTTGAAGATGAACTGTACTAGGTTAAAGTACAGTCCACAAGTTCTGTTGATAGCTACTTTCGACATAAGTATATAACCTTCAATAATACACATATGGTCGTCTTTCATCATTGTCAGAACCTTGAAAGCAAGGGTTGGTGAGCTGAATGGAGCATCGTCAGTCCAACTGGTCCAGTTATCTTCTTGACTGGCGTTCATGTTGAGTTATAGCTTTTAGTTACCATAATTTTACAGTGGTTAGTTTTGATGCATTATCTCTAAGCTGCAGAACTGTTTTGGCACAACATGGTTGAAGGGTTCAAAACGAATTGATCGTTTCATTGAAACGTAATATTGTAGGAAAATGTTGAAATGTGGGTTACCAGATTACCAAAATCTATTTCTAAATGACATTTTTCTTTGTCCAGCCAAGCAGGACCTACTTATGCTCACCTTTAAGCTTTTTTAAATTGTGAATTTTAAGTGCAGGTGTTCTAGACCACCATGGAGACCATTTCCCTCACAGTAAAATCTCAGGGCAGCCTGTGCTGTAAAGGTTTTTTATGTTAAACAAAACGTAACATAGATGTCTGTTGATGCACAACTAGAACAAGTCAGTTATTGCTCTTTGCATGACGGATATTTCGGGGGAAGTTATTGACGTATGCTGAGTTTATGTCCATTTGGTGATGCAAAGTTAATTTGATTAAGCTGGAATAGTGTTTACTGTACAATGTTATGTTATCCCTCTCTCCCCCCCCCCCCCCCGTATTGAGTTCTAGGAGGAATTGTTGCCTTAATTTTAGTACAAAATCTAAAAAATAACAAATTTTAAAAAACTGTATAGTTCACAGTGAAATAACTAATTGGTTTGGCAACTACTATTTTCACTGCTTGTGTATTGCTGTTTGCTTGTTTTGAAATTCATCGTGACCTCTGGAGTGGATTGGTAAGACGTATTTTTGTTCCTGTTTTTTTTAAAAAAACATGGCCTAATTGCGTGATTTTTTTGTGTAACTTATGGGAAATAAAGTATGAATGTGAACTCTGTTTTACATATGATGAGGGCTTTTTATTTTGAAACAACAGGATTGTCATGTTTCAAAATAAACCTGTGACTCGTTGAAGCCAAACAAAAGCTGGGTGGTGCAATAAATAGCTTTGTATTCAGAGAATATGACAGTCAGGGCTGTGTTCCTTGAAATATTTTGGCAGGAGAAAGAAAACCCATTGGGTAATATTTATAATAATAATAATAATCCCTCCAAAAACCAAAAATAATAATAAATTGGTCATTTTCAATCTACGACTGTTTGTGGGACATTGCTGTGCGCAATTGGCTGCCGCATTCGCCCACAAACATAGTGTGTTCTGTGAAGCGCTTTGGGACGTCCTCCCAACGTGAAAAGCGCTATATCAAGTGCAAGGATTATTATTATTATTTAGCTATTGAAAGCTATTTTACAAGATAAAGCCCTACTGGCTTTGCTGGGATTTTCAATGCAATTAACCTTGATTATTTACTTTATTGAAATTGCCCATATGATCAAAACTGCGAATTTTCCTCTTTCAGAGAGTTAGGAGCCTTTAATTAATGTGATGCAACAGCAACTTGCATTTTATATAGCGCCCTCCAGGCCGGGCGGCGTCTCAGAGAGCTTAACAATAGCGGAGCCCAAGGCCAAAGTGACTGTAGGTGCGGTCAAAGAGTAATGTTTTCCGGCTCGACCTGAAGCAAGGCGAAGGGGTTGAGGGAGGGAGTTCCAAAGTTTTGGGGCGTCGTGGCAAAAGGCACGGCTGCCGATGGTGGAGCGGGGGAGGCCGGACCCTGTAGAGTGAAGGCAGCGGGTACTGCTGTGGGCTGAGAGGATGTTAGAGATGGGGGGTGCCAAGGAATGGAGGGATTTAAACACTAGAGTGAGGATCTTTGACAGTCGATCCGATCTGACAGGGAGCCAGTGGAGTTTCGCAAGGACAGGAGTAATCGAGGTACGGCGTTTAGTGCAGTGAGAACCCAGGCAAAACCGCATTTAAATCTGTTGGGTATGAAAAAGTTGTGATCTTTGCAGTAGGGCTAGCGGTTAATCGTTCTTTACTATTTTTGGGAATAAATGTGATGCGTGTTTTTTAATACAGATTATGTAGGTACTTGTTTGAAACGTGTAAAGGAGATCTGTTTATTCCCTTCCATAATTCGGTTGTGTTAAGGCACTAGTATCTCACATCCAACTGGACTAATATTTCTTGCATAGTTGCAATGTGAATAAAATATGAATAAGAGGATTTTGGCTTATTTGTATTATATTGCCTAACTCTATTTTCTTCCACGTTTCATGATCGTATCCCGGCTCTCCATATGGAATAACATGTTGGAAATCTATTAATTGAGTAATATTTTGTGCTTTTTATTTATATAAGTAGCTTTAAACTGTTTGTTCCTGATCAAACTTGCTAATGTTTGTTTATTAACTTTCATTTGAGATTAATCTTCTTTGTACTCTTTGCTATTGATCCAAAGCCACAGTTTTTGAGTGTGTATGAATTTAAAAATAAGGCGGGAGTATCTCCAGGTAATGTACAATAAGTTGCTCTACATTTAGATTAAATTTCAGATTGGAAAGATATCTAAAACTCTGTTGTAAAGGAATATCTTGGCCTAACACAGTACTGATGTGCTGTGCAAGTTAGTTATTCAACTTTCCCTTTGGTTTGTGACTTTTATTTGAAGCTCAGTTTAGAAATTTTGATGTTTTAATGTCTTTGCCTAAGTTCATTTTGGAGCACTATAAATGAGCGCAGGTAGTCAACTGATCCTGATACACAGGATAGCTTGTGAAGTAAAAATATCACTACCAACTGAGCACTGTTTAACACTAGATTCCGTAATGACTTGATATGACCCTTTCCTGAATTATTCTTTTAGTACTGGGAAGTATTGCTTTAGTACTTAAAAACTGTGGCTCAACTTTCTTTACCTGTTTTGTTGCAAATGCTTTCATGCTGCAGCTGGTTTTATAAAGTCACCTCTGTCTGAAGTGAAGCTAATTGAAGATGACCTAGAATTGCACTGTGAGGTGATTGGGAGCCCCACTCCTGAAATTCAGTGGTGGTATGTCGAAGGGAATGATTCTGCAACCTTTGTACAGCTCTACGATGGTGCGCGTCAGGAGCGGGTCAAGCTCAACTCAACCTATAACCTTGATGCCAAGAGCTCGATCTACATCATGAATCTGACTGTTGATGACAGTGGCACATATGAATGCAGAGCCAATAATGATCCAGACCGCAATGATTTACAAAAAAGGCCCAGAATCAAGTGGATACGGTCTCAGGCAACCGTAATAATACTGGAGTGTGAGTGTGGTTGCAGCTATGAGTCAAAGTGACGAAGCTTCGTCAGTTTGATGCCCTTTTCGTCATCCTTACAAGAATACCTCCTGGCATCCACTGTGCTGTCCTGTGACCAAAGCCATACCAACCCTTCTCTATCCT
Organism: Callorhinchus milii; assembly: GCF_018977255.1. NCBI lineage: Eukaryota > Metazoa > Chordata > Chondrichthyes > Chimaeriformes > Callorhinchidae > Callorhinchus > Callorhinchus milii. Next base: position 9,765,999 of record NW_024704762.1, read on the forward strand.
AGCAGAAATCCTGTTATCCTAAGACTGGTTTCAAGGTTGTGAGATTGTTTCCCAAACCTATTGAGGTTAAAAGCAAAAATTAGATGTGCTAATGGGAGTTAATAGAACTCTTAATATAGCACAGGTTGCTAATCACAATCAGTTTCTTAATTTTGTCTGCTAAGACTTGTATTTTATATGTAGTCTGATCTGTATATATTTGGTAATGTGTTGAGAGCTTGTTTGGGTTCCTATCATTGGAATTGTGAGCCATCTAGCTTGTGGTTCGACCTTTGTACAATGTAGTATCACTTTCTGTAATGTATTACAATCTCACACTCTGTTGCTGGTTTACGTTTTACCTTCTACATCCAAGGAAATACCTAAGCTTTACTATAGAATGCAATTGCAAACCCATGGTTTGTGGCAGATGTACCTTATCAATCTGTCTTGTGACTATCATTTTGCCAATAGAATGCCTTTCATACTCTTTCCTAACCTCCATATTCCCTTAGCATATGCTACAGTAGTTGCCTTGTGTCTTGCTATTGTGTTAATATTGCAAACCTTTTGATCTGGGGAGCAAGATGTTTTTGTTGAAGACTGTGGTTAAGAAAACCTCCAATCTTTGGGATGTTGGATATTGTTTCTTGTTTATAATCCTTGCATTTGATATAACACCTTATCACTTTGTTGAAACATCTCAAAGCACTTCACAGAATATACTGTAAAGTGGATTGACTGTTTTTGATTATTAGATGTAATGGCAATTAACGTTTTCATTCAAAGACTAACATTTCATTAAATATAGTGTAGTCAAATGCAAGGATTGTTAATAGCAATTGGAAAATGCTCAATCCAGATGAATTATTTTCTTTGACTTTGAAAGTTTTACAAAGTAGTCTACAAAATTATTTACGTACCTTGAGAAATAATACTAATAAAACGGGTATTAGCTAAACAAATGTACTCGAAGGTTGCCATAATTGTCAAGTTAACTAAAATATAACCATTACATTTTATAGTGGCCATTGTTTGACTGTCCATTGACTCCAATTTGATAATACTGTATTAGCATTATAGTTGTAGGTGAAATTGCTCCTTGAGTGAATATATATTACTGCATACTTGTAGTTAAATCATACTGTGCATTAGAAAGTGGTAATGCTCTGTAATTATGAATTAAGATTTGCTAGAGCATGCATTTCTTTCCATCAGTGATAATGTAAAGAGATCAATTTTAAATATTTACTGAAGCTAAGTGGCTTAAAAAGAGTTTCCTCACTTATTGAAGAGAATTTTGGAGGGGGGTGGATGCAGAAGAAGAGGTTTGCATTTTGCTGCTGTAATGAGCCTTTTGTGGTGTGAGTCCCCCTCTTTAGATTATCCCGATAAAGCACCTGTATTCTGTATAGTTTGTAATTGTAAATTATTGCAATGATTTGTTTTCAAATGAAAAATGTTCTGCAAGAGTTGAAATTCACTCCTGTTTTAGGTATTTACGTGCCAATGTTGCACGTGACCACCTTTTGAAATTAAGGTGTAAATGAGATTCATAAATTGATAAATTAGTGTTGAAATTCACATTTTTATAATCTTAATTTGCTGCATTACTCCAAGGATTTGTTCAAATCCAAACCATTTTGTAAATGCCTCTTGTGTACCTGCCCCTCTCCTGTCTCCCCCCCGCCCCCTTCAATGTCTGTATGTTTCATGTTCAGTTGATTTGAAACCTGCTGTTTGTGTATACAGATCCTATCATCATTAAACAACAGCTCACAAATCCAGGTGTAGACGGTCAGGATGAAATAGTACTTAGCTGCAACCTGACCAATCCACCTTCTGATATTAAAGGACGTGTTTGGAGAAAGGATGGTGCAGATATTCCTGGCACCGTTGATGAAGACAATTCGTCTTTAATGCAACATAGGTAGGTAGTTATAGTTTCATTTCTCATGTAGCTGCCTACAGAAGACATATCTTATAAAGTGGAACAATTGATTGCTTTGGGAGCTAGCTGTGTTTAACAGTAGTTGAAGCTGTTGTAATGCTGATAACAATAATAATCCTTGCATTTGATGTAACGTCTTCGAGATGTCTCAAGTTGCTTCACTTCACAGAATATACTGTAATGTAAATTGACTGTATTACTGTGGACGAAAAAAAAGCAGCAGCCAGCGACACACAGCAATGTCCTACAAACCATTGTGGATTGAGTGACTATTATTATTACTATTCTCATTTATAATATTGGTGTTTGAAGCTTTTTCTGAGCATAATGATGTATGAGTGAAAGCACATTTTGGCTTTGAAAGCTCAATATTGACATACTGCAGGATAATCTATCCTGACAGGATTCCTTGGAGTTACATTGCCATTTTCTGCCATAGAAAAATTGGATTGGTGGAGTTAACATGGTTGCACATCAATTGTGGGCATTTAGTTCCTGTTGAAACTCAATTATTTTGCAATCTGTAGCGGTACTGTCTAGTTCATTAGCTGTGCTTAAATTCTGTGGATTAATAGAGATCTGGAAGGTGACACGTCCATTGTTAAGAGGTGAACGTGCGTTTGCAAATGTACCAACCATTAACTAGACAGTCATAGCAAAAGAGATTAAACAGTAATTCCAGCTCTCACGTGACCTTTAATTCTATCTTGGACTGACAAGCCAATTATCAAGATGACTGAATTTAACAAGGGGCTCATTGTGCAATATTTTTCCTGCTGAAACAGCAATAAAAATAGCAGCCATGAATGGATTAAAATAATCTCATGCTATTTTGAATAGGATAATTTAGGAAGGTTTTTTTTGTACATTGTAAGTTTAAAAACAAACTCAACCGACCCTTCCCTCCTGATGCAGTTCAGCCTTCACTACCTTTGTCTGTGCCGTTAGTTAATCTCAGTTGGCCTCTTCTGTCGGGATTCCCTTTTCTGATTGGTCGCTTTTCATCCAGTTTCATTTGGTGGTGCAGGAGTATAGATATCAAACTAGAGCTGTGATTAACTTTTTGACTGATGTTTTCATTTGCCATTGAAGCTGGAAATTGAGTGATAACTTAAAATAATGGCAGGTGCCTTTTCATCATGTTCCATCCAGCAACACTTACAATTTGAGATGAGTGGGCTAGTTATCTTTGATTTTTGTAGCTCAGTGGTTAGAGCACTCGCTTTGCACGTGAGACACCTGGGTTCTATTCCAAGCAGGGCGAAACCTTGGGCAAGTTTCCTTACTCCTCACACCTAATAATAATCCCTCCAAAACAATAATAAATTGGTCATTTTCAATCCACGACTCCTTGTGGGACACTGCTGTGCGCAATTGGCTGCCATCTTTCACCCACAGATGTATGTTCAATTCACTTTACAGCATATTCTGTGAAGTGCTATATCAAATGCAAGTATTATTATTGTCATTCACGCAGGGTAGCATCTCCAATCTTATTGGTGCTTTCCCAATTTGCTGATGGAGCAACGCTCCAGGATCGTAATCTTGCTTGAAGAATTGCTGGAGACTGACCAGTTATATTGGAAAAGCCACTGTGTTTAGTAGTACTCGTGCCCACTGGAGCATTTGGTAGTCATCCTTTAATGTTTATCCATACCTAAATATAATAATCCCTCCAAAAAAATCCAATAATAAATTGGTCATTTTCAATCCATATGACTGTTTGTGGGACATTGCTGTGCGCAATTAGCTGCCGCGTTCGCCCACAAATATACAGTCAATTCACTTTACAGTGTGTTCTGTGAAGCGCTTTGGGACGTCCTCCCGACGTGAAAAGCGCTATATCAAATGCAAGTATTATTATTATTATAAGTACCTTTTCTGCATTGACATTTTCTGGTTTTTAGACTCGTATGAGGTCTTGTCAATTTTAGATCTCTGAGCAGTTTACTGAAACTACATAAAATGCTGTGGCTCTATATAAGATGCACATCACTCCTGCATAAGACATCTTCTTGAAATGCTTTTCTCCTCAGACTGCAATCTGTTGATGCAAAAAATTCGGGGCTGTACAGCTGTGTTTATTTGACAAAACCACTTTCAAGCGAAACTTTCCAAGTTAAAGGTGAGGCATTTTTCATCAACTTTTTCCATTGGTTGGATTGAATAAAACTTATAAATGGAAGTGCAATCAGCGGGAGTAGAGGGGAAACAATTCTGTGCACAGTGGAATGTTCTACTTTTGCTAACTTCCGCTTTAAGAAACATAATCCCACGTTGACTACTTTGCACTCTGGACTATTGCTTAGGTCATGTTATTCCTGCTTGGTACAACTTGCGTCTGAGTTTCATTTGAATTGGAAGTTGCGCTGATACATTTCCTTTTAATGGAAGCAATTTGTTCAAAAGGAACTAATATCAAAAGACTGTACTATTGTCTTGAATTTGTTTATCTTCCTTTCTCCGAACAGCTGCGCCTGGTGTGACCACCTACAAGAAGTCTGAGCATGGGAATGAAGGCGATGTTGGGTTACTGACTTGTAAAAGCCATGGGTATCCGCCAGTTGAATCCTGGACATGGTCCAGATCGACTAAAGATGGTGGTGTTGAGGTCAGTGAAGCAGCATCTCGATTGAATTAATTTGATGATCACAGACAATCCTGAGCTCTTATGCTATAATGCCACAGTATTTTAAATACTCATTGCATTTTCTACTGTGAACTAACCTTTGTGATGATTTTCAATGGGTTCTAATGAAGCCAAGGAGATAATTGGTTGCTCTCACTTCATTTTGTAACTTGTATTAAACCTATCGTATGCAGATACAGTATTGCACTTTTTTAATATAAAAATATGGTTTATTGATTGTCAGGCAATCTCTGTTAAGAGCTTTAAACTGCATTTATATCTGCATCTGTGGTGGGATCAATCACACTAACGTCATTCCCCTTTCTCCTCTGAAAAGCCCTCTACCATCTGAACTTTTTGATCACAATATTTTTAATGTTATTGCAAGACTTGTTTAGACACAAGTGCCTAGAGGTGGCATTGCTTTCATATCGAGCTGTATGTTTCTGGCCCAATAGAAAGCCAGTATTATGCTCCCTGCAATGAAGCAGCATACTCCAGTAAGTATGTGTATGTATTCATAAATACTGGTATTGTAAAAGTACAAAGTTATACAGCACGAGCTGTGATTGTTTTAAAACTTGTGTAAATGTCATTTCTTTCCAAATTAGCACATTATGAATGGGACAAATAACCGATTCCAAATCAAGATCACTGGCAATGGGACTGAGCTTCGCATCCTGGCGCTGGATATCGAGAAAGACCAAGGAGAGTACTACTGCAATGCCACCAATGAGATCGGGGCCCGGGCAGAAATCATCCATCTTCGTGTCCGCGGCCGTTTCGCTGCTCTCTGGCCTTTCCTGGGGATCGTTGCTGAGGTCATTGTCCTTGTCGCAATCATCTTCATTTATGAGAAGAGGAGAAAGCCCGACGAGCTTGCAGACGGTACGTTGACAGCCAGCTTGTAGTCACTCACAGGACACGTGATTCAGTGGTAACTTTCCAGCTTCAGAAATGTAAATACAATTTGTCTTAACTGGTGCTAATCAAAGCGATTGCGAGAACCACAATTTTTGGGAAATATTTTTTCCTCCCCTTGCTTCTGCTTCTCCAGCAGGTACTTGATTGTTACCACTTGGATATAGTTCCATGGGTGCTATTTGCCTTCCTCGAGCCTCACCCAGGTGGTTCTCGTTCTCATTCACGTGTGAACGTGTCTGCACACTCGCTATTCGAGGCTGATGGGCAGCAGGATGCGGGTTGGCGTTCTGTCCTTGCTCACATACTTGCAGCTTGTGTGGGATTGCTGGGAGGTGATCCGGAAGCTGGACTGCCAAGGCCATTTGTAGCTCGCTTGCTGTCTCTCTGAGTCAGCTTATTAGTCGAGGTCACACACGAAACCTGTCCTGGGAACACAGCTAATTCTGGTGGCAGCAGGTGTTTTCAACCATATACAAAATGCCTGCTCCTGTCACCTGTTCTGTACAGCATTAAAAATCGGAGCAACAGAGGTCAGCGAAGTGCCACTAAGTGTATTGCTAACTTCCTTGATAATACTTGGGTTCTGTTATAATTCAGAATCTTTCACAGTGATTTTCAGCTGCGTGGGAACAGAACTGTTGAGTCAAAGAATTATTCAATTTTCCGGTTATTTATGGAAACTGCCAACATAGTTAGTGGCCATTGGGTTACTGTGTATTTAGCAGTGAGGCCCTTTAAAAGATTGAGGTGGCCTCTTAGTTTCAATTTGCCCCTGGACTTTGCTTTTATTGTTCGTATATGGGGCAACATGCCCTGCATTCCTGTGATGAAAACCTGTTTTCTTCTCCATTTGCTGCTGGTTCTTATTGTACGGTAAGTGGAGTAAACGGCATGTCAGTTTGAAGCCATTCTCTAGAGGTGCCAGAGTTCAAGTTTCTGCCATCTCTGCCCAGCTGTGCTTTTCATACTTTTACAATATTACTGTAAATTGAACAAACTATGTACCACTTCAGTACAATTGAATATTGCACATCACATTTAAGTTTAGCATTTTCATACAAAAATATTCCAACATATTCATTGTTGCCTCAGTTTTCCTAATATCAAGTTTGTGGAGTCAGAAATTTAAAATGTGTCCAAATCTATTTTGGGTTAAAATTGTCAGATTATTCCCAGCTGCATGTCACTGCTTTTTGAATTCTGCCTTTGGTATAAGGCCACTGGGGCCACAGCAAGTAAAATGTTTGGTCATTATTGTAGTTTTTCGATTTACAGTAAAAACAAAGTGAGTAAAATGGGATTAGGCCCAAGGTCTACGAACCCAAGTCATATCATGTCTCTGCTCAGTGTCATATTTTGTCTCTACAAGGTCAGTTAGCAATTGGGAGCGAAAGTCCACTCCAGTGGAGTGAATCTGACATTCCCTGACTGTATTGGTAGTTATTCACTGGATACACTCCCAGTTTAGCTATTGAGTACCAAACAGGGTTTTATATTGGTTTAAACCAGCTTCAGTTTATTTAATAATCCTTGCATTTGAGGGATTTGAAAACCTTAGGCCTAAACCCATGAGCTATAATTGGGATTAACAATGCTAAACAGCTTGCTGTTGGCATACCAGTGCCGATCTGTAAATCTGCCTTTGCCCAACTGTTTAGGAGAAAGACCATTTGCCTTTTTTACTTACAGTAGTTTAAGTGATACTTGTTTGGAGCATCACTTCACAAGATGGACTTAATTACAGTGGCCCAAAGAATTCCCAGGGGAATGAACTCCACGGTTTGGGCTGGGGGGGGTGAGAGATTTACCACAGTTAATTTACTCGGGGTCTTGCTGTGATGTTTCAATTTGTATATTGTAAAATCAATAATCAGTTTCATTATCACATCATCTTGTGGTTTCCTGCAAGGTGACCTCTTGGGGTGGGGGGGTAGCTGGAGCTAGTGTTGAATGACATTGTTGTGTGCCCAAACGCAGTAACTGGCATCAAGCTTGAATTTCATTCCCGTCTTGTAGCATTTCGGAATTGTGCTATTTGCAGTGGCGATTTGTCCTGACATTCATTCTGCACTGTTACATTGCCTTCCTCATCATTGGCACATACAGTGCAACTCTGCAGCTTCTCAAAGACGTGTAGCAAAAGGTGGAAGTAGCGCTGAGGTTCAGCGCCTGCCTGTGAACGGCTAAATCTCCATTTATCTAAATTGTTGTTAATGACGCTTCTTTCTTTACATGTGAATTTGTCGCTGATCAGATGACGAACAAGGATCTGCACCTCTGTGAGTTTACTCAAAATTATTTGATTTTTTTTAAACAATCTAGTTTTGTAAGTAGATACTGCTGCAACCAATTTGTGCTGCTGACTTGATTCTAACCACCTCCTCCGCCTCCTCCTCAGGAAAAGCAATGCAGCCACTAATCATAAGGATAAAAATGTCAGGCAGCGAAATGCAAACTGAATTGATTTCTTACTTTGGGAAAGGTCAGTACTCTTTTTATTATTAAGGTGCTATAAATGTATGTCCTTTGAAGTATGAGATAATGCTTTATGTTCTGTTTTCCTTGCATGCTCCTGCTTCTCTCCATTCCGTTGCATAGCACATTTGTATGTCAAAACGTAGCTTTGCTTAAATTCCTGAGATTCACCAAACAAATTGCTGCCTGGTACTTAATAAAGTATTTCTTTATAAGTGCACTTGCGTATCTTTTGAACCTCTAGCTTGTGGACTACATGCATTTACATCAGAAGATAACTTTGATTGTGTTTTTTTTAGTGAGTTGTACACACTGCTCTACATCCGACAACCCTCTGTGTTGGTACGATCAATTATGCTTCCCTTGTGTGGCTTCCACCCCCACCCCCCATGGTCTAATAGCAAAGGATTCAACTTTGAGATCTCTACTCCCATCGATATTTGGCACTAAATTGTTTGGTGTTTTTTAAAAAAAAATTCCAATTCCTTTCTAAGAGAAAGCAGAATGTTTTATTTATCATTTTTTTCTGATTTTGCACAACTTGATTTTAGAAGCCTTTGTTCTTTTTAAACTAATGAAAGTAGAGAGATTCTGTGGGTGAGTCACTTTTACAGAGAAGTGCCCAAAAAAGATTAAACTGTCAACATTGTTGAGTGCTCTGACCCCTGACTGTCCAGCGCCTTGGGTTGTCCTTTCGATGTGAAAGGCGCTGTATAAATGTAATTTTGTTGTTGTTGCTCAAGGTAACTGAACATTTCCTCTTGTGTTTTCTCTTCCAGGAGGTGGCCTGTACAACATTACAAAGTAGATGGGTTTTGTAGTTGACGTGGAGGATGATATCTTGGGTGTGAAATAAAGCATTTTGATGCGTTCACAGATCCTAAAGCTTTTTGAGTCTCTTTTAACAACAAAAAGATTATTAAGTTAATTAATTAGAAACTCTTTTACCATTTGACTGCTGGTGTTTTTTTAAATTCACTCCAGTGTATTAGCACTAATTGATTAAAGGGACAGTGTAGTCTATTCTGGCCTCCCCAGCCTGTGTAAAGTACATTGATGTTCCTTCTAGATATTTGATTGTTTTTTTTTTCTTGGTGGCTAGGTTTATTTTTTGTTTGCAACCGATGTATGTAATAATCTGCTATCCTCTCATCCTCCTGCCCACCCATTAACTGAACTAATAATCATAGTGACAAGTTGGGATTTGTAAATGCGAATGCGTTCTTTCTCCCCTTCCGTCCTCTCTCTCCTTCTCTTATTCCCACCCCCCCACCACCTACCTAAATTCATCTGATCTAGGCCATTGGTAGAAACAATGTCTTGTTAATATAGTTTGTATTAATCCTGCATGATAAAACATTCAGATTGGCTTGTGGAGTATATATCGTGTGTTGCTGGTGAGTCTGACTTCCTCCCTTTACAGTGACACCATTATTGAGAATGTGGTATGTCATCAGCTAAATTCAGTATTTTTGGGAGGGGGAAAGTCTTCAAATCAAAATAATGACTACACTACCAAGTTTTGAAAGTGGCTGGTAATACTGTGCATCTTATTGAAATGTACCCGATGGGTCACTTGTATAGCAACTCTTATCGAAATTGCTTGTTGGTGAAGGCTTGTACCGATGCTTGCCATTGCTCTTATTTTTCATGTCAACATGACCAGCTAATTTTGCATCTTCAGTATTAACTGGTGCAGTAGTAGTGTCCAGTGTGTCTTTTATAGAATAAGCTATTTTCTTGTGTGGTGTTTTTTCTGTAATAGTTTAGTGAACTCCAGCTGAATATTTATAGAGCATGGCTTCTCCTCAGACATTATTTTTTTTTACCAGTTTGTGAAGGGAGGGAGGAGGGTGGGTGAAAGGAAGAACAGTCAGTGATAACCAGTGAATCTCTTAACCCTTCTCTGTAGTAAGTTTCCCTTGTATCCCTGTAGTAAGTTTCCCTTAACCTTGAAATATGTCCCCACTGAATTTCTCTTCCACAACCCGTTTGACATCGTTTGCTGTAGCTACAAAGCGTTTTTTTTTTTTAAAAATTGTTTTTTTGGATTGTTTTATTGAGTGACGGATATCGGCACATTTCATGTTTCCTTCCGTAGGTGAGTGAGGAACCTGAAGAGATTTACCTGGATTGTAAAAAAATTTTGTATGTACAAATGCAGAGGTGTTTTTAAAAGTATTTGACATCATCAGCAGTACTTTTTTAACTGGGTGGAAACCATACCAGTATTTGCTCACATCAACTGTAACACACTGACTTTTGTGCTGAATCTTTTACCGCTGTAGCCGTTTCTTTACAAAACAAATGACTTTTTAAGATCTCCCGTGTTGCTACGCACGCGCGCACACACACCACCTCAACAGTACGTGAAGTCTGTATCACAATTCACACAATTAAAAAATAAATAAAATCCTTGATTTATCTTTTTTCATGGCTTTTATTCCATTCTCCTGTCCGGGAGATCATGTGGTTTGGCTTTTGGGGACAATAGTGTTAATAAATAACGAGACTGTAACTGGTGTCCCAAGGTGACCCACTCTGTACGGTGTTGGCGTGCTGCCTTTCAGCACCAGGTAACTTGGTTTAAATGTAACTTGCTCTATAAAGACCTGAATGCAAACTTGCATCTCATTTTTCTGGGTTTTTTCCTTCACGCACATGCATGCATTCTGTAATATACTGTGTGTGCGTCACATGTGGAAAGGCTAATAAAATGCACACTTTCACGTCGGGAGGACTTTCAAAGTGCTTTGCGTGGTCAAACATGAATGGGGTGGAATGGATTGATTGAGTGGTGGCAGGTTAATGTGCATTGCTGAGCGGAGGGGCTGACTATGTTACACCTGATGTGCAAGTGCTTGATTCTACACTGGAAGCGTCGAATTGGGGAAACTCTTCCAGGCCACAGACTCGCCCCGTCCACCTCCCCTCAAGCCTCATCCATCCTTAAGTGTTCCAACCGAGACACTACAGACTGCTAGAACTCCTTTGTGCTCTGTTTAGTTCAGCTACTGAGAATATCTGGGAAGCTTAGCCACTCCTGCTGTTGGGTGTGAAGCCACACCTTTAACATGGGGCGGGGAATGCCTGAGTATTTGGATCCCGACTCCAATGGGGGTGGTGGGTGGAGAGAGAAGAGATGAAATGTTGCCGTAAGCTATTGGAGGATTGGCACACATTGGTTAAATTAGACTTGGGATCCCAAGCGTCCCTGTTGGAAGTGGAGCTGCGAATGGTTCCAGGCGGCCCATAGCTGCTTTGACGTTCAGATCTTGTGGTTATTTTTAGGGCCGCTGTTCTGCGCAGCAAATAGCTGCTTTGTTCCAAATGCTTTATTAGAGTTGCTTTCCGCTCACCACATGCACCTTAGGTTGGGCTCGGTGGTGGGAAAGGCAGTGGTTTGCAACAGAAGTCCGACAGCTTGCACTAACCACATCTCTTCCAACCTTTCACAGAGAATCAGGAAGAGCCCATTCAGGTGGAAAATTGGTGGTGGTAAGAGAGGCTGTGAATCAGGCCGGAGGTAGCAAAGTGTTCTTGTGTGGAGGGGAGGAGGGTAAGCCTACGGGATCATGGAGGGAGGTCAGGCAAGGGCGGAAGAGATGAGAGATGGTTGAAAGTTAGAGTGAGCATCTTGTATGTCTCTATATTGGTGGAATTTAGAGCCTGGTGAGGATTGGGCTGATCAGCTTGTGGCAAATGGATAAGGGCTGTATAGAGTTCTGGATAGTCTGAGCAATTTCACCCTCCCCTTTCCTTCCCCCTCCCAAAAGCAGCAAGGATGCTGGAATGAGAAATCGCTGGAAACGCTCAGCGGGTCAGGCAGCATCTATGGAGAAAGGAAACCTTTCGGGTCCGCGACCCTTCGTTAGAACGTTCTGACCCGCTGAGTGTTCCCAGCGACTTCTGTTTTTATTTTTAGATTTTCCGGCATCTGCAGTATTTTGTGTTTTGCTTAAGGTTGAAGTGAGTTCAGGCTCATGACCAGAAACTGTTTTGCACGTACCCCCCCACCCACACACACACACACACACACCGGTTAATCACGCTGTAAGTAATGGTGCTGGATTGAAGGAAAACAGGTTCAACCTGGTTGGGAACAGCTTCTTAATTGCCTGTTTGGTACAGCACGAAGGGGAAAAGCAGATAACATCTCGGGCGTGGAGCAAGTCTGTTTATCTGCTTGTATGTAATAATAATCCTTGCATTGATAGAGTGCCTTATCACGTCTTCCAAGACGCTTCACAGGATATCCTACAAAGTGAATGGACTTTTTTTGGGTGAAATGCGGCAGCCAATTGTGCACAGCAGCGTCCCACGAATAGTTGTGGATTGAGTGACCAAATTATTATTTTTCTTAATTCATTTTTGTTTTGGAGGGGTTATTACCCCCTCTAAAGCGATCCATCAATCCACTAATAACCGGGTTCCTACTTACTGCTCGGTAAACGGGGGTAAAAGAGTAAGGAAACGTGCCCAACGTTTCACCGGGAGTAGCGGGAATGGAACCCAGGTCCTCTTGCTTGCACGGCGAGTGCTCTTATCTATAAGCTCCAGGACTTCACATGTAATGATTGCTTGGGTTGTACAACCTGCTGTTTTTTCCCCTGTAAAGCAACTCACTGTGCAGTTTTTGGAGGTGAGGCTCTCTGTGCACACTCCAGCCCAGGGAGTGTTGGCTCATATCACCTGCGCCCTGTAACCAAACTCCCACGTTGCATTGGTGATAACCTTTGTGGCCTCTAGTAAACCGGTCTACAGAGCTTCCTTGTTCCACCCGCACCTCAAGGTATTCCACCCAGGTTTAGAACCGTGAGCTGTAATCTCCATTCGAGGCCTTATGCATTAATTACAAGTCATAGTACTGTCAGCCTGGCTCAGGTGGTGGCAATCTTGCCTCTTGAAGTGCGTGGGTTCTGCCCCCATCTTGGGATTTTGAGCTCAGTCTAGTTTGACGCTGGGGCTGGTGCTGAGTGTCAGAGGTCCCGTCCTTCAGAACAACAAATTACATTCATATAGCGCCTTTCAGGGCGGGAGGACACCCCAAGGCGCTGGGATAATATCAAACCAAGTCCCCCTTCTGTACCTGCTCAGATGGACATTAAAGATCCTGAGGTCCTATTGGCAAAGTGAAGAGAGTTTCCGCTGGAGTCCTGTCTGACAAATCTTGGGGAGAAAAGTACTGAGGCAATTTTTCTGGACAATTTGATCCCTCATGGCAAGGTCGCAGGAGAGTTTGGGACACCGAAGGGCTCGGCTGCTTGTTATCCCTGGTCTAGCACGGTACCGGTTTATCAGACTGCCATCTAGAGTCATTAAGGCGAGACCCTGTCAGGGCAACAGTGAGTGAGAGGGAGAACAACTTTCATTTTAATTAACACAGTCTTGTGTTTTTTTTTCAATGGTCAGAATTATCTTTTAACGTGTTTAAGGCGTTATTAAAGAAACTGTTCAAATTTGATGCAAACCGTTAGTATTTTATATAATAAATCTTTTTGGGTTGGTGTATTGCTGCCCTCTTGTGACTCATTGATATCATAGCAAAGTAATCCTGAATCTCCCAATGTAACCTTCACTTAACATACATTTATTTATATCCAGTAGCGCCCTTCGTGTAGGGTCATTTTTTTTGCTCAGCTGAGTGTCTGACACATACGGAAACCCATCACGGTGCTTAAGAGTATCAAACTGAGATTTCCGTGCATCCCACCTCCACTCTTATCAAATGCAAGGATTATTATTATTTATTATAAATCCCGCAGATCGATTGTTGGAATGTGAGCGGAAGACAAACTGTAATAACGATGAGAATAATAATAAGAATAACTGTGGAGTCCTGTAGCTCAGCGGTTAGAGCACTCGCTTTGCAAGTGAGAGACCTGAGATCAATTCCAGGCAGAGGGCGAAACCTCAGGCAAGTTTTCTTACTCCACACAGAGCCTAATAATAATCCCTCCAAAACCAAAACAATAATAAATTGGTCCTTTTCAATCTACGACTGTTTGTGGGACACTCATTGCTGTGCGCAATTGGCTTCCGCGTTCTCCCACAGATACACAGTCAATTCACTTTACAGTCTATTCTGTGAAGCGCTTCGAGACGTCGAGAAGACGTGAAAAGCGTTATTAATGATAATTATTATTAATAATAATCCTCGCATTTGATAAAGTGCCTCATGTCGTTGAGTCGTCTCAAAGTGCCTGTACGGCGAGTGAAGTGAATGACGGTATATTTTGTGGGCGAAACGCGGCAACCCGTTGCGCGCAGCAGTTTATCTTTTATTTTTGTTGTCAGGTTCAACCCTACAATGTTGCGTTGGGTGTCGACGGTGCACTCACTCTCGGTTCGAGCCTAACTTAATGCGATCTGTGAACCTGTACAACCACAAAAAGATAGGCAGGAAGGTTGGTACATTGGGATCAGCTGCAGTCTACAATCCATCCACTAAGTGACGCTCGCTCCCTGACTTCTGATCCAGGGAGAAGCTCTAGGAATAATTTACCTCATAAATAATCATCCTGGTCTTTAATACAGCGCCTTATCACGTCATTGAGACGTCTCAAAGCGCTTCACAGAATATATTGTAAAGTGTAGTGACTGTATATTTTGTGGGCGAAACGTGGCAGCCAATTGCACACAGCAGCGTCCCCACAAACAGTTGGGGGTGACAGACAGTAAATCCTGTGGAGCGCTTTGAGACGTCTCGACAACGTGATAAGGCGCTGGGTCAAGTGCAAAGATTATTATATATTATTGAGTGAAAATTACTGCAGGCCCTTCAGATCAAAGTGTGCATCTAAACACTCCACTTTGTTTCCTTCTCGCCCTCCTTCCTCCGTTTGCATAACTCCACTTAGTCAGAGGATTGTTTTTTTTTTCTCTGTGTGCGTGTTTGTGTGTCTTTGTGTGTGGATTTGTCTGTGTGAGCGTATTTGTCTGTGGGCGTATAGTGTGTATGAGTCTGTGTCTCTGTTTGCGTGTGGTGCGTGTATGTGTCTGTTACTCTATGTGCGCGTCTGCATCTGTGTGTGTGTGTGTGTATGTGTGATTTCGAAGTCAACCTTTTAATGAGCCCGCATCTAAAATGCTTTAATTAAGTGAGCGTTCCCCGGGCAGCGAGTTCTCTTTGTGGTTGCTAGCGTGAGTTACTGCAAATCCATTGCTCCCATTCCCTCCAGGAACTTGAGTCAACATCCGTTAGCAATTTCTTTTCATCTCACAACCTTGAACTGCTTATTTGTGGTCGAAATATCTGTAGCAAAGTTTCCCCCCCCCCCCCCCCACTCCTTTTTAAATTTTTTTTTTACACAAAGCCTAGTAGATATCTGGAACTCTCCGCCGAACGGCTGTGGATTATGGCTGGATCCATTCAAAATTTCAAGACTGAGGTGGATAGATATTTGTTAGGTCAGGGTATCAAGGGATATGGTGGGTAGTTGGAGTTGAGGTACTTATAGAATGGCAGAACAAGCTCGAGGGGTTGAATGGCCCCCCGTTCCTTTGTTTCCCCACCCTTCCCCCCCCCAATTCACATCGTCCTACACGAAGGGCACGAAACGGATGCAAGTTGTTGTTGTTGGCGTCGTCGCTGGGAACAGATATATCAGCGAGAACTTTTTTGCCATTTTCTCGCGTTAATTTAGCACCTGGATAACGAGGCACGAAACCCAGCGCAAGGGGATGAATCACCGCCCAAAAAAAACCCACAGCAAACTTGAACCCTGTTGTATTGTTAACCAGGCGCGTGTACTACAACGACGACGACCACAACTTGCATTTATATACGTGCCCCTCATGCAAGGTGGCGTCCCGGAGCGCTTACACAGTCGCTGGCGTAGAGATGAAACAGATGGTCAAGCCGATTGGCTTCCGCGCAGCATTCGATTCTTTTAAACTTAATTTTAAAAAAATTAGTGCAAACGGAGTGACCGGCTTTATCCGTTAGCGCAGCGCGGCAATTTGTCCTGATGTAAGTAACAAGCCATTTATGTGATTTATTCCAGGGAGGCGAGGTAATGGTTCTTGGCAATTAGTTCAGGGTTAAGAGACTCATTCTTCTCCTCTGTCCGTTGACATTTAGTTAATAATATATTTTTCACCAGGCGATTCCTTCATTGCTTAGCGATTGCTGCTGAATAGGTGAAACCCAACTGAGGCTGCTAATAATAATAATAATCCTTATATTGGACACAGTGCCTTATCACCTCACAGCGCTTCACAGGATACACTGTAATGTATAGTGACTGTGTATTTTGTGGGCAAAACGTGGCAGCCAATTGCGCACAGCAGCGTCCCCCGAACAGCCGTGGATCTGAACACTCATTGACAAGGGAAGGAATGTGTTTTGGAGGAGTTAATGCAAATGGCAATAATCTGTGGGTAAACTTCCTCCTTGGCGGGAAGCTGACGGGTGGATTATTGTGTTGTTGGGTTACCCTATGATAATTACTTGTGAAATATGGACTCTGGAGTCAATTTGATTCCCACTTACGTTGCCAGACTCCATCTACCATATATTATCCAATTGTAGGCAGAGGCGACACACCGGACTCGATGTGCAGCTGTTGTGAGTGAAATCCTGACTGAGAGCACTGACAAATGTGTTTGCTCTCGAACGTTGCCACCGATATCGGGTGGTGAAGGAGTCTGGGGAGAGAAATGATTCGATTCGATGTCTTGCCTTCGGACGCTTGATTGGTTTATGTTCTACAGCACAGCTCGGTGGAGGCCGCAGTGAGTTCTTTAGCCTGACGAGCCGCGGGAAGCTTGCCAGGCAGCCCTCTCAACGGCACACTGCGCGGGTTGAGCTGATTGAACTCCAGCAGCTACTCTCTCCTCCAAGCAGTTAGCCCACAGCACTCACAGTCACTCCACCGTGCAGTATATCCTGTGAAGCGCTTTGAGACGTCTCAACGACGTGCCGAGGCGCGGTGTCAAATGCAAGGATTTATAAGTTCAAATATTTGCCGGTATTTACTTGAAGCCGGTATGGAAAACTTCAGCAACGCGGCATCAATAACAATAATCCTTTTGATGCGGCGCCTGATCACGTCTTCGAGACGTCTCAAAGCGCTTCACAGAACAGACTGTAAAGTGGAGTGACTGTGTATTTTGCGGGCAAAACGCAGCAGCCAATTGCGCGCGGGATTTATATATTGCTGTTTATACAGCCCCTCCTCACGGAGGTTTTTGTTGAACATTGAAACTCTCAGCGCAGATGGGCACTGCTCCTCTGTCTATATTAATTAAATCACCTCCTCTTCATTAAATGGATCCCCGATGCTCTAATCTCTCTCTGCGTTAAGAACATTATGGTATTTGCATGTCCTATAGTTAAAGCTTTGCTTTATTGAGATGATTCAGTGCAGCTGATTGATGATATTACCGTTGCCGTCCTTTGGCTGAGAAGTTAATCCAACCCCGCAGCCAAAGCCCTAACTAACGGGGAGGGAGGTCCCGGCTGGACAAGCAGCGGGAAAGCTTGGCCAGACAGCGATATCAATGGCCGAGCTGTGCGTGTGGGTTTATCCGGTTCGACTCCAGAAGTTACCCCCAACGCACACTCTGGGGTCCCCCACAAGCCTTGTCTCTTGCCGACCTGCGCCTAATACTCTGCGGTATTAGGTAAGAAGTGTGTGGGGGGGGGGGGGGCGGGTGCCTTGAGACAGAATGTCTCAGGTTAAACAAACACTTGGTGGGGTGGGGGTTGTTATTCCTGTTCTCTGTTTTTCAAATGTCTAATAAACTGAGAGCCTTCACTTCGCATTTCTTTGGGGGATTTGCTGAGGTGTGTAAAGGGGAATTTACACAAATCACTCTCTTTGCCCCCACCCCCCCCCACCGTCTCTCTGTCCCTCTTGACATTTCTCTCCCCCCCCCACCCACCCCCATATGCTGGTTGTGTGTCAGGTCGATTCGTAAAGAGGAAATCACGCATTATTAACCATTAAACGGCTGCACCACATCACACACACCCCAGAACCCACCAACCAACAATAAGACGCGTTTCTAAGCGTTTGCAACAGATAAATACTTAATTTCACCTCTGTTTATAACCGCTTACACTTCAGCAAAATGCGTGTGTTAGTGAGTGAGTGAGTGTGTGTGTGAGTCTATGTGTGTGTGGGATTGGGAATGTGTATTACTGTGTGTGTGAGAGTGTATTTGTCAGTGTGTCTGTGTGTGGGTGTGTGAGTGTGTGTATGTGGAGGGAGTATGGAATTTTGCGCTATTCGTAAAAAAAGGAAAGGGGGGGGGGAGGGGAGGATGGAGGTGGGAGGAGGGGAGGAAGGATGGAGAAGGCTCTGGGCACAGGTGGAGGAGGGAAAGGACCAGATAAACATCAGGTCCAGGGAGACAGCAGCAGCGTCTCCTCTCCTCTCCATCTCATTCCATCATTTGTGCCGCGGAGGTAATTTGTAGAGGTTACATTCTCGCACCGTCTAACCTTCCCAACCGGGGGGGGGGGGGGGGGGGGGGGGGGGGGAGACACAGAGAGAGAGAGAGAGGGGGAGTGTGTGAGACGGAGAGAGAGAGACAGTCAGTGTGTGAGACACAGAGAGAGAGGGAGTGTGTGAGAGACAGAGAGAAAGAGGGGAGTGTGAGATAGAGAGAGGGAGAGGACACCGCATCTCTGGCTTCTCTAAGGTGGGGGGGAGGGGGGGTTTGGGGGAGAGGGGGAGGGAGAAAGAAGAGAGAGGAGAGATAGCGAGGGGATAGAGATAGAGAGGAAGAGAGAGTGGAAGGGAAAGAGGGAGAAGAGAGATGGGGAAGAGGAGAGAACACTATCTCCGGCTTCCCTAGGGCAGTTTTGGGGGGAGGAGAGAGGGAGAGGGGGTGTGTGTGTGAGAGAGAGAGAGAGAGAGAGGACACACCGTTCCTGGCTTCTCTAAGGCAGTTTTTCTTTCTAGAAGGAGAGAGAGAGAGAAGAGAAAAGGAGGGGAAGGTGAATAGAGAGAGAGAAAGAAGAAGAGATAGAGAGAAGGAGATAGAATAGAGAGGGGGAGAGAGGGAGGGAGGGAGAGGGGGTGAGGGGAAGAGATAGAAGAGCGAGGAGGGAGGGAGGGGGGAGAAGGAGAAGGAGATACAGATAGAATAGAGAAGAGAAGAGGGGAGGGAGGGAGAGGAGAAGGAGATAGAATAGAGAAGAGAGGAGGGAGGGAGGGAGAGGAGGATAGAGAGGAAGAGACAGAGAGGGAGAGGAGAGGGGAGGGGGGGACAGAGAGTTAAAGGGGGGGGAAGATGTCACGTACTTGGAGCTGGAAACACGTCAAAGCCAATCTCTCCAACCAGACACCAGCTGTGGGGCACCAGAGAGACATCAGCACCGGGTCGGGCCATGCGGCGCGGGCCGCCCAGTGGGTCCCGGGGAGTGGGGGGCGCTGAGGGGGGGTCCGGGGCGCTGGTCAGTATGGAGGACAGGGAGGGCGAGAGCCCGGGGGGTGGGGAGGTCGGGGCCGGGGTCGGGGTGGGGGGGAAGGGCATTAGGATGAAAGCCATCCCTCCCTCCCCCAAGCCCGGCCCGGGGAGAGGCTGTGAGGGCAGGAGGGGGGGGGATGGCGAGGGTACCAGCCCCGGGGTCAAGTGCAACACGAACGGGGACTGCAGGGTACCCGCGGGCACCCACAGCCACAGCCACAGCCTGAGCCACAGCCAGGGCTCGGGGGTGGGGAGGGCGGAGGCGGGGGGCAGGACTGGGGACAACATGGACACCACCACTCCGACCTCTCAAGGCGAAGAGAAGAGAGAGACCCGAGTGGTCTTCTCGTCCACATCATCATCAGCTGCTGCCGCCGCCGCCTCCGGGAGGAAGTCCTCCCAACCCCAACCCCAACCCCACCCGCACAGGGACTCGCTGGGCTTCCTCAAGGGCGACTGCAACGCCTCGGACCTGATCCTGGCCGACGATGGCGACCACCCGATGGGCAGTCAGGGCAGCTTCATGCACCGCCAGTTCAGCGCTATGCTCCAGCCCGGGGTCAACAAGTTCTCGCTCCGGATGTTCGGCAGCCAAAAGGCCGTGGAGAGGGAGCAGGAGAGGGTCAAGTCGGCCGGAGCCTGGATCATCCACCCTTACAGCGATTTTCGGTGAGTTTCTGAGGGGTGGGTGGGGGGGGGGGGGGGGGGGGGAGAGAGAGACGGAGAGATGGGGAGAGAGAGATGGAGAGATGGGGAGAGAGATGGGGAGAGAGATGGAGAGATGGGGAGAGAGATGGAGAGATGGGGAAGAGAGATGGAGAGATGGGAGAGATGGAGAGATGGGAGAGAGATGGAGAGATGGGAGAGAGAGATGGAGAGATGGGAGAGAGAGATGGAGAGATGGAGAGAGATGGAGAGATGGGGGGAGAGAGATAAGAGAGATGGAGAGATGGGGGAGAGATGGAGAGATGGGGGAGAGAGAGATGGGAGCGATGGGGGAGTTGTGGGGGAGGGAGAGGTGGGGTTGGTGGGAGAGAGGGGGGCACAGGTACAAGAATAAAGCGTCTTTATATTACTATATTAGTAATTATATGTATTTATAGCCACATCTGCACATCCCACGGTCCGCAATAACCGGGACAGCGCCACTCGTGGGCTCCCACGTCTTTTAATTGGAATTAATACGTTCATTGGATGTTCTCAGGGCAAACCCTCGTGTGTGTGTGTGTCAGTCTGTGTGTCAGTGTCTGGCTGGTGTGCCTGTTTGTGTGTCTGTGTGTGTGTGGGGGGGGGGGGAGGCTCTGTGTGTTTGTGTGTGTCAGTGTCTCGGTATGTGGTTGTACCAGTGTATATGTGTGTGTGTCAGTGTCTGTGTGTGTGTGAGTGTCTGTCTCTGCGTGTGGTTGTATCAGTGTGTCTGTGTCTGTGTGTGTGTGTCTGTCTGTGTGTGTCTGTGTGTGTGTCTGTCTGTGTCTGTGTGTGTGTCTGTGTGTGTGTCTGTGTGTGTGTGTCTGTGTGTGTGTCTGTCTGTGTCTGTGTCTGTGTGTCTGTGTGTGTGTGTGTGTGTGTGTGTGTCTGTGTGTGTGTCTGTGTGTGTGTGTGTGTGTGTGTGTGTCTGTGTCTGTGTCTGTGTGTCTGTGTGTGTGTGTGTCTGTGTGTGTGTCTGTGTGTGTGTGTCTGTGTGTGTGTCTGTCTGTGTCTGTGTGTCTGTGTGTGTGTGTGTCTGTGTGTGTGTCTGTCTGTGTCTGTGTCTGTGTGTCTGTGTGTGTGTGTGTGTGTCTGTGTGTGTGTCTGTGTCTGTGTGTGCGTGTGTGTCTGTGTGTGTGTCTGTGTGTGTGTGTCTGTGAGAAGCAGAAGGAGCTGAGGACCTGGACAGGGAGACAGTCCGCCTGTAATCAGCAGAGCTCCAGCAGTGCCCTGTGTGTCTGTCCACTGTGTTACAAGGCCTTAATGCGCACTGAAGTACTCTTTAAGACACTCAACAATAAGGGGGGGGTTGGAGGAGGGGGTGATATCTCCCTCTCTGCCCCCAGCTGTGGTACCGTGTGCTGCTGTGTGTGTGTGGGGGGGAATTATAATAATCTTTGCATTTGATATTAGCGTCTTATCACGACTTTGAGACATCTCAAGGGTGGGAGGGGGCTGTGTATGTGTGTATATGTGTGAGGGAGGGGGGCTGTGTGTGTGTGTATATGTGTGAGGGAGGGGGGCTGTGTGTGTGTGTATATGTGTGAGGGAGGGGGGCTGTGTGTGTGTATGAGGGGGTTGTGTGTGTGTGTGTATGAGGGGGTTGTGTGTGTGTGTATGTATGAGGGGGTTGTGTGTGGTGTGTGTTGGAGGCCGTGTGTGGTGTACGTTGGAGGCCGTGTGTGGTGTACGTTGGAGGCCGTGTGTGGTGTGCGTTGGAGGCCGTGTGTGGTGTGCGTTGGAGGCCATGTGTGGTGTGCGTTGGAGGCCGTGTGTGTATTGGAGGCAGTGTGTGGTGTGCGTTGGAGGCTGTGTGCGGTGTGTGTTAGTGAGGCCCAGGGAAGGATGCTGGTGGCAGTGTTGCTAAAGAAGACAAATGGGGGACATGAGATCACCTTCACACACTGACTTTGCTTTCTTAACCAATTGACGAAATACCCGGCTCTCAGCTTCGTCCTTGTTTAGGCATTTGGGGAGCGTTCCCCAAGCACCACCCCAAAAAAAAAAGGGGGTGGGGGGGGGGGAATAGACAGTGGTACACACCTTCCCAGACCCAAATAAAACTCAAGGCAACTCTAGAGGTGTGCTGCGAAGGTTGCGATCGAAGGTGCTTTGTTTCATTTTGCTCAGAACACTCTCTCCAGCAGCTACAACAACAACAACAACTTGCATGTATACCGTGCCCCTCACGCGGGGTGGCGTCCCCGAGAGTTTATATTGTGCAGCATAATCGTATTGCCCTTTGGTAGCGACGGAATGAGAGGAAGATGACGAGGAATTAGGGTGAGTGACAGACAGAGAAAGCAGCCAGATACATTTTTGATAGCAAACAGGTACCGTAGGGTGATGATATCTCCATATCTCCTCTGTTTTACTGCCAACTAACCTTGACTGCACACGCAGTAACCAGCCCTAATGATTCTTTTTTTCATTAAACTGTGGCAATTTAATTTTGTTAGCAAGAGAGGTGATCTCTCTCCATTGCAATACAATCCGCAGTAAAATTGAACACTTAACAGGACGTCCCAAAGGGCTTTACTGTGTGGAGACTGCAACTCAGTACGTTATGTACTTGAAAAGGAAAAAAGTGTGCAGGGCTATGGGGTAAGAGTGGGACTGGTTGGTGGCTCTTTCAAAGAGCTGGCACAGGCACGATAGGCCGAATGGCCTCCTTCTGTGCTGTAGGATGCTACGGTTCCATATGCGAGAGAGGTTGATGTGTGACACCTTCAAGCCTGGCTCCCAGCGTGATTTCTGCAGAGCTGCGGTTGAACTTGTCTGGAAATTCCACTGGGAATATTTTCCCTGAAAAAAAAAGTCAATGAGGAACGAGAGCTGCCAAATATCCGGCTCCGAAGGTTTAACTCCGAAGGGGCCGGGGAGTTGCTGGTGATATTGCCAATACGTCTGTTTTAAGTTCAACCCCTGAGTCCAAATCGAAAGCCATTAGAACACTCTAGAAGGAACCAGACAGCTGTGCCACCACAACTGAAGAGCAGAGACGCGGTCAGAAAGTAAGCATTGAGTGACCGGGGCTATTCGAATCAGTCCCCTGTGTTTTGTACCTGTTATATTTAGAATGGTCGGTTGGCGTGTCGGAGAGACATCAAGACCATTTGAGCAAACGCAATGGTTGGTTTCACCTGAATGGCCATCGATTTTGAGATGCAACTAACAATACTCCTTAATAAGCCTTGCATTTGAATATAGCGCCTTATCATGTCTCTGAGGCGTCTCAAAGCGCTTCCACCAATATATAGCTGCCCCCAGCACGGCACCGAAATATCAGACTAGACTGTGAGTTGTAAATTCCCTAAGTGGGGCTTGAACCCACAATCTTCTGACTCACAGGCGAGAGTGTTATATCAAACCCAGGTTGACACCCAACAGTGCTTTGACTCTTCAGGGAACCATTTGCTTATCGTGAACATTTCGATGTGGAGTGAGAGTGAGATAATTGTGCGGTAGGACTCGAATCATTACAAACTCCTGAATTCCGGTATAAAATATAAAATACAGCGGGGTCCTGTATTATCACCTCGAGCAGGTGGCTGGATTGTTGAAGAAAAGTAACCCTTCGCCAATTGCAGTCATCGCTCCGGTTAGATATACGACGCGAGCGTTTTCACCATTTCGTGTGATGATATATTGCAACACAGCTCTGCTTGCACGACAAGTTAGTTAACGGGGAGCAGTGGGACGTTTCATTGTGTCTGAGAGCCAATTCCAGAGAACCAATTACATTTTATTATTACTGAGTTGGAGCAGTGCGGTGGCACAGGAGGGAAGAGACACACAGTGGGTTTGTGGTTGTGACGCACCCCCCCCCCCACACACACACACACACACTCTGATCTTCCAGCGTCACAGTATCCAGGCAAGTCTCAAGTGCTTTCCTGCAAAGAGGGACAGGGAGAGTGACTGGAAACTTACCTCTCATGCACCTTCTGCTGTGCGGTTACATAACAGCACCGGCCGGTGTCGTGATTGGAGGACAAAAATCAGGGTGTCCT
The DNA here is from genome assembly GCF_018977255.1 of Callorhinchus milii. NCBI lineage: Eukaryota > Metazoa > Chordata > Chondrichthyes > Chimaeriformes > Callorhinchidae > Callorhinchus > Callorhinchus milii. Next base: position 9,790,078 of record NW_024704762.1, read on the forward strand.
TGGGTTGTCAGTCCCATCAGATCCTCTCTCCTGTGAGCACTCGCCTCGCACGCGGGAGGACCCGGGTTCGATTCCCGGGCAGCTCAGGGCAAAAACCTTAGGCAAGTGTCCTTATTCCACACACACACACGCACGCGCGCCCCTGTTTACCAGCAGTCAGTAGGAACCCGGTTGTGAGTCGATCGGTGGATTGCTTTTCTGGGGGTCAATAATCCCTCCAAAAAAAAAGTTTTAACAAAAGTATTAATAATAGTAATTTGGTCACTCACCCCACGGCTGTCTGTGGGGACGCTGCTGCGCGCACTTGGCTGCCGCGTTTCGCCCACAGAGTGTACAGTCCAATCCACTTTACAGCGTATCCTGTGAAGCGCTTTGAGACGTCTCAGGGATGTGAGAAGTCGCTGTGCCAAGTGCAAGGGACCATTATGATGATTATTATTATCATTGTTAACGTTATTATTATCTTTATTATCATTATCATTTATTATAGACGGAACCTGTCACTGCTGTGAAGGCCCAGAGGGCGTCTGCAGTACATGTCTGGCAGTCAGGAGGGGCTTTGGTGCTGTCCACAGTGCTGAAACCCTCAGCTCTCAGTCTCTCCCCCTCTCTCCCCCTCCCTCTGTCTCTCTGTCTCCCCTCCCTCTCTCTCTCCCTCCATCTCCATCTCCTCTCTCTCCCCCTCCCTCTCTCTCTCTCTCTCTCCCCTCCCTCCCTCCCCCTCCCTCTCTGTCTCTCCCTCCCTCTCCCCCCCTCTCTCTCTCTCCCCCTTCCCCCTCTCTCTCCCCCTCGCCCCCTCTCTCTCTCCCCCTCCCTGTCTCTCCCCCCCTCTCTCCTTCCATCTCCTCTCTCCCCCTCCCTCTCTCTCTCCCTCCCTCTCTCCCCCTCCCTCTCCCTCCATCTCCTCTCTCTCCCCCTCCCTCCCTCTCTCCCCTCCCTCTCCCTCCATCTCCTCTCTCCCCCTCCCTCTCTCTCTCCCCCTCCCTCGCTCTCCCCCCCTCCCTCTATGTCTCTCCCTCCCTCTCTCCCCCTCCCTCTCCCTCCCTCTCTCTCTCCCCCTCCCTCTCTCTCTCCCCCTCCCTCTCTCTCTCCCCCTCCCTCTCTCTCTCCCCCTCCCTCTCTGTCTCTTCCTCCCTCTCTCCCCCTCCCTCTCCCTCCCTCCCTCTCTCTCTCCCCTCCCCCCCTCTCTCCCCCTCCCCTCCCCCCCTCCCCCCCCTCTCTCCCCCTCCACACAATCTCACTGCAGTGTGGACTGGAATATCAGTGGCTTTAGCAGTAGGAAGAGCAGTCAGTGCCCACGTTATGGCCGTATGTCCAGTGGGGTATCAAACAGCTTCTGTTTACCGATCTCTCCATCTCTGTCCCTCCCTCCATCCCTCTCTCCCTCCTTTCTCTCCCTCCCCCTCTCTCTCCTCTCCCTCTCTCTCTATGTCTCTCCTTCTCTCCCCTCTCTCCTCTTCCCCCCCTCCCTCTCTATGTCTCTCCCCTCTCTCCTCTCCCCCCTCCCTCCCTCCCTCCCTCCCTCCCTCTCTCCCTCCCTCTCTATGTCTCTCCATCTCCCTCCCTCTATCCCTCTCCCTCCCTCTCTCCCCCCCTCTCTATGTCTCTCCCCTCTCTCCTCTCTCCCCCCCTCTCTATGTCTCTCCCCCCTCCCTCCCCCTCTCTCCCCTCCCTCCCCCCTCTCTCTCCTCTCGGCTTGTACCCAGACAGGCACCTGTCCTTGTGGCGACCTTGCGGACAAGGAGATACCATCACCTGATGTAGTACATGAGTTGGAGTACATTTATAGGGGGTGTGTGAGAGAGAGAGAGAGACTGACTGTGTGACTGTGTGTGTGACTGTGTGTCAGACAGACTGACTGTGTGTGTGTGGGGGGGAGAGTGTATGGGGGGGAATGATTAATCACCCGAAATCAATGTTTGTCCACAAATTCTTATTTTTTTTAAAAAAAATATATCACTGCACTGCTGCTTCCGAGGGAGTCAGTGCCAGTGGTACACGTGAGAGCACCGGTCGTGGTTTGAATATTCTAAGGAGCTGCAGATCTGATTATATCAGAGATCCTTTCCCATTGCTTCCCCACTGCAGCCTCTGTCTGTCTGTCTGTCTGTCTGTCTGTCTGTGAGCACACAGTCCAGTTGTGACAAGCCAGACCTCTCCAAGTGTTCCTGTTTGTCATCAAATAACTCTATATATACTCCGGCTATATTAAGCTCTTCGAGACACTACCTCACCTGAAGGGCGCTATATAAATGCAAGTTGTTGTTGCGGCTATTCTCTCTTGTCTCTCGCTCTCTCTCTCTGTGTCTCGTCCGAGTGTTTCCTTGTTTATCACCTGCCCTTTCCCCGATAAACCATGGTATATTTCCATTACAATTTCTTTTTAATACGTAACCTCCCCCGCCCCCCCTCTACGCTCCCTCTCTCAATCTTTTCTTTCTTCCACCCGTCCCCTTCCGTCAACAGACACACACACACACATACACCCCCACACACACACCTTCTGATGAATGTTGTGCTAATATCAAGGTCACTTTTGCTGCTGGGAAAATGATAACGTTTTACATTCAGTCTCCCAGGGACCTGATACTAAATGTCGCCCATGAGACTGTTTTGATTGATTGGGAAAAACTGGGGGGGAGGGAAACAGCTTCCTAATTAACACTGATTTGTAAAAAAAATAAAAAACCCTCAAAACTTCTCAAAAAATCTGCCCTGATTGCATCAGGCAAAACTGGGATAGTCGACTGAATTTCACTGTTAACCTAAATGTGTAGTAAACTCCTGATAACTCAACAACTCACCAAAGGAAACGGGCCAGAGCCTGGGGTGAAATGCCTCCCTCATTAAAACAACAATAACTTGCATTTACAGAGCGCTCGACAGTGGTGGAGCACGACACCGGGGAGGGGGGAAGCAATAATAATAAATAATAGCAATAATAACAATCCCGGCATTTGACACAGCGCCTTATCACGTCTTCGAGACATCTCAAGGCCCTTCACAGGATACACTTAAAGTGAATTGACTGTGTATTGTGTGGGCGAAACGCGGCAGCCAATTGCGCACAGCAGCGTCCCCGCAAACAGTCGTGATTGTTTTTTAACTAAAAAAAAAGTAGTTACTAAAGGAGAGATTTGTTGAGGCTTTCAATGAAATTGCTACTTTACTTTGCAGGTTTTACTGGGATTTCACAATGTTGTTGTTTATGGTTGGAAATCTGATCATTATCCCAGTAGGAATCACCTTTTTCAAGGAAGAAACCACAACCCCTTGGATTGTCTTTAATGTGGTGTCTGACACCTTCTTCCTCATGGATCTAGTGCTAAACTTCAGAACTGGCATTGTCATCGAAGACAACACAAAGATCATCCTGGACCCTCAGAAGATCAAGAAGATGTATCTGAAGAGTTGGTTCATTGTGGACTTTGTCTCCTCCATCCCCGTGGATTATATCTTTTTGATCGTCGAGAAGGGGATTGATTCGGACGTTTACAAGACTGCCCGTGCCCTCCGCATAGTGCGCTTTACCAAGATTCTCAGCCTCCTGAGGCTCTTGAGACTCTCGCGGCTGATCAGATACGTTCACCAGTGGGAAGAGGTAAGGCCACCCTTTTTTTTCACAGTGACTTTTCATTGAGCGTCATTTTGCCTTGCGTGGCATGGTGATATAGGAACAGGAGGAGGCCATTCAGCCCCTCGAGCCTGTTCCCCCCACCCCCCCCCCCATCACCTCCCCCTGCCCCCCAACAAAATTGTGTGTCGATTGCTGTCAGGATCCAGGCTTGTCAGCCCTCGAGGGTGCCTTTGGCTGCAGTGACCAAACACATCCTAAACCACAGCCGATGGTTTACAATAACTTACACTTATATACATGATAGCCCCCCCCTCACGATAGCCCCCTCACGATAGCCCCCCCCACGATAGCTTCCCCTCACGATAGCCCCCCCTCACGATAGCCCCCCTTCGTGATTCTGAAGGGACATTATATTATCCCCGACACATTGCCTTTTGCTCAGTGATCTGAACCTCTGGAGCTCTCTGCTTCAATCCCTGCACCCACCCGTCTCCCCCTCTCCTCTGTATCTTCCTTTAAATCCCACCATAAGACCTCTCCCCCCCCCCCACCTCCCCCCACCTCCCCCCTCCCTTGGTGTCTGACCCCAGGAGAGAGAGAGAGAGAGAGCAGCCTTGAGGACATTAGCAAATCAATCGTTCTAACCTGACGCTCGCTGACGGACAGACTCTTCGACCCAAGAGCCTCAACCAGTAAAACCTCAGTATTAATTCTGACGAAAGGTCATTGACCTGAAACGTTGACTAATTTCTCGCTCTCCATGGATGCTGCCTGACCTGCTGCGTATCCCCAGCCACTTCTGTGTTTAAACCAGTAACATTGATGCGGGTGATCACACCTCTCCTCCGACCCGTGACGAGAGCAAGAAAAGGTGGGAAGAATGAATCTTGAGAGCGTTCTGTCTCCACTGTATGGTGTGTGTGTGTGTGTGTGGTGTGTATGTGTGTGGTGTGTGTGTGTGGTGTGTGTGTGTTGATATATGTGTGTATATGGTGTGTGTGTGGCGTGTGCATGTGTGGGGGGTCACTTGTAAACCGTCAACACATGTCAGCAAAAGGCTGACCTTCATCTTCTCGGTCTGCGTTTCCACGTGAAGCTTGTGGTCTCTCCTCTCGCCGCCCCACCCCCCCCCCCAGCACCTCACACTGATAGACAGACCGGTCCCTGACAGGAATTAAAGACTCCAAAATTATTCTAATAATCCTGGCGTCTGATAATACGCCCTATCACGTCTCCGAGACACCTCAAAGCGCTTCACACAATATACTGTAAAGTATCGCTGGATGCTCTGCTCAAGCTCTCTGGGACGCTATAGAAATGCAAGTTGTTGTTGTTGTATATTTTTGTGGTCGAAACATTTTGCCTCGAACGCTCTCCTCCTGCTATTTTATAATAAACCCCTCGTTTCTTTTCTTCTTTCTGCCCCAATGCTCCCCCTCTACGCTCCCACAACCCACCTCCGCCCCACCACACCCATACACTCCCTCCCCTCGCTCCCCCTACCCTCCCCTGACCCCCACTTCCCCCTCTCGCAACCCCCCCCCCACCCCCCCCCTTGTCAAAGATCTTCCATATGACCTATGACTTGGCTAGTGCTGTGATGAGGATATTTAACCTGATCGGGATGATGCTGTTGCTGTGTCACTGGGACGGTTGTTTACAGTTCCTGGTTCCGTTGCTCCAGGATTTCCCGAACGACTGCTGGGTGTCGCTAAACAACATGGTGGTGAGTAATAAGTTAAAATGCTGAGACGTGCAGAACGCAAGAAACCCCTTATTCCTGTTCCAGTCGTTAATTCACCTTCTGGGTAAAGAAACACCTCCTGGTGTCTGAGCTGAAATCGTCTCTTTGCAAATCGTCTCTGTATACCTGTTGTTCTGCTGTCTCCTTGTGTTGTGTTGTGGGCCGAATGGTTGGCTTCTTATGCTGTAAATGTTCGCTTAAAGTCACTTAGAGGAAAACCAAGTTCGACCCCCACTAATGCAGAGACTGTTCGTATCTTGAATTAACTCGATTGTTAACTTCTCACTAACCTATTTCTCCCCACGCGCTCCACGTGTGTTAATGTCTCCGCCCAATAAATAATATATCATCGACGATAAATGGTTTTACTATCAAGTACTACGCCATAATTTATCATTGATAATTATCCCAGCCCCGAAAAAGATTGAACCTTTCTTTTCCGTAGTGTAGGACGTGTCATTTTTCACCAGAGCTGTGCTTAAGGCATAAGAACATAAGAAATACTGGACGAAGAAGAGGTCCATCTAGTTCTCCTTCCACCTTCCTGCCGGTCCCTTGTACATATTGCCCTGAACTACTCATGTGACTGTATCCCATCGTGTTATTTCCTAAAAGAAAACTAATCTGTGTTCAAAAGAATCAACATTTCCTGCTTCGACCGTCTCCCCAGGGAGTCTGTTCCGCAGGTCACACTTCTCTCACTAAAATAGTGTTTGCGTAGATTTGTTCTGAATTATGAACTGTTCTTCAATCGCAGGGAAAACGCTTTTATTTAAAATGACAAGTGACGAATATGTGGTTTGTGAACTTTGTTCAATATTCAACCCCAGAACGCGGATCACTTGCAAAAACTGAACCCCTCACAGGTTTTACCCTCTGAGCGCGCGCCGTGCGTGCGCTTGTGTGTGTGTGTGTGTGACTGTTTGGGGGACACTGCTGTGCACAATTGGCTGCCGCGTTTCGCCCACAAAATGCACAGTCACTCCACTTTTTCAAGGGAAGGGCTTTGTGATGTCTGGACGACGTGACAAGGCGCTGTATCGTAGAAACAGAGGAACAGGAGGAGGCCATTCAGCCCCTCGAGCCTGTTCCGCTATTTTATAAGATTACGGCTGATCTGTACCTCAAGCCCAGTTGCCCGCTCTCGCCCCACATCCCATGATACCCCCGAGCTAACAAATAGCTATCTACCTCCGTCTTGAAAATGTGAATGGATCCAGCCATAATCCACAGCCTTTTTTGTTGGAGGGGGGCACGTGGCGCGGACACAATCGTTCTTCTTATATATTATTAACTCCTCCGGTCCCTTTCTCCTTCTCTCCAACAGAACGACTCGTGGAGTGAGCTGTACTCCTTCGCCCTGTTCAAGGCCATGAGCCACATGTTGTGCATCGGGTACGGCAGGCAGGCGCCCGAGAGCATGTCCGACATCTGGCTGACAATGCTCAGCATGATCGTGGGAGCAACCTGCTACGCCATGTTCATCGGCCACGCCACAGCCCTCATCCAGTCCCTGGACTCGTCCCGGCGACAGTATCAAGAGAAGGTAGGACAGACAAGCCAGAGAGCGGCGACAGCAAAACAGCTTTGCATTTATGTAGCGCCCTTCACACAGGCCAGTGTCTGGAGCCCACTGCCTGACAGGGTGATGGGAGCAGGTTCCATAGTAGTAGTAATAATAATAATAACAGTAGTAATAATAACAGTAATAATCCTTGCATTTGATACGGCGCCTCATCACGTCTTCGAGACGTCTCAAAGCGCTTCATGCACTAGGTTTCAAAGGGCGACTGGAAAGTACCTATACTTAAGGAAAAGGTGTGCAGGGCTGTGGGGTAAGGTAAGGGCGGGGGAGTTGATAGTTGGATAGTTCTTTCTTACAAAATCCTTTGCATTTGATACAGCGCCTTATCACGGGCGTCTCAAAGCGCTTCACAGGATGTACTGTAAAGTGAATTGACTGTGTGTTTTGTGGGCGAAATTATCTTTATTTGCTGTTAGTCCTGTTTTCTACCTGACTGAAACTGTGCTGTATCCAATGACAGGCTTTCTTTCTGTGCAGTATAAGCAAGTGGAGCAGTACATGTCCTTCCACAAGCTGCCGGCCGAGTTCAGGCAAAAGATCCATGATTATTACGAGCACCGTTACCAGGGCAAGATGTTCGATGAAGACAATATCCTCGGGGAACTCAACGAGCCACTCAGGGAGGTCAGTCAGGCTTTAATACTCTGTGTGTGTGTCTCTCTCTGTGTGTCTGTCTGTCTGTGTGTGTGTGGTCTGCGTGTGTGTCCGTCTGCGGGTGTGTCTGTCCATGTGTGTGTGTGTGTGTGTGTATCTCTCTGTCCTATGTGTGTGTGTGTGTGTCTCTTTCTCTCCCTGTCCTTTGTGTCTGTGTCTATGTGTCTCTGCGTATGTGCGTGTGTGCGTGTGTGTGTGTGTGCGTCTACGTGATGTGTCTTTCTCTCTGACCTCTCTGTTTGTGTGTGTGTCTTTCTCTATCCTCTGTGTCTATGTGTCTCTGTCTCTCTCCTGTGTGTGTGTGTGTGTGTCTCTCTCTGGCCTCTCTGTTTGTGTGTGGCTCTCGCTCTCTTTTGCGCATGTGTGTGTGTGTGCGCGTGCGTCTCCATCCTGCGCACACACAGTTTCCGCCCGCGCGCACAAACACAGGCCCCCACACACCCACCCACACAGAGACTTACTTGGCTTTTTTTTCCCTCCTCCCCTCGTTCCAGGAAATCGTGAACTTTAACTGCAGGAAGCTGGTGGCCTCGATGCCCCTCTTCGCCAACGCAGACCCCAACTTCGTGACGGCTGTGCTGACCAAGCTGAAGTTCGAGGTGTTCCAGCCGGGAGATTACATCATCCGCGAGGGGACCATCGGCAAAAAGATGTACTTCATCCAGCACGGAGTGGTCAGCGTTCACACCAAGGGCAACAAGGAGATGAAACTGTCGGACGGTTCTTACTTTGGAGGTTTGTCCTCCGTCTCCAATCCCTTCGATTCTGCCTGTCAAGTGGGTTCAGTGTTATTGCTCCTGCTGATGATTTTTTTTGGGGGGTGGGGTGGGTGGTGGGGGGTGGGGGTTTGGTGGAAGGAGAGGGCAACTGGGTCTGAGACCCATAGCATGGTGGTTAGAGCACTCGAGAGGACCCGGGTTCGATTCCCGGACGGACAGGGCGACACCTCAGGCAAGTTTCCTTACTCCGCGCACTCAGGCCTCTGTTTACTCGGCAGTAAGTAGGAACCCGGGTGTTAGTTGATTGTTTGACGGATCACTTTTGCGGGGGGTAATAATCCCTCCAAAAAAACAAACTCAATCCACGACTGTCTGCGGGGGGAACGCTGCCGTGCGCAAATGGCTTCCGGGTTTCACCCACAAAACACGCAGTCACTACACTTTGCAGTATTTTCCGTGAAGCGCTTTGAGACGTCTCGAAGACGTGATCAGGCGCTGTATCAAATACCAGGATATATATAGTATATAATATAAAAGCAGAAGTGGCCGGGAACACTCAGCAGGTCAGGCAGCATCTATGGAGAGAGGAAAGTGAGTTAACATTTCATGTCGATGACCTTGTGTCCGAATAATAGCAAGGATTATTATTATTATTATTATTATTATTACTCAGTTGTGTCACTGGTCCCCTCTCCCCTGTACAGAGATCTGTTTGCTGACCAGAGGCAGGAGGACAGCCAGTGTGCGAGCAGACACATACTGCCGACTGTACTCGCTCAGTGTGGACCACTTTAATGAGGTGCTGGAGGAGTACCCCATGATGCGCAGGGCCTTCGAGACCGTGGCCATCGACCGGCTCGACAGGATCGGTGAGGAACTGGGGGTCTCTCTTCCCCCCCTCGCTATGGATTCGGATTCGAGTCCCTCCCTCCGTACGCCAGCCTCCTACCCCCTTCTATGTTCCCTTCTCCCCGATCACATGTCCTGTTTTCCTTTATCTGTCTATCTGTCTATCTGTCCATCTGTCCATCTGTCCATCTGTCCATCTGTCCATCTGTCCATCTGTCCATCTGTCCATCTGTCCATCTATCCATCTATCTATCTATCTATCTATCTATCTATCTATCTATCTATCTATCTATCTATCTATCTATCTATCTATCTATCTATCTATCTATCTATCTATCTATCTATCTATCTATCTATCTATCTATCTATCTATCTATCTATCTATCTATCTATCTATCTATCTATCTATCTATCTATCTATCTATCTATCTATCTATCTATCTATCTATCTATCTACAGCCGGGTATCTGACACACACGGAAACCCGTCACCGTGACCGGCCAAGTGTCTGACACAGACGGAAACCCGTCACTGTTGCTTAAAAGTCTCCAAACCCGACTGAGAATTCCCCGCCTCCCCCCCACACGGGGAAACCCCAGAGAGAGATTGTTGGAATGGATTGCACTCTCTCTCTCTCTCTCCCTGGAGAAACGGATTCTGGCCGATCGCTTTCCAGGGGGTAGTAATCCCTTAATAAAAAAAAAATTTGGTCACTCAATCCACGGCTGTTTGTGGGGATGTCGCTGTGCGCAATCGGCTGCTGCGTCTCGCCCGCAAAACGCAGTCGCTGCACTCCACAGCGTACCCTTGTGAAGCGCTTTGTGGCGTCTCGAAGACCAGGATTGCCGTCGTTACAATAATCAATAATAACCCGTGGTTGTGGTCGTGTCCACCCCCCCCCCCACAGGGAAGAAGAATTCTCTGCTGCTCCACAAGGTGCAGCACGACCTGAGCGAGTTCAACAACCGTGAGAACGAGATCATCCAGGAGATCGTCAAGTACGACAGGGAGATGGTGCAGCAGGTGGAGCTGAAGAAACCTCTGGCCCCGCTGCTCGGGGGCGCAGTGTTCCACCCGGGGGCCTCCCTGCCTGGCCAGTCAGCCATCGCTACCCTGCAGCAGGCCGTGGCCATGAGCTTCTGTCCTCCCTCCGCCGGCCACTTGCTGGGCCCCATCGGGGCTCAGTCACCCAGAACCATCAGGCGGTTACAGCTGGCTGCGAGCCCCCTGGCCTTGTCCTCCTCCCCTTGCCCCGGTACCCCCAGCACCCCCCCGACACACAGCCCCCTGGCCGCCCCCCGCACCTTCCAGTACGGTTCCCGTGCCCAGGCCGGCTCCCAGCTCTCCCTGACGGGGTCTCAGTCTCAGGCCCCCCACCCGCCCCCCCCGGCACTCCACCCCGCTCCGCGGCCCACCACAGCACCCACGCCCTGCCCACCGGGGGCTTGTCGCAGGATCGGAGGCCGCTGTCAGCCTCGCAGCCCTCCCTGCCCCACGATGCCACCTCGCCACGTACCCCCGCCTCCCCCGTCCCCCCCCACCGCCCCCTCCCCCTCCCCCTCTCCGACCCCCGAGCCTCAGAAACCAGCGGCGGGGCCCAGTGTGAGCAGCCTGGCCCATCGGGTCTCCACAGGGGCCTTGCTGCAGACCCCAGGCTTGGGGGGGCAGCACGAGACCCCCACGTGTGGTACAGACACAGATCCCGGCAAATCCAGGCTCTCCTCCAACTTGTGACACTCCAGCCGCTTCCCCCTCTTCCCCTCCCCCCTCCCCTCCTCCCCGGCGAGGGGCTCTCTCTGTCTCTCTCTATCTGCGGCCAAATAGTCAGGGTGATGGTTTAGGGTGACCTCATTTTGTAAACCAAATCCGGCCACACACACACACACACACTAGCACACAGACCACACACGCTCTCTCACACACACACACACACACACATGCCCACACGCTCACACTTGCACACAGACAACACACAATCTCACACACACGCTCACACTAACGTGCGCACACACGCACACACACTCACACGCATCTCTCTCTCTATATATATATATAAATATACAGAAAGAAAATTGATCTCCTCACAGCGCCTGAGGTTGGCTGTTTGACTGGAGAAGCGTGTTCTTGGGTTAATGGCCGTGTTTCTGTAGCTGGTGAGTGAGTGTGTCCGTGTTTTAGAATCTTATTGTTCCGGCTCTCAAGTTTGGGGCTGAAACTCGCGAACAAGAGGGTCCAGAAATCTGTCCCAGGGACGCAATCCGGAGACTGGCCCCTGGCATCGGACACGCGGGGGTCGCCCTAGATGTTTCTGGAGGAGCTCCCGGTTCTGACCTGACCCCCAGCCCCCGCTCCGCCCTACCCCACCCTCCCCCGGTCACTGGGCAGTGACTGTCCATCAGGCTCCACAGATTGGTCTCAAATTCCAGAGGCACCGAATGCGAATGCTGGTGGTCGGTGACGGCCTGGATTTGTGTTTTTTTTTCTCTCGGAGACGCCCTGAGGCCCTGAGGTTCTCCGAGTCTCAGCCCACAGAGCCCGGCCCTGACTTCAACTTCCAGACGACACGGAATTGTTGAAGTTGGAAAGCTCTCGTTACGTTAAGAGGTTGGACTTCCACAAACCTTCCACTCTTCGGTGTGACCTTGATATTGCAAGGTACGCAAACCCCGAGAGAAATGGTCTGGCTGGGTGGGCATGAGTGGGAATGTGTGTGTGTGTGTGTGTGTGTGTAGGTGTGTGTGTGCAGGTGTGTGTGTGTGTAGGTGTGTGTATGTGTGTGTGGGTGCGTGTGTGTAGGTGTCTGTGTGTGTATGTAGGGGTGTATGTGTGTGTAGGTGTGTGGGTGTGTATGTGGGTGTGGGTGTGTGTATGTGTGTAGGGAGGGGTGTGTGTGTGTAGGTGTGTGTGTGTGTAGGTGTGTGTAGGTGTGTGTGTAGGTGTGTGTGTGTAGGTGTGTGTGGGTGTGTGTGGGTGTGGGTATGTGTGTGTAGGTGTGTAGGTGTGTGTATGTGTGTGTGTTTGTGTAGGTGTGTGTGTATGTGTGTGTAGGTGGTGTGTGTGTAGGTGTGTGTGTGTGTAGGTGTGTGTGTGTGGTGTGTGTGTAGGTGTGTGTGTGTGTGTAGGTGTGTGTGTGTGTAGGTGTGTGTGTGTGTAGGTGTGTGTGTAGGTGTGTGTGTGTGTAGGTGTGTGTGTGTGTGTGTGTGTGTGTGTAGGCGTGTGTGTGTGTGTGTGTGTGTGTGTGGGTGTGTGTGTGAGAAGGCCAAGTAGTGAATTTCGCAAAAGTGACCAACACGGCGCCTCTGGTGACCCACAAATCTCCGGAACAAAAATCAGGTCCTAATTTTCTATTTTAATTCCTTCCTGAAAAGTGTTCCGTATCTGAACTGTTGAGCGAAGGCCTTTCCTGTGGAGCTTTTTGTCAGTGTTGGAAAGGAACCGAGTGATGGAGCCTTTATCACGTGTCGATATTGTTAGCAACTACTTGAAACTCTTATAGAACATTTGCACTGTTAGATTCTACAATAGCTTTAATGCACTATATACAACACACACTCACATCCCTGGTTCAGTCATTGGATATCGCTCCACCGTCTTTTCAGTGTGTGCTAAGCTAATCCCGTTGATGTGAGGATTCGCTGCAAAGGGGGAGTGGGGGGGGGGGTGGACTGGGTGTTTGTGTGTGTGAGTGGGAAGAGTTGGGAGGAGTGGGGTGTTTGTGTGTGTGTTGTGGGGAGGGGTAGGGGGTGTTTCTGTGTGGGATGGGAGGAGGAGGTATTTGTGTGTGTGTGTGTGGGGGGTGTGTGTGTGGGGTGGGGGAAGAGAGCGATTGTCAGGTTATTTCAATATCTGGAGACTACCCCTCTTTTTTTCCAACGTGCAATAGTGAGAAATTGAACCATTTAGTCTGATGTCCTTGTGATTTGTACATAACCTGCATTTACTTACTCGCGCGCAATAAGAATTTCGACTGAGATCTGCTAATACTTCCAATGACGAGTGTGACTGGAGGTGGGGGGGGGCGGCTGTTTCCTTGTGCAATTGTGTATATTGTGTGCACTGCGTGTGTGACGTTATCGGGGTGTGTGGGGGGTGGGGGATCTCTCTGTTTTGTCCAAAGAAGCTGTCATTGTTTTGCCTTTTCAGCCTTTGGGCTCAGGTTGTGTCGGTGTTTGGTTACTGATGCCTTGACTGTACAGAGTTGACCCGAGACTTGGCTCAGACCAGGACTGGTGCCGGTGTTGGTGACTTGCCTTTGGGTGGTGGTTAGACTTTGGTTATGATGGTGTGAGAGTCTCTTGAGGAGTTGGGCTTCACACCCGGGACTCTGCGTCTTGGGTGACATTTTGTAATTGGACCAATTCGGAATGGGGAGGGTGGAGATAAGGGGATAAGGTGGGGGGAGAGGGGGACTGCGCAGGGAGGGAGGGGAAGAGAGGGGGGGAGGGCAGAGAGGGAAGGGCGAAAGGGGGATAGGGAGTGGATAAGGATTGTGGTAGAGACCTAACGGACTGACAAATATTGGCAAAGTCAATTGGAAGTCAACTCTTTACAAAATGAGTCACGTTTGCCTTTCTGCCCTCCACCCCATCCTCCCCCTCACCCCCCTCCCCCACTTCCCCCTCCCCCTTCCCCCACCTCCCCCTCCCCCTCCCCCCCCCCACCCCCACCTCCACACGATGGGATTTTACATGTCACCACTGAGGTGTTTTTTCATTTGGAAAGAGGGGAAAAGCTTTAGCTTTGCGCTTTTCTGCTTCCTCTTGTTCTGGTTGCATAACTTTCCTGTAGGTGTGAGACAGAGAACAAAGTGGTGGGGGTGGGGGGGGGGGATGGAGGTTTGGGGGGAGGGAGGTTTGGAGACAAACTCCCGACTTGAGAGGCGCTATACAAATGTGACTTGTTGTTGTTGTTGTTGTGTGGGGCGGGGGAGAGATAGAGAGAGGACAGTCATGGTTTAAGATGGTTCGAGGGTTGAGCAACTTGCTTGTGTGGTCGGTGCCTTTCCCGAGGAACGGGTTAAATTATCTTCTTCCGAGTCAGTGCGGCCCGGAATCCCGGTTCGGAAGTGTTTCCGGACGCACTGTCTGTTTTCCGATGGGTGTTTGATATATTAATCGGGTGAGAAAAATGTAGCTTATAATCTTCGTCGATCTCTCGATGGCCTTTCTTTATTAAGAATGTAACTAACTGTATTTTTAAGCTGGAATCGAACACCGTAGATCGTTTATCTCAGACCATTTAAGAAGCCTATAATAATAACAGTAATAATTAATCATCATCATCACCACAGCGGTCATTAATGTAAGTGTATAAACAACATCAATACTGTAGCTATTTTTCCGGTGAATGTATAACTTTTAACGATGTGCAAAGATTGTGCAAACATTGGAGCGAGAGATGGAGATAGAGAGAGAGAGAGAGAGAGCGCGGAAACCACATACAGATAAAATTGCAAACTTCATTCAGTTGCTGGTAATGGCAGATTGTAGGTCACAGACCAACTTCAAGCCCTGTGACACTTTTAGCATCTTTTTATGCAATAAATGTGAAAGTATTAGCATTTGATCAGTCTTTTCTGGTGCTCATTTTAGTACTGGAATCGACACGTCTCTTAGAAATTGTGCAGTGAACACCGATACTCTTATTATTATAATAATAATAATATTATAATATTATTGTTATTAGATACTGTTGCTCAGGGTGTCAGCCTGGCTCAGTCGGTAGCTCTCTAACCTCTCTCGCCGCCCTTCGGATGAGATGTTAAACCGAGGTCCCGTCTGTGCCCTGTTCAGGCGAACGTTAACAATTCCCACAGGGCATTTCTGAGAGAGAAAGGAGTTCTCTCTCTCTCTCCTGGTGTCCTGGCCGACCATCCCTCCCTCCCTCCCTCCCTCCCCAGATAAAGTCAGTCATTCACATCGTGGCTGTTTGTGGGACGTTGCTGTGCACAAATTGTTGTTTGCTTACAAAAATCACACAGTCACATTTACAGTAAAATCCTGTGAAGCACTTTGATGTGAATCTAATCAAACCCGAGGACGATTTACCAATGTCTGACGTCGCACTCAACGATTTGTTTGAAACTGTGTACGATAGAAACTGTATTCCGTGCCCTGCCATAGAAACTTAAAACTAAATCCATTAGCTGCTCTGTACAGGACATGGCGGAGTGTCTGAGGGGGTGGGGTGGAGGGACAGAGGACCAAATGAATTTGTGTACAGAACCTGCTACATCTTTCAAAGGGATCAGTCACTTAACTCTCCCTTTGGTATATTCTCTCCCCAAATCCCTCCGCCTCTCCCTCCCTCTCTCTCGCTCTCACTACTTTCCAAATCCCGTCTGAAAACCTACCTCTTTGACCGTACCATCAGCAGACTCGCTCCCTCCCGTGGTTACGCTGCATCTCTTGTAAAGTGCTGCCTGTGCCGACAAAGCACACAGTCACTACACTTAACAGTACGATCCCGCGAACAGCTTCGCGACGTCCTCCTGACGTGAAAGGAGCCGTAATGATAATTATCGTCACAAGGGAGCGAGAGGGAGAGGGGTAGTTTGCGGGTGTGTTGTGTGTGTGTGTGTGTAGCGATCCCGTTCACCCCTCTTCCCATTAGGATCACTGGAATTTCACGTCCGATTTTTTTCCGGCTGCATAGGCTCACCAGGTTCTGATTCCGAATTGTACACAGTTGTTCTCAGAGATCTCTCCTGAGTTATTTCACTGTCGGCGGAGAAAGACACTGAGTGAAACCAGCAGAAAACATTGCATTGAATCGAGCTATTTCTTTTATATAAATATAAATGTTTGTTGTCCAGTTGTTTAATATAATATACACGGTGTCTGGTAGCTCTACGTTCTGTAACATAAAATGTAAGAAAGTTTACAAGAGTTGTGTGTTATTTATTTGCCTATAATGATGTAAAGGAAAAAAAAATAATGCAAACAAGTATTCCTTCAGTGTTGTATGTTTTCACTGTAAAATAATGTTGTATAGACATACGTCTTCCCAAAGCCTTTTGATTTCTGCACCTTCACACAACAGAGAAGGGAACAGAGGGAGCGCTGGGCTGTGAACTCGTGTGAAATATCAGTATGTGGAGTCCTGTAGCTCAGTGGTTCGAGCACTCAACTCGCGAGCGAGAGGACTCGGGTTTGATTCCCGGTCGGGGCGAAACCTGAGGCAAGTTTCCTTACTCCCCACACACGCCTCTGTTCGCCTCGCAGTAAGCAGGAACCCGGTTGTTGGCAGATTGCTCTTCAAAATAAAATAATAAAAATAAATAATAATAATAATTTGGTCACTCAATCCACGACTGTTTGTGGGACGCTGCTGGGCGCAATTGCCTGCCGTGTTTCGCCCGCAAAACACACAGTCACTGCAGTTTACAGTGTATCCTGTGAAGCGCTTTCAGACGTCTCGAAGACCTGATAAGGCGCCGTATCAAATGCAAATATTATTATTGGTGACTGAGCTAAATTACCTAATTATTAATGTAACCACATGTACTAGTTATTGTGTTCAGCCTCTCCTGTAACATCGATTAGGAATTCAAGGTCACAGTCTCTGCTCCTGACCCAGCAGGCACGATTAATACTCTTAATACTCCAAGTATTTGGTGCAGATTGGCAAGAACCAAGGTTTGGGGAAGTCCAGAATATACGTTGGGGGTAACTGCTGGTGTCTAAGCAGTTAAAACCGCTTGCCATTGAGAGCGCTGTCTGGGAAGCTTTCCCAGCGCTTGTCCAGCTTGGACCACCCTATCCTGAAGATAACGAGGAGGATGAGGACTATATTCATCGGGAAGGAGCATGAGGATAACAGGGAAGCTTCTGGTAACAGATCTCAGAACAACACAGCCACCAGGCAGTTGATGATTCATCTCAATGCTTCACACACATTAAGTTGACACTGGAGATTGTGCTGTTAATGGGCAGAATTCTCTCTCTCTCTCTCAGGGCCCAGGTTTCCCAGTGCGTTAAAATCAACACAGAGGGTGGATTGTTGGCCAGGACACCGGGGGAAATTTACTTCTGTTTTCCAACAATATCTTTAAAGTCCGCTTGACAGGGCGGACAGGGACATCCCAGACAAATTGACTGCCTCATTTGCCCCCAAATTATAGTCACTACACTTTCACAGCGAGTCCCGCGAAGGCCCTTTGAAACATCCTCATGCCATGAAGGGCATCAAAGGCAAGGATTATTATTCATTCGATTACACAAGGAATGCAATCAAACTTGCTCCCTTACAAAATAGCTTTATTTAAAAAAAACACACGTCTACCACTCAGACACATACATGCTCTCTCGTCTCGTACCACACACTGACACACGCGCGCACTCTCACACACACTCACACTCACACACACAGAACTAAAAACCCGAGAGGCTTACTGGATTAGAGAGAAAGAAAGAAAAAAATATTTATTTTGGAACCGCTGACTCCGCAATACTCTCTCTTTCTCTCTCTCTCAGAAAATGGTTGACGTGGATGAGGTGATGAGGTTATCAAGTCCTTTCTGTCCCTCGGGCTAATGCTGTTTTATCCAAGTCTCTGTCAGCAAGAAAATAACAGCTGTAAAAACACACGCATGTCGAAAAAATATCTGCGAGGCTGGATTCCCTCCTCCTGGCATTTACCCCCCGGAGTTGTGCAAAATTTAAGTGCCGATCTTTTAACTTTTCTTCTTTTTTTTTTACAAAAAAAATTCCTCCAGGCTGTCTCCGGGCCCCGGCATCGATCGATCACGGCGTCGGTCGCGGATGGGAGCTTCGAGGCTCCGAATTCTGGCGGATCACTTTGCGAAACGTGACGCGAGCTGCGAACGTTTCCACTTGATTGAAACACAGCGGCGGTTGGCACTGCACTGACGGCCGGTGATCAGTCGCGCCTCGGTGGAGATTCCAGGCGGCACCTAAAACCCCGAAGCAGGCCCTGGCTTAGCAGCTCGGTTGGTGCTGGGCTGGGAGACGCATCTCCAGTCTCTTCTCTGACGTGCTGCGCGCTCTCTCTCTCCCTTGCTGTCGCAAAGCCTTTTAAGTGGCGGCGGATTCGCGACGCGCGATGGGCGTGTTTTCGATCCCGTGCTTTCCGGCCATCGATCCTCTCAAACAGAACAGCTCTACTCAGCTGAAAAAATAGGTGGATTCCTTCACCTCCTGTAAATCAAACTCTCCTGAAAGAGAAAAGAACAAAACTCTCATGGTGCGCTGGAGAAATAATGATAGTGATAATAATAATAATTATAATAAAATCTTAGATGTGTGTCGGAGTGCCCCGGGACATCCTCCCAACGTGAACGAGCGATGTGTAACTGTAATGTGGGGTTTTGCTGTCCGTACCTGTCTCTGGGACTTCAGCGAGCAGCTCAAGCATTCTCTTGTACTCTTGGAACCTTTTGTTCTTCTGGTCTTGGCTGCAAACACACACAAGAACAACCCACACATGACGCGTCTCCTTTTCGCTCTCAGACCAAAAGAATATAGACAGCGGAGCAGAGAGCTCGTGGGCAGGGGGGGGTGGGGGACAAACACTGGCACGGACCAGTGGGGGCTGAATGGCCCGTTTCCGCGCTGTTAACGCTGTGTGTTACTCAATGTAAAGGGACCAAGACTGATTGGAATTCTGGCCGGATTCAGCACTAATCCCAATTGAAGCGCTCCGGGACCCTATCCCCCCGTCCCCCCCCCTCCACTTCCGTGAAGGGCGCTATATAAATGCAAGTCGTTGTCATTGTTACTCACGGAATGTAAGGAAGGTACTTGTTCACCAGGAACCTGGAGAGATCCTTCAGGATGGGCTGGCTGTGCAAGGCCACAAACTGCTCGCGGCAAATCTGAAGGAGAGAGAGAGAGGAAAACAAAACGTGAGAAAAAGCTTCTATTTATTCACATTTAAGGTGCGGTCACTGAGTGTCCGTGTGGTTCCCGTACGGTCAAGAGCAGAGAAGCAGCGAGGGAACAATTACCTTGTTCATGACGTCGACTGTGATGGCGTGCGTCCAGAAACAGTCGTGGACAGAGACAAACGTGAGCCCCGCCCTGAAAGACAATAAACACGACGACTGCTTTTTAAATAAAGATTTCTTAAATTATTCTTCCTAAAACAAATTAAACTCCACCCCCCACTCAACACACGTCAGGAGTGTCAGGAGCCGGACATTCTGCCTTCACATTTTTATCTGAAACCCTAGCTTTATTTTCCAAATAACAATAAAATAACAACCAAATTATTTTTGTCCCCCCCACCCCCCGTTTGTAACGTGGTCTATTTTTGCGGGACTACCGTGGGGGTCTGAGGCTTCTCACCTGTAACAGTACAGCGCTGTCAGCATCATGTGAGTTGAATCGAGGGAGTGGATGAAATTCGGTGCAAAAGCGTTCTTCTGTTTGACTGTGTCGGGCCGTCTACATGAGGATGGGGGAGACACAAGGTCAACTCTCTCTCTCTTCTCACTGCCCGACCACCTGACTAAAGTCACGTGCGGGTGAAATCAATAATAATAATTACAATCCCTACATTTGTTACAGCGCCTGATCACGTCGTCGAGACGTCTCAAATCGCTTCACAGATTCCACTGTAAAGTGGAGCGACTGTGTGTTTTGTGGGGGAATCACGGCAGCCAATTGCACACGGCAGTTTCCCACAAACAGTGGTGGATTGAGTGACCAAGTTATTATTATTATTATTATTATTATGATTGGTTTTTTTTTGGAGGGATTATTACCCCCTGGAAAGCAATCCGCCAATCGACTACTGATTGCTATCAAGTCTGGCGGCAGTTTCAGGTTGCACACTGTAACCAGAAGCAGGTTATGTTAGATTCGCTCTTCCCAGACGTAAGGAAGATGTATTTTACTGGAAGGGCTTCCCAGACATCTCCCCCCCTCCCCCCACCCACCACAGTCGCCACGATATCTCTGTGACACAAGCCAGTGAGCACCTGGCCATCTGACCTGGTTATTCTGAGTACAGACAAGAGGAGAGGGAGAGCAGCTTTGCTTTGCGAGTCGGTGTTCACTAGGGACCAGTCTGAGACCCACAGTGTTTCACAGAATATACTGTAAAGCGAATTGACTGTATTTTGTGGGCGAAACTGAGCCGAGCCGATTATTCCAGGGTCATTTGTCAGCAAAAAAAAACAAACTCGATTCAAATCCATTCCAGATAACAATATTAGTCTGGTGTTTGCTGCAGCACTTATCACAATAGTAAATGCAAGTCGTTACTATATTGGATATTACTTACTGAGCTACGTCGTGACTTATTTGCAGGTTCAAGTACTGCATGTTGCTCCTGAGCTGTAAGAAAAAGGAAGATGGTTTTAGACGTGGGATTGAAATAAATGCCTAATATTGATCGATTGTGTGAAAACTGTGTGATGCAAAACCAAAAGCCCCGTTTATCAAACACTGCCAACTGCGGATTACAGCAAAACCTGATAGATTGCAACGTTAGGGTCTTTTTTTTTAAAAAAAAGGCTTTGAATGCAATTCCTAGGACTGGTTAAATATTCCTTTTGCATCCACATAATAGTCACGTTGGTCACCCAATCCACGACTGTTTGTGGGACACTGCTGTGGGTGATGCCCATAAAATAATGCAGTTACAACACTTTACAGCAGATCCTGTGAAGCGCTTTGAGACGTTTTGAAGACGTGATAAGGCGCTGTATCAAATGCAAGGATTATTATTAAAATGTTTCCAAAGAAAGATTCATCCCCCATGAAACAGGACAATTAATTGCTGGGATTGTTAATGCCTCAGGGATCAATAGCGAGCAATACATTAGGTTCTGAGCACAGCAGCACAAACACTGCTTGCGAACAGATGGGTATTTGCTCATCAAACCAACATCAGTCACAATAATAGTGAAGGACCCATATGTGGTTTTGAGGCACTAACACGACCCAAGGAGACAGAGGCAGATTGTGTCGGCAAATGCAAGAGGGACTTTAGCAAACTCTTTTGCTCACAAAATCAACCGAAGGGTACGAGAGATGGAGCACTGCTATTTGTTAATGTATACATATATATTTATATCTAAATGGTTGCTTTGGGACCAGCTAAAAGACTGCAAATTGTCTTTTCTCACGTCACTGTCCGCGAATTAGCTGCCACGTTTCGCCCACGAAATACAGCATTTACAATCACTCCACTTTACTTCTTTTTCTTCCCTCCTTCTCAAGGCATGTCTCAAGACCTCTCCTCTTCAACTGCGCCTTCAGTCACCCTCCTACCCCCTCCTGATGCCAACCCCCAGCTCGGGTCCAAATCCCTGACTGTCCAGCGCCTTGTGATGTGCTCCCGACGTGAAAAGCGCTGTGTGATTGTAATGTGCTGTTAATGTGGTTTACAGCATATCCTGTGAAGCGCTTTGAGACGCCTCGATAAGGCTCTACAGCAAACGCAAGGATTATTATAATAATAATTATAGTTCACACACGGACATCGAATAGACTGGGAGAAGCTGGACAGTTGACTGCTTTCCCCATCTAATCATTCTCAGTATTTGCTCTCGTCGACCCCCCTCCCTCTACCAACCCCCACCCCCCAACCCCGCAGCCTTTAGGTTTTTTTTAACCTTTCCACCGACGTGTCCTTGAAATCTAGCCAGCGTTCACTAAGCCGTCTGGAAAGCAGGCTGCGGATTGCAGAGGAGCAAACTGCTCGAATCCCCAGAGACATTTCAGGGGCAATTTACGCATAACTTACAAAAGGTTAAGGGCAAGCTGAGTTAATCACGCGCAGCTCCTGTTAACTCTTAATGAATGTTACCCACACACACACACACACGCAAGTACGCGCACACAGCTAAATAGACTGCTTGTGAGCGAGGAAGGAAAGCCGCTCTCAGTAATTCTAATTAAGCTGAAGAACGAACGAACGTCCTAATTTGTGCAGCAATCAGATATGTCACAACTCATCGAATGATGAGTTTACGGACTCACTCACTCGCTCACTCACAGGGGACGTTGCTGAGCTAACAAACAAATTACGGTTGAACTTAAATATTTTTTCCAAAATTACCGCCTCCTCACCTCAGTTTCAAGGTTTTCAAATTAAACACTTCGGATCTAAATCCATCGCTCTCTCTCTCTCTCTTTTTAATATTAAAAATTATGCATTAAATATTCAAAAATTGCATTGGGATACAAGGGGAGATCTGATGTTAAGGGGAATCTTAATAATAATAATCCCTGCATTCGATACAACCCCTTAGCACATCTTTGAGATGCCTCAAAGCGTACATTGTAAAGTGAATTGACTGTATATTTTGTGGGCGAAACGCGGCAGCCAATTGCGCACAGCGACGTCCCACAAATAGTCGTGGATTGATTGACCAAATCGTTATTATAATTTTCTTTTGTGAAGGGATTATTACCCCCCGGAAAAGCGATCCACCAATCGATCGACTAACCACCGGGTTCCTACTTACTGCTGGGTAAACAGAGGCGTGCGCGGAGAGTAAGGAAACTTGCCCAACGTCTCGACCTGACCTGCCCGGGAATCCCACCCGGGTCCTCTCGCTTGTGAGGCGAGTGCTCTAACCACTGAGCTACAGGACTCCTGTACTTACTAACATGGTCTTGGTCCTGTGGTAAGGCTGAACAATCGACAATCCCAACGGTGTCACCCACTCCACTGAATGCCCTGATTTTGCGATCTGCCGGGCGCTTTCTGTCAGCCAGTCCTGGAGATAAAAGATTATTTATTTTTTGGCCGGGGGAAGTGATTAGAAAAAGCTGACAGTACCGCCCAGCACAGGCATGACGGGCTGAATGGCCTCCCTCTGTGCTGTAAATTTCTACCGTTCGATGGTTCACGTTCAAAGCCCACCTGCCCACCACAATGGAGGGGGCTAATTGTAGTTAGTGACCCGGCAGCTTGCTCTGGATGAAATCAAAACCAATCCCAAACACAAAATGGTGCAGTAACCTCAGCCTTTTTGATCAGTGCTGGGTGGGTGCATTGGAGAGACCAGGCAGAGGAAGGAATGAAAGAGTAAGACTTTAAAAATACAGAATATTATATATATTTGTGTGTATATACTTTAGATGGATACGCAGAAAACTAGAAGCTGTTCTAAAGTATCAGCCGATATGAGTATTCAAGACAGATTTTGTATGTTGTTGCTCACAACTTGGTCTCCCCCAAAAGGCTGTGGATTATGGTGGGATCAATTGTAATTTTGAATACTGGGGTGGATAGATTTCTGTTAGGTCAGAGCATCATGAGATATGGGGCGAGAGCGGCTAATTGGAGTTGAGGTACAAATCAGCCATGATTAATGGATTGGCGGCACAGAATCAAGGGGCTGAATGGCTTCCTCCTGTTCCTATGTTCCTATAACTTCCCCATGCGATAGCTGAACCACGCTGGACGAGCCAGGATAATGGTAAACAACAACAACAACTTGGATTTATATGGCGCTGTCCTCTCTCGAATTGTGACAATGATGAGGCAGGATTTAGCCTGCGTCGCTCCCTATCGTGAGCTTACCTGGATCTCCCTGGTGAGGGTGAACATCTCTTTCAGGCTGCTGAACACCTGCTTCACCAGGAAATGCGAGGCTTCCCACACGTGCTCCTGAAAGCAAAGCGGAAGGTCAACCTTTCACGTTCCGAACCTTTGCTGTGAATGTCGCTGTGGAAACACTACTCCAGCGGGCGGGTAGTAAACGTGTGGAACAGGCCTCCCGAGGGAGACAGACGGTGGAAGCAGAAAGTGCTATTTGTTTCAAGAACAAATGAGATAGATTTCTGCTGGAAAATAATATCTCGGGGATGTAGTGCACAGGCTGGGCTGGGACACGGCATGTCAGGCACCTGCCCAGGACGGTGGGAGGCAAACTTAGGTGGACCTTGGTCCTCTTTCGCCAGCAAATTCTTATGTCCTTACATTGCCACTTATAACCCAGAAAGCATCGGATTTGAGGCACAGTTGAGTTTCCGTCACCACATCCCAAAAATCCGCAACCAAACTGTGGGATTGAACAGGAAAAGCCCTGGAAAGGCATCAGCAATAAACGTTGCACACAACACAAAAAACCTTCCCCCCCACCCACCACCCCCTCCCAAAACAACACAGTCAATCCCCCTCTGGCACCTTGGGGAAATTTTCCATTTCCTTCAATCGCTTCTCGATCTGCAGACGGCCTCCGAACCGTGTGACGCCATACACCACCGTCATCACCGTCTGCTTGACCACTTTACGGTTGATGAAACCCTCCAAGATCTGGGCGATTCTATCCCCCTTCGCTGCATCCCGCTTCCTAAACTCTTCAACCTGAGAAGCCAAGACAATAACAAAGTCAGTCGGTCAGTCAGGCAACCCAGGTAACAGCTCAACCAAGCGCCGGCTCAGACAAGCTCAGTTCAGCAACATGTTCGGGGTTGGTTTTATTAATAAGCAAAACAACCACTTGACACCTTGACACCGCTGTGCGAAGCTCTGGGACGCTATCCTGCCTGAGGAGGGCTTTATAATCGGTTGTCGTCGTTGCCCTTCACGCCAGGTGAATGACACGCTGGTCACCCAGCACCGCACACTCTCAATCAATCTTACCTGGGGATAGATGGAGGGAGGGAAAGAGGGTCTGAGGGAGCGAAAGAGGGAAGGAGGAGAGGGAGGGAGGTTCAGAGACACTCACCTGTTGAGCCACCCCACTATAAACATCCTGTGGCACCTCACAGGGCACAAGGTTGACTGAGGTTGCACCGATTACATCTCGTCCCAGGGCAGCGTAATGCTGTAACCCATTGCACGATCCATCCTGTGACAACAGACGGGAGTGAATTACTTACTGAGCAGCGATTGCAATTGCCATCAGAGTGGTCCTAATTGACTGCCTTTTTTTTTTCCCCTTTAAAAATAAAAAAAAACTAATATTTTCCGCCACCTAGCGAGGATGTCATTTATCAAAGGACGGAACCAAATGCTTTTGTTACTATTCCGGCCTCCCCCCAAAATAGCTGCATGTTATCCCTTCATTACATTTGGGTTAAATTGCTAAGCAAAGTAAGCGGCAGCAGAATAAAAGCCTTCTCATCGATACTAACACAGTCAACCTCGATTGGTTTAGCTCCTGAAGGCTTGCAGGTCACTTTTCAAAGAGGGGGAAGAGAAAAAAAAAAAGAGAGCTGAGAAGAGAGAGGGGGAGAGAGAGAGAGAGAGAGAGAGAGTGTTGCATTGATTTACTCTCAAGTAAATATGCAACAGCAAGCAAAACACGCAGGCAGTGCAATGCGCCACAGGACAGCAATATCCTTTGTGAAAAACCTGTACAAAGGTGATGTGGGTCTCAGACCGGGACCTTAAGGGATTGAGTCCATCTTAATTAATGGCTCCATTCAGATTGCTGGATTGCTGTTGGCATTCTGTGATCAGATCTTTCCCCAGGACAACAATTTGACATTGATGGTATTCGGCCTTCACGGAGGGGAAGTGTCTTGGAATGTGGAACAATAATGATAATAATAATAATAAGCCTTGCATTCGATACAGCGCCTTATCACGTCGTCGAGGTGTCTCAAAGCGCTTCGCAGGCCTGACGCTGAGATGCGACACATAGGATCTTGCAGCACAGAAGGAGGCCATTCGGCCCGTCGTGGCTGTTCCAGCTCTTTGAAAGCTACCAGCTAGTCCAGATCCCCCCCACCCCTCTCTCACCCCCAAAGCCCTGCACATTTTTCCTTTTCAAGTAGCTATCCAATTCCTTCTTGAAAGCTACTATCGAATCTGCTTACACTCTGTACTGTTTTATCAAGCAGAGCAGTGTCTGATTTATTTACAGACACTTGCTGGCTGGAGTATACTGTGGGCGAGGATGATATGCCAGAGATCTCATTCATCCAAGATGCAAAGCAAGTCAAAGGAGCACCTTCTGGCAATCAGCCTACTGTAGTATTAAACTTCACTTCATCTGCTTTTAATTAATCTCTTTGTTTGCCGTTGCTCTCTGCAGTAGAAACCGGGGATAACGGCAGTTTGTTGTCGGGTTGGAAACAACCAACTTCCGGGTCATCGGGACACCGCTGACGTCACTTCCCTGGCGCTGTGCGGGTGCAGGAAGTAAGGACTAACGATCTAACCCACTCGTGCCAATAAGATGTGTACAGCGAGGCCAGTGGCTTTCTGAGCACGTGTGAAACAGGCAAGATGTGACCTCGGACAGGACCATCAAATGCAATGCACACTCTGGGCTCCCCCCAAAGCCATGGCTCTCGCCAACCGGTGCCTAATACTTTCCGGAATTGGATAAGCAGGATGCAACTCTGCAGGGAGTGCGAGGGAGGGAGAGGGAGAGTGAGAGAGAAAGGGAGCGCATTCCATTCCAATAGTCGGTCTCTGGGTTTTCCATGTGTAGTTGGGATGCATGGAATTCTCAGTTGGGTTTGGAAATTCTTAAGCAACGGTGATGGGTTTCCGCGTGTGTCAAGACACCCAAAAAATGCAATGCATTATCCAAGGCAGGGGCAGGAGGGGTGGGGGTGGGGGGAGAGAGAACCCCAGGAAAACTCTTAAAAGCAATTTGTCAGACTTGGCCCCCACCCCACCCACCTTGGAAGACATGCAACTATTTTTTTTGGGGGTATTTGTCATTGTGTCACAGCTCCTGATCCTGGGTCAGAGCACGAGATGGGTTTCAAGTCTAAACTGCAAACGGTCCAATAGTTTTCTCCCCTCGCCGCCAGGGCAGCCTGAACAGCCTTGTAAAACCCAACTTTATATATCATATCTAATATAAAAATGGGAAGCCTAGCAATGGTTCCAAGACAAGACAACGCTCGCAACTTCAAGATTCAGGTGACCTTGACTCTCGCCGCTAGAGACGTGACCTGAAACGCTTTGATTCGACGGCTCTCCGCTTTTATATTATTCTCTCTGCAGAACCCGACGTCATTTTTTTTTCTTTAGTGATTCGGTGTAATGAACAGGAAGCCCGGCATCACTAATGCAGAAACGTCTCGACTACCCCTCCGGGCTACACAGGCAGGTTCTTACAGGGATTTCAGATTGCCGCACAGCAATGGTTTTCAAGCCATCACCTTCACCTCGCGCTAGAGCAAAGCTTTACATGCGATACTGGCACGTAGGTTGAAATTAGAGTAGAATATCTCAAGCTGAATAAAGATCAAACAGCGAGGAGGTTTGATTTTATATATATATATATATAATCCTTGCATTTGATACAGCGCCTTATCATGTCTTCGAGATGTCTCAAAGCGTTTCACACAATATACTATAAAGTGAATTGACTATATATTTTGTGGGTAAAATATATATATTTTTATATTAAAAAAACACAATAAGCTTCAATGAAATGTACCCGTACAGCAATGGCACCTGAAGTCCAAATATGGCAAAGCACTTCCTTTCACCATTATATTAATTTCTAATTATGAATCTAATATTTTTATTAATTATTATTATTGTAGGAGAACTGAGCACTTCTCTCTCAGTCTCTGCTGGATGTAGTTGTACGTAAATAAATGATTAAAACAATTGTATGACATTCTATATCCAAACCGGCAGTTGCTCGGGACTCGATATCAATGTTAAGAGGAATACACTTAGAATTATGAAACTCAATGACCTTGCTTTACTGTGGGGGGGGTGGGGGGGAAGGGTTTCAATCTAATGAATCGATTCCACACTGATCCAATTTGAACGCAAATCATTTTTTTTGTGACTGAATAAATAGCCAACAAAAGAGACGCCAGATTTATTATTATTGTTGTGGTTTGCGGAGCGGTATAAAGACATTCAGCGGAGACTGAGAGAAGCCCTCAGTTCTCTCGTAGTGATAACAATAATCATAATAATAATCGTAATTATAAACCGGGATGGCGAAAGAAAAGCGCTTTGCATATATTTTGATTTCAGGTGACTTTGCTGTACGGGTATGAGGGAGGCAAGGTTAGAATTTGCTCGTTTTCAAGCAGAAGATTGCTGCTGCCTTGATGTCCTCTACATTTGGACAGCGGTTGTGTTTTTGCCAAGGTTGCACATTAAGTTCTCTCGTTTTACAAAGAGATGAGACAGCGGAGGGACTCAAAACACCTCCTGTCCATTACCACCCCCCTCCTCTCCCCCTTCCCCACAGATTAGTAGTATGCACAACTCGTGCAGCTTATTGTAATCAGTGGAGCATCGCTGTGTGTTGCTCAAGGTCATTAGGATGCTTTGGTTTATGTGACATGCATAATTAATGACATATAGCGTCTTTCACACTGTGAGCGAGTAAAGGCTGCGTGTGGCTTCTGCTATCGTTCATCTGCAGACGTTTCCTGGATTTAAAGCAGCTACAATTGCAAACGGCGCCGTTGGATCGGTTTAGAAAGGGTTTTGACCACAGAAGGAAATAAAAGGGACCATTTCAGCTCAGTGCCGGCCTTCGGGTGAGACGTTAAACCCCGTCTGCATCTTCAGGTGGACCCGTTAAAAAGCTACTTGTTTACAACAACAACTTGCATTTAGATAGCGCCCGGGGGCGGGGGCGGAGGTGACCGTAGGCACGGTCGAAGAGGAAGGTTTTGAGGCGCGGTCTGAAGATGGGGAAGAAGGGAAGGGGCAAGGCGGAGAGATAAATTAATACATTTATAATAATAAATAATAATAAATAAATAGGATTATTATTAGTATATAAAGGGAGAATGTTCCAGAGTTTTGGTTTGTTACAAATTAATGCTGCGACAGATTACTAACGGCACAAAAAAGATGATTTTTTTTCAGACGTTCAGAACCGAAAAAAAAACACAAGGCATTTTGTAATGACATTTCAAGCCGTGTTATGCTTTGCCCTAAGGGTTTGAGGCGACACAAATTTCATACAAAGCTTTGCGAGTATGCGGTTGTAATCTCTTGGGAGCGGCTCGCTTAGCTTGTTCCAGCGGTACATAAGCTTAGCTTGAGAATGATAAATCGAACCTATTGCATACGCATAAGGCAACAAGCAGCCTCAGCAATCTCCCAGGAAATTTTGAAAGAAAACGATCGACTGGTCAACCTTCTATTTTCGTCTCCCGTTAACCAAGCTCACCTCTCCTCAACAAGAGGGTGGGACACTACCCATGAAAAACACACAGCGTGTTACTCTTAGCGTATTGGTTAGAGCTCTCGCCTCCAAGCGAAAGGACCTGAGGTCAATTCCTGGCCAGGGCCAAAAATGTTGGGCAAGATTCCTTACTCCACACACACACACATCTCTGTTCACCTAACAGTAAGTAGCAACCCGCTTGTTCGTCGATTGCTGTCTCCCTTTTCTGGGGGTAATAATCCCTTCAAAGAACATAAATCAACAAATAAATTCACTTTACAGTATATTCCATGAAGCGCTTTGAGACATCTCGAAAGTGTGATAAAGCGCTGTATCATAATGCAAGGATTATTATTATTATTATCGTGCTTTATCTTTAGCTCCACACTGAAATGAGTCAGAATTAGTAACCTACCTGATGGACTGGGAAATGAGAGATGTATTGGGTCGGGTCAGGAGATCTCACTGCACTTGCTATCTCCATACAGCAGCCCAAAGCCTGCCAAGGCTCATCCGCATTCATCCACCACTTCCGCCCCTGAGAAAACAACAACACGGGATATTTACACAGCGCCTTTCAGGTCGGGAGGACGTCCCAAGCCGCTGGACAGTCAGGGAGGTGGGTGTGTGGGGGGGGTGGAAGGCAGGGAGGGTGGGGGTAAGAGGGTGACCGATGGCGCAGTGGAGGAGGAGTGTCTTGAGACAGGGTTGAAGGAGGTAAGGGACAAAAAAAAGAGAACAGGGTCTTAGGTGAGAAATGCACCAAGCGCTATTAATTGAGAGCAAATGATCTGCGTCCACTGTCCATCCTAGTTGGCTTCATTTGTGGATAAACAAAGCTCCCACCCGAACTTTAGCGAGAGTTGTATCGCAATAAACCTGAGCCCAAGCAGCCGTTCTCTTCTAACCAGTGTGCGAGCTGACGCGCATAAAGACATGCGCACAGAGCCACGCACCTTTTGACTCCAGGTTCAAATCAAAAGCGGAGGAAAACAGAACCGTAACAGCAAAGCAACTCGACGCTGAATGATTGACTATGCGGTTCTGTAAACGGCCCGAGTCCAGTGCCGATTCTGCTTTAACCACCACTTACCGTGAGAGGGTTATCCGCCGAGTCCAAGATCTCGTCCATCATCTTGTTGGCGTAGGCCAGCCTGGCTTTCAGCGAGCTCTTTTTCTTCAGGCCGGTCAGGTTGACCAGGTGGATCTTCAGCCAGGTCAACCCACCTTCCCCCAGAGGCTTCCCATCAGCGAACAGCAGGAGCGCCCGGGTGACGTCACTGCCCAGGTGGTTGAAGTAGGGCGGGCAGGGGTAGGTCCTCCCTCTGAAGTCCATGTTGTGCGGGAACCAGAACACCTCGTCCCGCATGTGGTTGGCGATGGAGAGCTTGTAGAGGGCGTCCATCCGGAGGCTGTGCATCTCGGCCAGCTTCTTCCTGACCCCGGCCACCTCCCGCTTGAAGGCCGTCTTCTGTCCTGCACTCAGCTCGCGACTGGGGTTGCACTGGGGCTTGGCGGGAGCCTCCGAGAGGGGGCGGGGGATCTCCAGCTCCTCGCTCCCCTTGTGGTTGAAGATGGAGACGATCAGGTCCAGGACGGGCTGGTTGATCTTCCAGGCGCAGCTGCCGAGCTGGTTGAGGGAATCGAGGACGGCGTGCAAATCGCTGCTCTGGGACTTCTCCAGCAGTAGCTGGTGCTGCACGGCACCGTCCAAGCAGCGCATGAGCTTCGTGGGGGTCAGGGTGTAAGCCCCGAAACTGGGGGATATCCAGGGGATGGGGGGACACACCATCGGCATGACATACGAGTCAAAGCTCAGGGTGGTCTCTGCGGCTTCGGCAAGGATCTGGGTGAGAATGGGATGAGGCTTGATGAAACCGATCTGGCAAAGGAAAAGGATCGTCAGTCAGGGTTTGAGGAGGTTTTACACGTCGAGATGGAAATATACTGGACACAACAACAATAATAATCCTTTTGGCACCGCGCCTTATCACTTCGTCGAGAGGTCTCAAAGCGCTTCACAGGACATACTGTGATGCAAATTGACCTGCGTGTTTTGTGAGCGAAACGGGTCAGCCAATTGCGCACAGCAGCGTCCCACAAACAGCCGTGGGTTGAGTGACTAAATTATTACTACTTTTTTTTAAGGGGTTAGTACCGCCAGGAATGCGATCCGCCAATCGACTAACAACCGGGTTCATACTCACTGCTGGTAAACAGGAGGCGTGTGCGTGCGGAGTAAGGAAACTTGCCCAATGTTTCGTCCTGCCTGACCTTGCCCAATCGAAGCCGGGTTCTCTCGCTAGCGAGGCGAGCGCGCTAACCACTCAGCTACAGGTGCGTCAGTCGGGTAACCAAGCCAGGACGCCCTCACCTGTTTGTTACTGCGGAAGGTGTACATGTGGTACAGCACGGGGATGTATCTATTCTCCCCGCTCGAGCTGTTGATGGGGATCTTTATGTCGCGGACCATGAGATCCACCAGGTGAGACCCTAGCTGTATGATCAGGGTGTGCGGCCAGAGAGTGTCCCCACTTCTTAGTGATGGCCCCGAGTTCATTTCAGCTTCAATTTTCGCCCAGTATTCCCGGGGCAGGTAATCATTCACCTCGGATTGAAACAGGGAGGGGGGGGGGGAAAAAACACACACATAGGAACATAAGAACATTAGGAGGCCATTCAGCCCCTCGAGCCTCGCTCAGCCATTCTATAAGATCCTGGCTGATTTGTACCTCAACTCCAATTGTACCTGACCTTGCCTCATATCCCTTGATACCCTGACCTAACGAACATCTGCCCATTTCAGGCTTGAAAATTTGAATGGATCCCACCCATAATCCACAGCCTTTTGGGGCAGGGAGAGAGAGGGGTGGGGGGGAGAGAGAGAGAGAGAGAGTTTCAGATTTCCGCTCCCCCTTTTGTAATTATATTCTAGTTGTATTTTAACGGTCACTTACACAGACGAACAGACTGGAGGTTTGTAGTGTAAATGCCCAACTCATGAATTTATAAAACTGGTCAATGCTTGGGAGAAAAGGTCCAAACAAAAGGCAGATGAAATCAGAAGAGCACAGCAGGACACAGTGACAGAACTAAGGACATAATGCACAATATTACACTGTTTGACATTAAACCATACAGCAGGTTCCACAATTGCTGTAATCCAACTGACAGATAAGGTCACCCCAAAGCTCATTCCATACAGAGTTTCCAGGTGACTGTTTTACATACAAATCACTTCACGTTATACCAAACGACACTTAGGCAGGACTTCAAATTACTGATTGAGTTAGAGGGACTCGATGTAACAGGGAAAATAACTCATTTTCTTTTAAGTGCCTTCTGTCATCTCCCGAATAATAAATAAGTCTTCAATCCAATATTACCAGTTTTTTGTTCAGTTTGAAATAAAAAAGCAAGGATTATTAAACCGCAGCCCGTTTCCGAACTGCCTGGGTTACAATTCAACATCCACTCTGTTGTAGACTGATCCACAAAGAATTAATTGCTATCAAGACCGCCATTATTGTAGCACGCGACTAGGTTTAGCTGGAATAGACTCCAGCAGTTACCCCCAACACACACTCTGAGCTCCCCCTCGCCAAGCCTTGGGCTCTTGCCAACCTGCGCCTAATACTCTGCGGAATTGGGCAAGCAGGATACGAGAGAGAGAGAGAGAGAGAGAGCATTCAGTTCCAACAATCTAACTCTAGGATTTCCATGTGTAGGAGTTTGCAGTTTGGTTTGGAGACTCTTAAGCAACAATGATGGGTTTCTGCATGTGTCAAGACACCCTGCTGACGAATGAAGGCGAACTGAAAGGACCTTGGTCTTTTTTTCGTCTAGTGTTTCCTATGTTCCTATGGAGACAGTTACCTCTGTATCCTTTGCCAGCAGCTCAACGTAAGCTCCATAAACGTCCTTCATCTTAGCCACCATCTCATTCTTTATCTTCTTCCGTACGGAGTATTTGTTGTAGACTCGGTTGCCCAGATCCTTCGACATAATCAGCAACGCTTCGCCGTTTGGGGGGAGATTTGTGATGCTCTGAAAGATGGGGGGGGGGGTCGGGGGAATTGCGGTGGGGGGGGGGGGGGGAGGGGGGGAAGGCACATTTCATTACCATTGGCTGCCATGTTTCGCTCACAAAATATGCAATCGATTCACTTTACAGTGTAACCTGTGAAGCGCTTTGAGACGTCTCGAAGACGTGATAAGACGCTGTATCGAATGCGAGGATTATTATTATTGTTCTTATTATTATTATCATGCTCCTACCTCTGCCCTCCCTGCCCTACTCTCCCCCCACCTCCCGATCCCAACCCCCAGTTCGGCTGTCCAGCGCCTTTGGGAAGTCCTCCCCAACGTGAAAGGTGCTGCGTAAATGTAATGTGTCGTCGTTACTGCCACAAACCCCCACCCCCCCCCCACCCCCAACCATCTCATACCTGCAACATAATGTCCACGTACTCCTTGTCGTCCAGCAGACAGAGGTACGGGTAGATGTTCATTTTCCAGGACTGGCGAGGGTCACCGGCCAAGAGGAGCTTGCAGTCGCGAAATGCCTGCAGCAGAGATTTCCGCCATTTCGAGCGTAAATCTGCCAGGCGTCTCCTCTGGAGTCCGATGAAAGAGGACGGTATTTCCCGTTAGTGCCGATCAGTCTCGGTGATGAACCGCTCGCTCTATACTGCTTTACACTGCTTCTTTTTTTAATTTGTATTAAATTTGTAATAAATTACCCAGCTCTTAAACTGAGGGTGTGTAGGTGTGGGGAGAAATTAGCTGGTTTTGGAAACTGACCCGTGTCTAAAACCGCCCCCCACCCCCACCGCGGCTCCCGGCTCCGACCACCCCCCACCCCCAGCTCGAGTGCCTGGCCATTACTGTTAAGCAGTTTATGACGTCCTCTCGACCTGGGTTGTAAATTTCGATGCAATTCAATGAAATGCTGCTCCCTGAAGCCAGGACGAAGGCTGACGTACGAGAACAAAGCAAACTGAGCGATTCACACACGGGAACCATCACGGAAGCATCTGACAGCAGAAGGTAAACACAGGTCAGGAACATCTATAAATAGGGATTGAAGGCGGAGAGGAGGAGGGGAGGGGAATTATCTGCCACAGTGACATGTTGTGACTGGTTTTGAAGGGAAGATTATGAACTCAAAAACTCAAAACATTTCTTTTGAAAAGGGTATTTAAAAGGGATTCTTTGGCACTGAACAGGAAGCTAATGCCCGGCTGAGGGAATCTTCCCCCTCAGCTCCCGTTAACCCTGCAAGCCAAAGCCCTAATGGGCGGGGTGGTCCTAGCTGGACAAGCAGCGGGAAAGCTGGCCAGACAGCAATATCAACGGCAAGCTGTATGGTTTTAGCCGGTTAGACTCCAGCAGTTACCCCAACGCACACTCCGGGATTTCCATGTGTGGGTGGGATGCATGGAAGCACCTTGGCCTGGAGACTCTTGGGTTTCCCCGTGTCTCAAGACACCCGGCTGACCCTCCACCCAAAAAATGTAGCTACCGATCTTTTCATCTTCTCCGTGACCGGCTTTGCTGCCTCGATGGAGTTGATGGTGACGGTGTCGGCTTGTTCCAGGCTCAGCTGCCGGCTGAACCTCTGTCTCAGCTCCTCCACACGCAGGTCCAGTTTGGGGTAAGCGATGGGCTCTTCCTGAAACAAAAACCGAGCGGGTTAGTGAGCGTGACTTCTCCTCGACACACCTGACAGTAACAGCGACCTTGGCGTTTGATCCCGTAATGTCCCAAAGAGCTCCAAGGCAAATGGCTGTCAAGTGTAGCGACTGTGTATTTGTGTGCAAGGCAAACCCTGGCAGCCAATTTGCACACTGCAATGTCCCACACGTACCATTGAATCAATGTATCTGGGGTATTTTGTTTGTAAACGAAATCCAGATGTGCTAACCCATTGAAATGGGCTTTAGTTTTCTTTTCACCTTAAGTTATTGGTCGTTCATTCAACTGCACGAGTAACTGAAACTCCGACACTCTTAGCCTAGGTGGGGAAACACAAGCTAAACACAAAGCAGCACCGAGTCTGTGTGCTTATGTCAATGCATTTGATAGAGCAACTCATCACGTCTTCGACATGTCTCAAAGCGCTTCACAGAATATAAAGCGAATTGACTGTATATTTTGCGGGTGAAATGAGTCATCCAATGTGTGCACAGCAGCGTCCCACAAACAGTCGTGGATTGAGTAACCAAATTTTCATTATTATATATTTTTAATTACTTGTTTTATAACCCACTCTATATCACGGTTGCTGACGTGTTGATGGGCGAGGAAAGTAGTGGTTAAAAATGTGAAACTTTTATTGTTCCTACAAAGTGCTTTTGGCAAGTCTTGCGCTGGGGACTAAAAATACCGGTCTTTTCTCAACGGCGATGCCGTTGGCAAACTCCAGAATTCTCAATTCCGCCTGGATTCCTGTGTCAGACTAACAGCTAAAAAGCTGGGCAGTCACACTATTCCCAGAGGCTGCTAGGAGCTGCCTCAGAAGTTACTGCAGGTTTTCAGAACGTGTACAACGTACGGTTAGTAGATTCTACACCCATCCCTGGTTATGGAAAAAGAAAAATTTGTGTGAAAGGAAATTAGCGAGAGATCACAGGATTTACAAGGGTTTATTTCGACTCTGTGAAAAGACAAGACAGCATGAGCCTTGGGTTCATCTGGCACTGCTTTAACTTGTGAAGTTCAATGCAGTAATAATGAATGCTTACCCAGCTGTCACATACTTGTTACCTTAGGTTAGAACATAACTGGGCCCCCACCCTTCAAAAAAACCAAAAAATTAATAACAGTAATAATATTAGTCACTCAATCCCATGGCTGTTTGTGGGTCACTGCGCAATTGGCTGCCGCGTTTCACCCACAAAACATACAGTCAATTCACGTGATAGTGTACACTGTAAAGTGCTTTGAGACTTCTCGAAGACGTGATCACAGGATCAAAAAAATTTATTATTATTATTGTTATTATCATCACTAAGAGAGCCAGGCAGGTCCTAGAGGCAAATGCACAGCAGAGTAACTCACAGCCTGGAGTCTGAAGGCACTCCTGGGTTGATTTTACACAATCCATCACTACCTGACATTCATCCTCTGCACCAGTCAGCGGGAACCTAATTTGGACTTTCAAGCGAGGACGGCTATTTGTTCTGTATGTTAATGCTGAAACTGCGTAAACTGCACTGAAATCACACAGGCGAATGTTATGCAAGTTTCCTTACGCCACACACACACACCTCTGTTTACGTAGCAGTAAGTAGGAGCCCGGTTGTTGGTCGATTGGCGGACCGCTTTTCCGGGATTTTTAATCCTTTCAAAATGAATATATGAATAATAAAAGTAATAATGTGGTCACTGAATCCACGGCTGTTTGTGGGGACACTGCTGTGCGCAATTGGCTGCCGTGTTTCGCCCACAAAATACACAGTCAATTCACTTTACAGCGTATCCCGTGAAGCGCTTTGAGACGTCTCGATGACGTGATGAGGCGCCGGATCAAATACAAAGTTTATTACTATTATTACCTTCTGCAAGACTAGCAATCGTCATGTGTATAAATTGTCAGATGTAGAAATATCAGCTCCTCTGGCAGCCAATAATGTACACTCCGCGACAGATCATTGTCTCGGTTTACACAAAGCACAGCCGCTCCGTGTAGAACAACAGCCCAGATAACAAATGCCAGCAATGTCCTGTCATGGTTATGCAGTCACCTCTGATCTCACAGAGCAGACGCCTCTTCTGCTTCTCTCCCGCTCTCTCTCTCTCTCGAGGTAAAACCCTGTTGAATAGTGTCTGCTTCCCGTTAAATCAGACGAGTGTTTGTCAGGAGGGATTAGGAACGGTGTGAAAAGCAGAGCTACTAAATTAGACACAAAGGAGCTCAGCTATAAGCACCTCACAGGGCCTTAAGCCTCTCTTCCTTGCCCACACACCCCAACCCACAAAAAAGCTTTGAGTTTTTTTTAAAAAGGCTTATCCATCAATACCGTAAGCACGTTAGTATTTTAGAGCATCATGTCATCATAGAGACTGAATGGTTGAAAGCAGCAAAGAGAATTTGTTCCCAATAGTCTGTGTAATAATAGATTAATCCTGGCATTTGATACAGAGCCTTATCACGTGTTCGGGACGTCTCAAAGCGCTTCACAGGATCCATCATAAAGCGAATTGACTGTATATTTTGTGGGCGAAACCCGGCAGCCAATTGCGCACAGCAGCGTCTCACAAACAATCGGAGATTGAGTGATCAAATTAGATGTTATTACTGTTCATTTTTTTTATTTTGAAGGGATTATTACCCCCTGAAAAGCGATCCGCCAATCGACTAACAACCGGGTTCCTACTTACTGCTGAGTAAACAGAGGGCGTGTGGAGTAAGGAAACTTGGCTAACGTTTCTCCCAGCTGGGAATCAAACCCAGGTTGTCTCGCTCGCGAGGCGAGTGCTCTGTGTACCGACCTTCCCCAGTCACATGTCCCAGAGGAATTTTAAACAAAGTGAATCATTGCAAAAAATCCACTTTAAACCACGATTTTTGCACAGTCATTTTCGCGTCCACTCGCACCAGAAGCACTTGACAACGAAAATGAGTAATGGTTTCAACACAGCAGAGGAGCTAGGAGACAGTACGGGAGAAACACTTCATGAAGTGGTCTCGGATATAAATAGAAAGGGGGATGGTTGGGGGGCGGGGATCCGGGGGAGGGGGTCAGGCATGATAATGTCAACCTTTTCTTTCACTGCATCCGTTAATTAAGTCACCCAAAGTAGCCAGTCGTCAAACAACGAGACGTTTAAGATCCAAGACTGTTTGTGTGGGGACGCTGCGGTGCACAATTGGCTGCCGCGTTTCGCCCATAAAATATACAGTCACTGCACGAGACGTCTCGAAGACGTAATAAGGCGCTGTGGGAAACGCAAGGATTATTATTAACAGAAAAAGGAAAGCGATTGCAAGTGAAGATCCCGACAGTATATGTCACCACCACCGCTCGCTCCTCTCTGTACCTTGGAGTACAACTGCATCACCAGCGGTGACCGGCAGACCTCGGCTGCTGGCTCGATCGGGAGCTGGAAGTCCGGCTCCACCACGCGGATGGCCTTCATCACCATTTCCCGTTCATCCTTGTGGAAGAGGCAGCCCTTGAGCAGCTCCTGCAGCGTGAAGCCATCTTCCTCCAGTTGATGAAGACACCTGGGAACACAGTGCCGTTCACATCACAAATACACACACACAGTTTTAATTCCTTAGCCATTTTTGGGGGGGAAGGGGAGGGGAATTGCTTCACGACCGTTTAACAACGTGATAAGGTGCTAAATCAAATGCAAGGATTATTATTATTATTATTATTTAAAGCTCAGAAACCCTCCCCAACTGTTAAAGAGTCCATTGCCTTATTGACTGCCTCCCTCTCCCACCCACACACACACACACGCGCACGCGCGGGGCTCAACTCAACTCTCCGCCTTAATGAACCGTGAAACCAGCAGTGTTATTAAGATGAATTTAGTAGCTAAGATGAATTTCATCTAATGAGCAGTTACATATTCATAAACACCATCTCCAGAAATACTGTGACTATGATTGTAAATAGCCATTGAAGTTATTTTGGACCCTCTGACAAGTACCAAGTACCAGGTAACAGAACATGGTATAATTCAGGATCGACGACTTACACCTCAGCACCAATATAACTGAGATCTGCTAGTTACTCACTGCCGTGCGGAGGAAGGGAGGGGGGAGGGGAGGGAGAGAAAGGACAAGTGCAGTAATTTTTTTTGTGTGAGCATCTTTTGTCCCTTTCATGTCGGGAGCCCACCTCGAAGGATTGATTGCAAAGTGTAGTGACTGTGTTTTGCGGGTGCACTTGAACTGGCATGAAAGGTCATCGTGTCGGGCAACCGTGACATTTTCCCACCACAAACAATCCAGCCTCCCCTCACCTCAACAACAACAGCTTGCATTTACACAACAGCCCCTCACGCAGGGCAGTGTCCCGGTGGGGGGAGGGGGAAGTGACCATTGGCACAGTCGAATAGGAATGTCTGAAGATGGGAAAGTCATGATACACTCCACAATGTTTATATAAAATAACTCCCAAAATAATCCTCGCTGCCTGTAAATGTTTAATGAGTCTGTTGAGTTGCTAAATGCGTCCGCAACCAATAGCGCAGGGTGCCTGCAGCCCGACCTTGCTCTGCACATTATAAAAGGGAACGCCATCAAGCTTTGAGCTATTTCACTGAGAAATGAAAGGGTTTCTCCTCAAAGGCTCCTCCGCAGCTCATTTCCCCC
This sequence comes from Callorhinchus milii, assembly GCF_018977255.1. Lineage (NCBI taxonomy): Eukaryota > Metazoa > Chordata > Chondrichthyes > Chimaeriformes > Callorhinchidae > Callorhinchus > Callorhinchus milii. The sequence goes on from NW_024704762.1 coordinate 9,829,580, forward strand.
GCAATCCCTCCCGTCACGTTAGCCTAGGGGAAAAATGCTAATGTTTCAGCTAGAACTGGCGACTCCCAGTCTGCGCTAAACATCACCTTCTCAAAATCTATCATGAAAATCAATACACGGCGAAGGGAGGCCAGCGTGGGGGTGGTGGGGGAAGCTGCTGTAAGAACAGTAGCATCAATTCCTTTTCTAAGGTGAATTGTGCGAAGGAGAGAGAGTGAGAGAGAGAGAGAGAGAGAGAGAGAGGAGATAAAAAAAATCCGAATAGTTCCGCATCAATGCCATTTTGTCAGAGCATGAAGTTCTGCTGCTGCTGAAACGCAGATGGTTCCCAGTCTCCAATCCCAGAGGAAAACCTATCAGAGAAATCCACCTGCCACCACGGAATCACAGTCAGTCTCTCTCACCCCCTCCGCCACCCCCCTGCCGGTTGTCAAGCAAGCTGGTCGCCACTGGGACTGCTGAGTGGAAACGGCTGGGACGTGTTGCTCTATTAATATCGCCTATTGTGCCTGCCAACTAACCGCCAGTTGTGGGAGGGAAAGAGCTTATTCCGGGTACACAAACACAAACAAGTCCCTGTTTTACAACAACCACCACCACTTTACCCAGTACCCCTCACACAGAGTAGCGTCCCAGAGCACTTCCTTACAACGACAGCGGGTTTAAATCAGCCTGTGTGTTTGATCAGCCCGCTGGCAGTGGCATTGGCGGGAGAGCCTTCAGCCACTCTGCCCCCAACCTCTGGAATTCCACTCCCCAATCACTCCGCCTCGCCCCCTCTTTAGCCTCCTTCAAGTCCTGCCTCAAACCCCTCCTCTTCGACCACGCCATAAATTGGCTGCTCCATCCAGCCACACATACATACACACAGTAACTTAACAGCGACGTGAAGCGACTTGAGAGGTCTCGGCAATGTGATAAGGCGCTGTATCAAACGCAAATATTATTGCTGATCTAGTGGCCAGGGCGCTGAGGGAAAATCCCTTCTCTGTCTCGGAGAGTCGTGGGACATGTTCAAATCTCTGCATTAACCATTAGATTTAAAAAAATCAGTCACAAGTATGAATGTTTGGGCTCAACCCCCCCCCCCCCATAAACCCCGGTTACATTTTTAATTGGTCTTTCGACTGACTGCGAGGACTCGTGTGAGACAGCAGAACGGGACACCCGGGGAGAGGACCAGGCTGGTGGCGGTCACTCAAACGCCCAGATGGAAAGGCTCCGATCAGGAGCCCTCATCATCGATGTTTCGCAAGCGAAGACCGAACCACACCCCCCCCCACCACTCCCCCTCCCTTCACTCATCTGACAGCTGAGGCTCCCTGTGGGGGAAGATGGCAACCGCGCCCCCTAGTGGCCAAACCGATTGAACCCTCGGTCAACGCATTCCAGAGCATTTGCTCACCTCATCGACAACAACAACAACAACAACAAATTGCATTTAAGTGCTTCCCCTGCTCACGTCTCTGTAATGGGTTGGAGAGAGGGCGGGGGGTTGCGGGGAGAGATGAGAAGTGGGAGAAGGGATTCGATAGGGTAGAGATAAAGAAACGGTTTCCTCTGGTGGTGGTGGGGGGTGGGATTCCAGAACAAGGGGCCCTCGTTTTAAAATTAGAGCCAAGCCATTTAGGAGTGAAATTAGAGGCAATTTTTCACACAAAGGCGGGTTAGTGGGAATCTGCAGCTCCCTCCCTCCCCCAAAAGGCGGTGGATTATGGTCAAGAACGAGGAGTAAATGTTTGTGAGGTTGGTTTATCAAGGGATGGGGGGGGGGGGGGGAGCATCAGCACTTGCCTCCTTATCACGTGAAAGGCACAACTTTCCATGCGTCCCATACACTCCAACGCTGCTGCGTAACAGTCCAGCTTTGGTTTGAGTTCCGCTTCCTCCACCAGGCTGAAAAGCCGGCCGATCTGGTTCAGTGACACCTGCAAACAAAAAAGCAAACCATCGAAGCCGCCTTAACCCCTCGAGCCTCTGCCCTCGCTCCTCGGCTGCCCTTTGCCCCACACCCTTCCTCGTAGCCGAGCTGCCCCGAGAAGAGACAGCTCAGAAACGCAGGCGGGCGGGCGGACACGGGGAACACCGATGCTAACTGCGGCGCCTCAGGTCACCCGTAAAACCCACCCACCTTTTTGGCCCAAAGCCGCATTAAAACGCTGTAAATCTTGATGTTCAGGTGTTTGCGCCGGTTCAGGTGGCGATGGTGGAAGAGGACGCAATGGTGAGCCCGGTCCAGGTCACCGATGAAGCTGCAGGCCTCGACGTAGGCTAGAATGTTCCGCTGGGCGTCCCAGTGCTTGTTGCTTTCTCGATCCTCCAGCAGTTGAGCAGCAAAAGAAACCCAGTTATTAGTATCCAGGTTCAGCCTTTCCACCTCAGCGAGGGTGGACCCCTGAGGGTCTTCAGGCAAGGAGATAGACTCCGTCTCCGTGCTGGCTACCCCCTTCTTGCCTTTCACGGCGCTGAATGTGACTTTGGCGCCTGCGGATTTGCAGAGTGTTTTCGTGCCGGACTGGGGGGGAGCCTTCTTGATCTTTTTCGCTAAATTCTGCTGTTTCCTGACTTTGTTACGCTTTTCCTTCTTCAGTTTTTCCAGCCATTTACTCGGGACAGAGGTGGCTTTGGCGCTGACCTTCTCCGCCTCGCTCCCGTGTCGTTCAGGCAGCTTTCCCCTCTCGGGCGGGCAGGTAGGTTGTTTGAATGCTCTGGCCGGCGGAGAGGCCAGCGACTTCGAGCTGGTCAGGCTTTCCAGGCAGGTTACGTTCACGCTGTCGATGAATTGTACGTCGACGGTGTGTCTCACTTGAGTCGGGTTATCTGCCTGGAGCTGCTGTAATCGCGCTTCCAGCACTGGGGGCAAAGAGAAGCGACAAAATGAGAGGCACTTTTCATAAATAAACACGGCGACAGTCAGGGAACAGAACAGCTTAAAGATGATGCATAACAGCAGCCATACATCCAAACAACACAACGAGTTTCACTGCGTATGACATTCCAAATGGCTGCCTCCAATCCACTGGCAGATCTCCCACGGAAAACACACCACGCTTGAAGGAAACGAGAGCCAGTTGGTGGGGGGGGGGGGGGGAGATTTGAAGGTAAAGGTGAAGCACTTACCCTCCAGGAGATGAAAGTTTTGCTTCTTCCAGTCATCCTCCCGCAGGAGACTTGACGAGTAATTTCTTCTAAAGACAATCCAAGGTCTTCCTGAAAGATCATCAACTTTGTGACAGTGATTTTCTTTTCGCCACGAGGTGCGTAAAGGTAAGGCGAGAGGGTGTGGGGGAGGGGGGGAGTGTGTGTGGGGGGGAGAGGGAGTGTGTGTGGGGGGAGGGGTGTGTGGGGAGGGGGTGAGTGTGTGGGGGAGGGGGTGAGTGTGTGGGGGAGAGAATGGGGAGTGGGGGGGAGTGTGTGAATGTGTGGAGAAGGCGTGTGGGTGAGTGTGTGTGTGGGGGTGAGTATGTGGGGGTGAGTGTGTGGAGGTGGGGGAGGGGGGGGGTGGGGGAGTGTGTGTGGGAGGGTGTGTGTGGGGGGGGATGGGGGGGGAGGAGGTGAGTGTGTGGGGGAGAGTGTGGGGGGGGGGGAGGGGGGAGTATGTGTGGGGGAGGGGGTGAGTGTGTGGGGGTGAGTGTGTGGGGGGTGTGGGGGAGGGGGTGAGTGTGTGGGGGTGAGTGTGTGTGGGGGAGAGTGTGGGGGAGGGGGAGGGGGGGAGTATGTGTGGGGGAGAGTGTGGGGGAGGGGGGGTGTATTTACCTGAGCTCCGGGCGGGGTGCAGGCCGGGGGGGTGCAGGCCGGGGGGGTGCAGGCCCCGCTGCCAGGCCGGGGGGGCGCGCGGGCGGCCGAGGGCGGTGATGGGGCCGCGGAGCCTCAGCAGCGACATGTCGCCCGCGTTAGGCCGCCATGTTGGTTGTTGGGGCCGGTCTGCGCCTGCGCCGCCGCGCGGCCCGCCGGGAAAGTGAGGCTGGGGAGAGACTACAAGTCCCGAGATGCCCCGCGCGCTCCCACCCCCACCCTCATCACGTGTCTGTGCCAATCAATCAACCAATCAATCAATCAATCAATCAATCAACCCATCAATCAATCAATCAATGTCAATATGAACCAGTGATGATGATGATAATAATAATAATCCCGGCGTCTGATCACGTCGTCGAGGCGTTTCGAAGCCCTTCACAGGACACACTGTAAAGTGTAGTGACTGTGCGTTTTGTGGGCGAAACGCAGCAGCAGCCAAGGACCCAGCGACGTCCCCACAGACAGGCGTGACATGTTTTAAATGAAATGTGATGCACACACACACGCTGGGGGGGAGAAGAGAATATTAATAATAATAATAATAATAATTGACTGTGTATTTAATACTCCTGTCGATTATTTTGCACTTGCTGCACGTTATGGGCGTGAAATCCAGATGCTGGGCTCTTGTTAGGATTCACTCGGTCCCCACATTAAACCTTCTACCCATTTTAATCCCTAAAGAATCCCGCTGAAGGAAATTGTTCCAATTGACAAACCAATTTCTCCATCGTTTCAGGCAGATTTACTGTGTGTCTGGCGGCAGATTTAACATCATGCACAAGCTGAACTGGCACCATTTCACGCCAGTTTCGCAAATGTTACCAAATTCAAAATAAAATAAAATAATAATATCCCTCTCTGCATCTTTGCCCTTCAAATTTAATTAAGTTTTTTTTTTAGTGGGCGTTTTTAATCACTTGCCATTAACGTTAAAGAAACTTCAGCCATTTTCATTACCTCTTATTTATTGCTTCTCGAAATGAGCTTAGAAGCTTTTCTGAAGCGTTCTCGCTCCGGGATTACTGCTTATTTCAGGGAAGAACAGGATGTTCTGTGTCACAGTTAAAAGCCATTGGTGTGGGCGAGAGGACTAACTGCAAAAGCATCTGGACTGAAAAGTCTGGAAATAAAGCAGAGATTTGCCATTGTACGTGCTAACAGTCAGCTCCGCAATCAACCGCGCACTTGAATCAGCACCTATAATGTCTCAACGTTTCAGCACGGCGCAGTGATTGCGTGCATTTTGTCCGCAAACTTTATTTGCGTTGCTTAATTACTTAATACAGGGCCTAAAGTGAGAATAACAGTAACAAATTGCATTGATGCAGCGCCTTTCACCGTTCGGGAAGATGTCCCAAAGCGCTAAATAAGACGGTTGTTGAACTCTATGGTGTCCCTTTGACACAAGCGTCTGTTAGTCTCAGTTTGTGTCACAAAATGCAATTTCTTTCTCTCTCTCTCTTTCTCTCTCTCGTTCTCTTGCCTTTTTCTCTCTTTCTCTCTCTCTCTCCCCCGTGCCTTCACCTCCCCTCTCAATTCTCTACCCCCTCCTCGCTCCCTCTCTTCCCTCCCCTCACCCTGACCATTTCCCCCCAAGGCTCGGGTCCCGACCCAACTGTCCAGCGCCCTGGGACGTCCTCCCGACGTGAAGGGCGCTCTATAAATGTGATCTTGTTGTTGTTGTTGTTGTAGGATTAAGCAGAGAGACCTTTGCTGAGGTGAGCGAGGGTTGTCACTGATCAGACAGCCACTAGATGGCAGGGCTGTATGTATCAGCAAACCATCAGGTACACGCACACGCGTGTGTCTTCCAGATGTCTCAAAGCGCTTCACGGAATAATACAGTGTGACACTGAGACACCGCATCACGTAATGCCAGGTAGATTTGTCCTGCAGCCCGTATCCGGTGCGTCGGAATAATACTGTGAATAATAATAATAATAACAATAATAATCCTTGCACTTTGGTAGAGTGACGCCTTATCACGGCGTCGAGACGTCTCAAAGCCGTCCATTGAGGCATCACGTTGCATTTAACGGAAACGGACGGGTTTGCTCTTGGCTGGTTCTGATTTAGCTGCCAAAAATACACGGGCCCCGGCCCCCACCACCCCCACCACCCCCGGAGCGGGGAGGGAGCGAGAGCAGGGGGCGCGATTAAAGCAAACAATTGACAAGGTATGATTTTTAACAGGGATTTTGAAGGTGGAGGGAGGGGTTTGGGGCGGTGGGGGGGAGGGGGGAAGGGCGTGAGGTGGAGGAGAGGGCGTGAAGTGAGATGGATCTGAGGAGAGAGAGAGACCCAAGGAGTCGAAGGTGAGTTTTCGGTCCCAGGGTGGGGAGCGAGCGGTCGAGCGGGAATTAACGGGATATAAATACTTCTTTATCAGAGATATTGGGAGACGGAACGAGCTGAAGTTAGTCGCCAAACCACGAGGACGAAAATCTCTTAATTGGAGCGCTGCCGCTGGTTTAAGTGACCGTGTTTTATAGACACCGGAGGAGAAGATACGGAAACGAACCGCAGATAGGCTTTAACCGCAATGTTTTCGCTGTGTTTAGTGTTTAATGTCGGCTACAAATCTCGGGGATTTAGGAATGTTCAGGGCTGTGGACACCGAGGCAGGGAACCTGATTACAGGCGTTTTTAAAAGATTGCAAAAGGGAATCAATAAGTTGTACGGTGATAAGCTCCTGCCACTTGTTGGGGGTGAGTCCGAAACTTAGTGCGAAATCAATACAAGCAGAAGCTGATCCACAAAACACACAGTTACTCCGCTTTCCAGCGGATCCTGTGAAGCGCTTTGAGACGTCTCGACGACGTGGTAAGACTCTGTATCAAATCCAAGAATTATTATTATTAACAGAGGGGGTTAGAAGGGTAGGAGAGGGGGATAGGGGGGGTAAGAGAGCGTATTAAGAGGGGTCGAGGCTAAACAACAGCACAAACTAGTTGGGCCGTAAGATTCTATGTAACTGTGTGATATAATTCCCTGAGCTTAGAAACTCACAGGCAAAGTTTGCGGCGTTCCACAAAGGCGTTCCTGATGTGAATTAACAGCACAAGCTCAGGATGCAAGTTGTCAATGTTACGGCTATTTTGCAGGGTGGGTGGGGGTGGAGGTGGGGATGGACTGGTATGTGGGGCAGGTGTCTGAGAGGAGAAAGATAAATTGATTTGTGATATGTGTGTGTTTTTATTATACAGCTTGAAATGTATTTCTCTCTCTCTCTCGCGCTCTCTGTCACAAAACCTTTGAGATTCCTGATCCATAGATCAGTTCTTTATCTTCAAAGACATAACACTTCAGCCGAGCGACATGTTAAGGCAGACAGTGAGAGCATCATCATCATCATCAACAACAAACCAGACCTGATATATATCAACATATTAGATGTTATGCTATATTGAGATTCCCTCTCCTGCACCCCTCTAATCCCCTCTCATACACCCCTCTATATTATATTGTATATTGTATTTGAGACGTCTCAACGACATGATAAAGTGCTGTATCAAATGCAAGGATTATCATTATTATAATTGGTGGGGAGGGAGGGGAGGGGAGCGAGTTGGGGGCACGGGGAGTGGAGTGGAAGTACACACACACACACACGCTAATACCTCAGATAGCACCTGGCACGCAAATCTAGAAGAATGCAAATTTCCGAGGCCTTTAATCAAGGTGTCCTTGATGAGCAGCTGGGAAGAGAAAGAGAGAGAGAGAGAGATGAGCTGAGATTCCAGGTGTGGCTCTGTGTGTGTCCCTCACGCCCTGACCTTTTCCCTCCTGTCTTCAGAAGTTGCCGTCGCTGACACAGGCTGCCATCAGCCGGTGTTTTTGTGATCGCGCTCAGCCCTCTTGGCTTCACCCTTAATCTCCGATCGGCCCAGGTATCTGACATGATAAGGCTCCGTACCAAATGCAAGGATTATTATTATTACCGTTGTCACCCACAAACACGCACACTCCCGACATCAGACGCGCACACACCCTTCTGCACTCTGTGGGCACTCTCTATCCCGACGGTTGATCCACACCGCGATAAGGAGAGCTCATCGATGCGTTTTCAAGTGTCAGCCCGATGGAATGCAAGCCGAGGCTTTTCATTGTAGAGAGATGTGAGTTGCGTGATAAGACCTGCCCAGCTCTGCCTCGCTCGCAATCACACAACAGCTGATTCCTCCTCCGACAGATAACCCCGCTCTTCGCAATGGCCCGACTAGCATCGCAAGAGCCCAGCAACAACCCACCCCAAAGAAAATCACCCCCCCACCCCCGGTCCTAGCCTCAACAGCGCCGTCTCTGACCGCAGCATCACCCTGTGCGAGAGGCTCTCACTCCATGATGTCCTCTCTACCCAACACACTGGACACCATTGAATACAAAGATCCCTCCACCGCACTTCAGTAATAATAGTAATAATAATAATCCTGGCATTTGATGGAGCGCCTCATCACGTCTTCGAGACATCTCAAAGCGCTTCACTGGATATACCGTAAAGTGGAGTGTAGTGACTGTGTGTTTATTTACTTTAGGGGGAGGGAGGGAGGGGGAAACGTCTGCTTTGCCTGACGGTCTGTGTGTTATTAATACAACCAGCTGTATGTGTGTTTGTCCCTGTTAATCCAGCACCAACCACTGCCAACAGGAGCTCATCTGAAGTAAGAGTGAAGAGAAGTGAGAGAGAGACTGTTTGCTGAAGAAGGCAATCGCTGGGCCTCAACAAAACGCCCTTCACCTCTCTTATCCTCTCCTCACCTCTCCTCTCTCACCTCTCCCTCCCCTCTCTCTCCTCTCCTCTCCCCTCCTCTCTCTCGTCTCCTCACCACAGGGTTAATGTTGAAGTGTTAGACCGTCTATTTTTAAACCATTGAAAAAAAATCTCACGGCAACACACAATATCAAATCTCCGAACGAAAGCTCACTGAAGAGCAAGGCATCGATTCCCTGTTCCTCCCCAGTGGCTGAGTCTGCGAAGCTTGCATCAAACAGGCTGCCCCGGATCTCAGTCTGGACGGTCCTGTCCTGCCCTCGCTTCGATGTCACGGGAAGCGCAGAGCGTGAAGGCTCGCTGTCGAGACGTCTTTCCGACATGAAGGGCGCTGTGTAATTTGCCGCCGTCGTTGTGATCTGCGCTGCGTCCAACAAGATTCCGATTCGCTTCGAGCAGCCTTCGCGATCGGTCGGGTGGCGGGCGGGGTGGTGGGGGGGTGTGGGGAGGGGATTAAGGGGTTAATAATCCTGGCATCGTATCTGGAAGCGCTTCTCAGGATACGCTGTATTGTCGAAGACGTGATAAGGCCCAATATCAAACGCTGCGATTATTACCAAATCACGAAGGACTGGCAGACGCTGGGCATCGGAAACCGAAAACAGACGTCGCTGGGAACCCTCAGCAGCAGCTCACCTTGACCCACTTTCCTCTCTCCATAGGTGCTGCCTGACCTGCCGAGGGGTCCCGGCCACATCTGGGTTTTTGTTTGCGAGGATTCCTAACATTATTATCATTATTATCCTGTGAGGAGCTTTGAGGCATCTCAACGACGTGACATCAAACATGAGGATTATTATTATTCTTATTATTATTCTTTATTATTATTATGATGATGATGAAGTGGAAGTGATGTCCGTCAGGAACCCTCTAACTGCACGGAATCCTGCGGCAATTAAAGAGCCTTTTTGTGTGTCGGCGTCTGAGTCCCATAAAACACAGTCAACTGTTTAATGACTTCACTTCCCCCCCACCCCTCACCCCCCGGCCCAAAGCCCCCTCCCCCTCCTCCCGGTTTGGTCTGTGATTGTGTTTGATCCTTTCTGGGCAAAATCACTGTAATTGAAGCAATTAACGCAGCTCTCAATGTTCTGAGGGAGAGAACAGACTGACTGGGCAGAGATTCCCACTTTCCCTCCTTTTGAGGAATAATAGTCATAAAATGACATTTGGTGGCCAGAGTTCAAAAGCTTAATTAGCCACAAACCCCCACATCCGCACCCCCACCCCCCCCCCAATCCCCCCACCCCCCCCCCCCCCACACACACACACACATTCCCTCCGTTCGTGAGTCAAGAGAAGCTTCTGGGCCCCATTCAATTAGCGCCAGCCTTGGGAATAGCTCATCTCTGCCTAACACTGACCATCCCTGGGAGATACCAACAACCACAACTTATATAATAGGAACACAGGACCCATAGGAACAGGAGGAGGCCATTCAGCCCCTCGAGCCTGTTCCACCATTCTATTAGATCATGGTTGATCTGTACCTCAAATCCAATTACCTCCTCTTCCTAACACCCTATTGCCCACCCCCCCTCCCATCTCCCAAAGGCAGAGACAGACAGACAGACAGACATTCTGACAGACAGAGACACACACACACACAGACACATATAGACACAGACCGACAAACACAGACAGAAAGACAGACTGAAGAGGAAAAGGGAAGTGATTCACCTGTGGGGCCGAGAGGTTGGGAATAATTGGAGGTCACCACGGGAAATTTAAACATGTATTTGGATTATTTATTTGACGGTCGGGGGGGAAGCCTGAGGATTGTAAACGTGGCCAGTGACTTTAATCGTATCAGATGTTACAGGCGGGTCATGGTAACCTATATTGGGGGCGAGCGGGAGTGGGGGCAGGTGGTGCCAGGGCAGGTATTGGCAGGGCCGGGGGTGTGGGGGTTGGGTGGGGTGGGTGTGGGGGGGGAAACTGGGCTGTTTAATCATTCATTAGCTCACGCTCTGATTTCTGGCTTTGGCTGCTGAGTAAACGGTCAAAGTCCGTAAAACAAGTCAGACACTGGAGCAGCAGAAACTGTACGTCCCGAGTAACACAAACCCTGACACCATCTCACTGTCTAATAAGCCTTAAAGAATTGATGATTTTTTTATATAATAGGGTAGTCATCACGACTTAGGTCTACTATATAAACCCTATATATTATTATTTAGGTTATATACACATATATAATAATAGAGTATTGTTATATGTTAGTGTCATAACCGTCAGGGGCTCCCAGCCCAAACCCCCCACAACCCATCCTCTCCCCACACATCTCTCTCTCTCCCTCTGAGCTGATTCCACTTGTGGTTTGCCAACTTTTCCTTTTTACAACCCCAAAAAATCATTTCAATTCCCTTCCCCCCCACCACCCTTCCCCACTCAATCTGCGATAACACTGTACTAGCTATCTGTCTGTGTGTCTGTCTGGGTGTTTGTCTGGGTGTCTGTCTGGGTGTCTCTCGCTCGCTTTGCCTCTTGTGAGAGTGAGGAGACGGGGTGAGGGGGGAGGAAAATGAAGAGTTCCAACTTGGTGTTTGGGAGTTTGGGGTAAGCTGCGATCTCTGGGGGTGGCTGTGGGGGGGCGGTGAGTGTGTGTTGTGGGGGGTGAGGAGGGCCCTCAATATATCTCAGGGCTGTGTTCTCTTTGACCGTCACAGAAATGTGGCTCTTAACTAACACACAAAAAAAATCACTGTGTGAGAACCTGTCTCCTCTCTCCACACACACATAGACAGACACACACTCACTCACTCACTCACAGACACACTCACACACAGACATACACACACACAGACACAGACAGACACAGAAAGGCAGGCAGACAGACACATGCAGACACACACACAATGAGAGACAGAGACACACACACACACATACAATGAGAGACAGACACACACACACACAGAGGAGGATTCATGTCTGACAAATGCGGAAACCCATCACTGCGCTTAAGAAAGACAAAACTTGCTCCAATGCACCTCCCGAGAGATTCCGCACTTGATAGAGCCTTTTTATATTTATCTTTACAAACGTCCCGTCCTTTTCATCTCTGATCCTCCAGTGAGTTAATTACCTTTCTAAAGATTTAAACCTGACAGTGTGCCTTGTGTTGGGGGGGGGTCAGCGAGTTAGGCTGGTGTAAGAGAGAAGTTAAGTGACCTTGCGATGGTTACAGTCTCTCACCCCCCCACCAGTGTCGGCCCAAATTACTGGCCTTTGACCTGGAGGTGACACAGGCGTTGGCTGGAGGTTTCAATCATGGCCACAGGCCAGGCCGGCATTAATGTGTCAACCCTTAAGCCTTGCTCGTTACAGAGAAGGTCCCAGAGGAAAAACAATGTCCTCTTCCCTCCTCTTTCTCTCCTCCATCCCTTCCCGTCTTCCTATCTCCCTTATCCCTCTCTCTCTCCCTTATCCTTCTCTCCGTTCCTCTCTCTCTCTCTCCCTCCCTCCCTTATCCCTCCTTCCCTCCCTCTCTCTAATCCCCCACCCCTCTCTCTGTCTTCGAGGCCCAATCTCTGTCCGGTGTTTTCAATTAGCGGTTCTGTGTTAATTGGAGCCGTTTCCTCTGGGGGACGGTCTCACTTTCTCTCATCAACGCTGACATATTTCACCGGTGACATTTACGGCTAAATCCCAGGGAGTCGCTTAAAAAAAAGAGAGTCGTTAACTCGGGGTCACTGGGAAAGGCTGTCCGAGGGCAGGAATATTGTTTTGTGTTGGCAAGTTGGCGAGAGCCACGGCTCGGAGGAGCCCAGAGTGTGGGGTTGGGGCAGGGTTCCTTCCTCTGCACGCCTCTTACCCAGCAGTAAGATCCAGTTGTTAGTCGATTGGTGGATTTCTTTCCGGGGATAATAATCCCTTCAAACTAATAATAATAATAATAATTTGGTCACTCGAATCCACGACTGTTTGTGGAGCCGCTGCCGTGTGCAATTGGCTGCCGGGTTTTGTCCACAAAGCATTCAGTCACTCCACTTTACGGTATGTCGTGTGAAGCGCTTTGAGACGTCTCGGAGACGTGATAAGGAGCTTTATCAACTCCAAGGATTGTTATTATTATTATTTCCTTGCGTGAGGGGCGCTGGATAAATGCAAGCTGTTGTTGTATCGTTCCTCAGGTGTTTTTTGTGTGATCAGCCGTGTCTTCACTGTTGTTTGCGATGAGCTCTTGAGATTAGCATTAAGTGTGCGAAGCTCTAGAGGTTTTTCCCTTTTTCCCTTGAATCTTTAATCACAATGTATTTTTCTCTGCGCCTTTTGAAGACTCCCTTTCAATTACCCGTCAACCGTCACACAAAGCAACGCTCTTCAAATGTTCCAGCGCCGCATGAAAAGATGTTAGCAAATAGTACTCAAGCACAATATAGGGGCCTTTGAGAGCAAATTGTCCCTCGGGGATGTGGTCTCTGACTAAGCAGCTATTAACACGCTCATTTCAACACCATTCAAAACCCCACATGATAAGCATTAACTATTTCCTTTCATCACATCCAAGATCAGACATCGTCAACTAACTCTCTGGTCTTCCCCTTTCCCCACAAACCGCAGACCATCCAGAACTCCTGTGGAGTCCCTGTAGCTCAGGGATTAGCGCCGCTCTCCTCGCGAGCCAGAGGACCCGGGTTCGATTCCCGGACGGGTAAGGTCAGGGCGAAACCTTAGGCAAGTTTCCTTACTCCCCCTGCACCCCCCCCCCCACCCCCACACACACACACACTCGCCTCTGTTTACCACCAGTCAGTAGGAACCCGGTTGTTAGTCGCTTTTTCAGGGGATAATTATCCCCTCATTAAAAAAAAGTGGTCACTCAACACAACCGCGGCAGTTTGCGGGGGACGCTGCTGTGCGCAATCGCCTGCCACGTTTCGCCCACAAAATACACAGTCAATTCACTTTGCAGTGTCTCCTGTGCAGCGCTTCGAGGCGTCTCGAAGCCGTAATAAGGCGCTGTATCAAACTCGAGGATTACTATTGTTAAACCTGGTGGAACAGGCTTCGTGGGCTGAATGACTTCTTCCCTGATCCTACGGTCACACGGGGCTAAGGCCAAGTGGAGTTTCGAGCCTGCTATCTCCAAAAAACATCCGCTTCCCATCGCCTAGCGATTATCGATCACGAAAGCGTTGTGATTTGCAATACCCTTTGCCTGGCAACGAAGCTTTTCCTGGTAACACAAGCACCACACAACACTTTAACCCCCGCTGCAGCGTTAGCTCCAAGACAATAATCATAAAACAACACACGCGGAAAAAAAAAAAATCTGGCGTTTAACCCTTGGAAGACAGGAATGTTAAGCACGCCATTCAATCAAAGCCACGTTTGCTTTTAATCCGGTATTAGTTTGAGCCAAGTGCAAAGTGCGACGGGTTAAATATTCTATCGGAGAGACACGGACACACACACACACACACACAACAGAGCAGAAATTAGTTGTTGGCAAATGGAACTGGTGTCCGTTCTGCTCTGTTCTGCCTTCAGGTGGAAAAGAGAGGGAGAGAGAGAGAGAGAGTGTGTGGAGGGGACATTTCCCTTCTCTGGTGGGTGGGGGAGGAGAGGGGTGAGGGGGTTCTCATCCTGACCACAAATCCACAGCGTATCTACAAATAAACAAAAAAAATCCGTAATAATAATAGTAATAATCCTCACATTTGATACAGCGCCTTATCACGTCTTCGAGACGTCTCAAAGCGCTTCACAGGATGTACTTTAGAGTGTAGTTACTGTGTATTTTGTGGGTGAAATGCAGCAGCCAATTGTGCACAGCAACGTCGCCACAAACAGCCGTGGACTGAATGACCCAATTATGACTATGATTATTATTATTATTTTTTAAAAAGAGATTATTATCCAACCAAAAGGCTGCAGCACGACAGACAGGGCTGCTTTTGAGCTGGATCTTTGCTTGGCTTTCTGTCTCTTCGCAGCCGGTGTTGAACAACACCCAGAAGAAGGTGGGAGATTTTTCACCTGAACTTTGATTTGCAATAAATAACTGATGCTTCCACATTTGCCATGTGATTCGGCACCTGTGTGCGAACATTCAAACCGGATTAAATGGTGGCGTCAACACTAATGCTAACGCCAACACTAACATCATCACCCACTTTACCCTTTAATCATCTGCGCTCCCTTTCCTAAATCAAGGTGTTGGCCAGACTGAGGCACACACACACACAGAGACACACAGATAACGGCTCCACCTTAACCCTGTCGTAAGATAACAAAAGTGTCACCAAGTCAAACACCATTCGCACACTACATGTCCCACTCTCTCTGTCTAAAGCCACAGATTATCTCGCTGAGGGTTCAGAAGTCATCAAGGGGAAGCCCAGGTAAATGCATTTCTCTGTCATTTCGAACGTGTAAGAGATGCGTTAATTATTTATTCGCCTGCGTTTCCTTCCTTCCCCCCCATCCTCCCCTCCCCTCCCCCTTCCCCCCTTTCCCCTCCCACCACCACCGACCTCACCCCAGTAATGAATGACTAGCTCAACCTTTGAAGAGGCAGCACTCACCACACGTTTACTCAGCTCCCAGCGCTCCTCCTGCTTGGTGGACAAGAGCTGCCGGAAAAGGAGCCATTCGTTGTCCTGGGAGGCTGTTGGGGCAGGGTGGGGGGCTCGGGGGCAGAGGGGTGCAGGGGGGGAAGCGGGTCGGGGGGATGAGGTGGGGGGGGAAATGTGTGGCACTGAGTAACATGAGGTTGGCTGGTCAGAGTCATGAGCTGAGGCTTGTGAGGACGTAAAGAGAGAGGCAATACTACTCATTGCTGTTTGTGTCTGTCTGTGTGTGTGAGTGTCTGTGAAAGAATGAGTGTCTGTGTGTGTGAGTGTCTGTGGGTGTGAGTGAGAGTGTTAGCGGGTGTGTGATTTTTGCACACATTGTGTTTTTGCAAACACAGTGTCTGCATGTATGTGCGCAAGCATGTGTGTGCGTGTGTGAGAGTGTCTGGGCGAGTGTGTGTGTATCTAAGTGTGCGCGAGTATAAGTGGGTGATTGGTAAAGAAAACAAGTTAATAAGGTTAGAGTTTCACCGACAAAGGTACGAGCAGCTGGAAGTGTTAAGATTAACTGGAGGGACTGTGATACTATGGAGGGGAGGTGGTGGTGGGGTTGGGGGTTACTGTGTCTCGAGAACGTCTGCCATTGAAGTGTTGTGGCGGGCCGTGTGGGTGGAGTTGAGTTGAGACTCGGGCACACAGATAGGCCGTGGCAAAGCCCGGGTAACTTGCCGTCAACCGCACCCGCCCAACGGCAAACACCCATGTTTAAGCCCCGGCTGGCACCCGCTGCGTGCTGACTCCCGGCCGGCTTGTGGCGATGACAACAGTAAATACATGTGCTCTTCCCCTTCAATTGTATCGCCTTCAATTTTAAGACAAGGGTGAGGTGTACAGTAGACAAGTCTCTCCAGCGAGAGAGAGAGAGAGACATAAAGACAGAGAGAGAGAGACATAAAGAGAGAGAGACAAAGATACAGAACGAGAGAGAGAGAGAGAGTGAGCATATTCCATTCCAGCAATCTATCTCTGGGATTTCCAGGTTTGGTTGGGATCACTGGGAATCTCAGATGGGTTTGGAGACTCTTAAGCAACGGTGATGGGTTTCCGCGTGTGTCAGACACCCACCCACCCACCCGGCCGACCACAAAACATGAGGACGTCTCAAAGAGCCTGACAATGTTTGGCCGGGGTGGGGAGTGGGGAGGGGAAGGGAAGACGGCTGAGAGAGCGGTGGAAGAGGTACGTTTTGAGACGAGCCTTGAGACAGGAGAGGGAGGGAGGGAGGGAGGGAGGTGGATGGAGTCCATGGCTCGCTAGTGAAGCAGTGGTCAGCTTGCCTTTCACAGAGGCTGAAAAGCAATTAATACTGCAGGTTATTAGAGCCTAATTGACTAAGAGTGAGGTTGGGTTACAGCCTTTGATGTGAGGAGCTATGAATCAGGTCTCATTACAGAGATATCATCTACATTGATACAGTTGCTCAGTTACATCTGCAGCTGGAGGATTGAGTTGCAGTTCGCCAAGGAAACCCTTTTCGCCAAGTGGTGGATTGAATCCAGTCACAAACAGTGGCAAAGCTTGAACAGCACTTTAACTGCCCAGCTTTTTCCAGCAACAATTTGTTGTGGGGTTTTTTTCCGCGGTCGGCCGGGTGGGCGTCTGGCACACGCGGAAACCCATCACCGTTGCTTCAGAGTCTCCGAACCAAACTGGGAATTCCATGCCTTCCCACCCACACGTGGAAATTCCAGAGCTATTTATTGGATGGAATGTGCACTCTCCCTCCCAGGGAGGGACGCCCCCCCCTGCTTATCTAATTCCAAAGGGTATTAGGCACAGGTTGGTAAAAGCCAAGGCTTGGGGGGAGCCCAGAGTGTGTGTTGGGGTAACTGCTGAAGTCTAACCAGCTAAACCCACTGCCCTTGATATCACTGTCTGGCCAAGCTTTCCCGCTGCTGGTTCAGCTAGGACCACCCTCCCCGTTAGTTAGTTAGTTAGTTAAGGCTTTGGCTGTGCGGTTAACAGGAGCTGAGGGGGAAGATTCCCTGCCCCCAGTGACTCGTCGCCTCTTCCAGGTCCTGCCGATGGAAGAGCCGGGCCGGGCCACCAGCAGTGAGTGCCCTGGGACGCTGCGGCCCCTCCTGGCTCAGGCTATTTGACCCGTCTCGTCCAAGTCCTGCAGAAAGCTTTCGTCGAGACATTCCTCCTAAACTCCCCATTGGAGCTGCTCCTGGTGGCAAATACAGCCTTACGTTACTCTGCAGTGAGTGAGCGAGTGGTGGACATTAGGCTAACGGCGCCCCCTGGAGGAACGTTAGTGTTACAGTTACAGTCAGAAACTGAGCACAAAAGCAGTTTGTGGGTTGATTTATTAATAATAATAATAATAATAATAAATAACAGTAATAATAATAATTACTCTGGCTACACGGAGAAAGAATATGGTGAGATTGTCAACCTGGGTGAGTGAGGTGCACTCTGCAGGTTTAAGCACAAGTGGCAAAAGACTCCGGGCTAAAAAATTACTACAATATTAATGATAATAATGCATGGATTTGATCTGGCGCCTTATCACTTTGTCGAAAAGTCTCAAGCCACGGGATTATAGCGACCACAACTTGGGTTTATATTGCACCCCTCACTCAGAGGGCAGCATCTCGGGGGGTCTTTCTGTGTCTGTTAAGAGGAGAGACCTCTCAACGACGTGATAAGGCGCTGTATCAAATGCAAGGATTATTATTAATCACTTTTCTGGGGGTAACGATCCCTTCAAAAATGCCTAAATAAATAATAATTTGTTCACTCAATCCACGGCTGTTTGTGGGGACGCTGCCGGGCGCAATCGGCTGCCGCGTTTCGCGCACAAATTACACAGTCACTACACTTCACAGCATATCCCAAAGAGACGGAGAAAGAAGCAGAGAGAGAAAGAGGGTGGTGGTGGGGGAGAGACAGAGACAGAGAGAGAGAGAGAAGGAAAGAGGATAGAGAGAGAAAAAAAGGGACAGAGAGTGAGGCAGCTACACACAGAACATGCGCTTTTTTTCGATATAAAACTTCAGTTATTAGGAACTTGTCCTAAGTTTCATTATATTGTAAAATATCTGATTGCTGCACTATTTTTTTTGTGAACCAGTTTTTCGCCCACGTGTGTGGCTGTCAAACATGTTTGGGTATGTACATCACTGAGAGTGAGTGGGGGAGAGAGCAGCAGAGAGAGAGACAGAGAGAGAGAGATTAAGAGAGAGTAGAAGGGGATGGAGAGGGAGAAAGAATGGTGACAGAGAGAGGACTGAGAGGGAGAGAAAGGGAGACAGAGAGAAAACTGTGAGAGAGAGAAAAAAACTGGGAAAGAGAGAGAGAGAGACAGAACAAGACAGAGGGGGAGAAAAGGAAAGTACTGAAAAAGAGAAAGTGAAGGAGAGAGGAGAGAGAGATAGAGAGGGAGAGAGATGCAGAGGGAGTGATGCAGAGAGAGAGAGATGCAGAGGGAGTGATGCAGAGGGAGTGATGCTGACTGTACAGCTCTGTAGTGGAAACTGTGCTACTGTGAGCTCAGTGAGAGCCCAACAACCTCTCTATCTCTGTCTCCCCCTCCCTCCCTCCCTCCCTTTCTCCCCCTCCCTCCCTCCCTCCCTCTCTGTGACATGTCACCCAGTGGAAGCCCAGCCCTGAGCTGTCAGTCCTACAGACACAACACTGCACTAAAGCCATAAAACAGCCAACTCCGCTTCTCACCATCACAAACCTCCTCTCAGCCTCCACTGAGCCCCAGATCTCTCCTGAGGAGGAACATCAAACACTGACTGTTATTATTCCCTCTCTCTCTCTCTCTCTCTCTCTGCCTTCCTGCTACCCACCTTTTCTCCATCTATTCCTCCCTCCTCCTCTATCTCTCTCTCTCTCTCTCTCTCTTTCCCCCTCTCCATCCCTCCCTCTCTGGTTCCACAAAAGTCGCTGAAGATGAGCAGTTCAGACAGTGAGCACTAGGAACCTGTCGGCATCAGACACCGTTACAAGGACATCTCTCCTCTCCTCTCCTCACTCAACCAGACAGCAACCAATTAGCGATCAAGTCAACCAACCAACTTACCAACCTACCCAACCAGACAGCCAGACAAGCCACCCACTGAACCAGACACCAGCCAGCCAGCTAACAGTCAACCAAGCTACACAACCAGACAGACAGCTAACCTACCCAACTAACAACTCAACCAACCAGCTACTCACCCCCCCACCCACCCAGCCACCCCCCCACCCAGCCACCCAGCCAACAGATAGCCCACCCTATGAGGAATTGAAGACATTCAACCCATGCTGCCTCGGTTGGCCAGGACATGGCTACAGCAACAGGAGACGGTCCACGTGAACTTCAGGAGAGAATTCTTGCCCAGCAAAGCAGCCGCCTTGACCACCTGCCCAGCCCCAGCCCAGGTGAGCGCCAAGCCTGCCCCTGAAGCCCTCTCCCCCGGGGGCTGCCGTAGGATGTGGAGATGGAGGGGGAGGAGAGGTGATGGCGGTGGTTCCTTGCCCTCGTCCACTTGTTTCCTGCTGTTTTTCCTGACCTGTACTGTGTCCGCCAGCTGCCTGGGTGAGCGGGATGTTGAGGGATTCCCGGTGGACCCTACAAACTGTACTCTCAGCCTTGAGAGACACACTCGCAGTTACAATCACCTTCAGGGCGATGTGAGGTGGCGGAGACTGTATTCAGCCACCAAGTACTTTCTAAAGACCGACAAAAGTGGCAAGGTGAATGGCACCCGGAAAAAAAACTGCCTGAACAGTGAGTAACCTGTATTTCATCTCCTTCCTCCTTTCATTTCCCTTCTCAATACCCAATAATATTAATAATAATCCTTGCATTTGATACAGCGCCTTATCAAGTTGTCCAGGCATCTCAAAGCGCTTCCCAGGACATACGGTAAAGTGAATTGACTGTGTAATTTGTGTGTTCTCACAGAGGGAATTCAAGCGCTCACTTCTCTCTCTCTCTCTCACTCCCAAACAGAGATAAGAAGATCGCGTTTAGATATAATAATAATCCTTGTATCTGATTTAGCTCCTTATCACATCGTCAAAGCACTTCACAGAATGTACTGTAAAGTGGAGTGACTGTGTATATTTTGTGGGCGAAACTCGGCAGCCAATTGCGCACAGCAGCGTCCCCACAAACAGCCGTGGATTGAAGTGACCAAATTGTTATTGTTTTGCAGAGATCTATAGTTTCCGATTTAAACAAAAACACGCACACAGACCCCCCCCCCCCAAAATGTGAGGATTTCAGGATCTCGGCTTCTCTCGCGAATGCTCTCTTTACGGATGTTCTGCTTTTTAAGAGCCCGCGATTCCCATCCGCTCAGCAGGTGTGTGTGCGTGCGGGTGTGTGTGTGTATATGTGTGTGTGTAAACCCCTCTATTCTCTCCTGTGTGTTAAGGATGCTTTCATAACTGTGATTGGGAGATATTGTGGTGGGGTGGGGAGGAGAGGGAGGAGGGGGCGGGGGGGTAAAAACTGCGACATTTCTTAAAACGTGTGCTAATTAGCCCAAATTGCTGGTTTTTTTTAAAACCCGTGTGCTACTTTAGCGCAAATTGCTCGGGGTCTCTTAACGGTTGAGGAGCAGTGTGTGTGAGGAGGAGGGAGATGGAGGGTGGGGGGGGGTGGAGAGAGAGAGAGAGGAAAGCCCTGCAAATTTTGCCCATTCGCAAATGTTTTTCGCGATGTGAGCTCCCAGCGGGGAGGGAGAGGGGAGCGGGGGTTGGGGGGAGCGTGGGATGGGGGTGGGGTGGGGGCAGGAACAGCAAAGCTTTTTATTGCTCCGCACCGATGGCCAATCTCACGGTGCAGATGTCAGTGAGTTAACCCTCTCGTAACCTGGCCAGATTTGTGCTCTTTGCCTCTCTTTGTGCGTAGTGTAAACCTCGCCTGCAAAGCCCCTCGGGTGCTTCACAGGTTACACTGTCAAGTGTAGTGACCGTCCGTGCATTTTGTGGGCGAAAATTGTATCGTAAATGATGGCACTTCAGCGAGCGGACAGTAAAGGTATGGAATTGGGAAGCAGACGGTGGAAGCAGAAACTGTGGTTTGTTTCAAGAACAAATGAGATAGATTTCAGTTAGAAATGAGTAGCTGGGGAGGCAGCGTGTAGTTTGGGGACACGACATGTTAAGTGACTGCCAGGCTGCTGGTGGTGAACTAGACGTACCTTAGTTTTCCTTCGCCAGCAAATTCTTATGTTCTTATAACTTGTGGCTCCTGTAGACTGTGTTGTCAGATCATCAGTGAGGCTGAGCTGAGGCTCCAACACATTCCCAGGTGCGGCTGCTCTCACTGAGTGGAATGCACTTCACATCCGCAGAATGCACTTTCAGAGCTTTCAACTTAATGGCCTTGTAAAGTGGCCAAATGGACACACCACACAGACACACACGCACACACAGATATAGGCACACAGACACACGCACACACACAGATATAGGCACACAGACACACACACACACAGATACAGGCACACAGACACACACACACACAGATACAGGCACACAGACACACACACACACAGATACAGGCACACAGACACACACAACACACAGATACAGGCACACAGACACACACACACACAGATACAGGCACACAGACACACACACACACAGATACAGGCACACAGACACACACACACAGATACAGGCACACAGACACACACGTGCACAGACACACACACACACGCACACAGATACAGGCACACAGACCCACACACACACAGATACAGGCACACAGACCCACACGCACACAGATACAGGTACACAGACACTCACACACAGCGCTTCACAAGGTGGTGATTCACCGGCAATTAGCACATTCTGTCACAGTGACTGACTTCCGTTCTGATGACTCACGGACTGAGATCAGGAATTCCTCACCGCAGAATATTCAGTCTCCGCTGGTCCCAGCCTGGCTCAACCGCTCTCTCACCGCCTCTCTCGCCGCTGAGTCAGGAGGTTGAGGGTTCAAGCCCTCGGGTCAGGACCTTGAACTCACACAGTCTAGGCTGACGCACTGGTGGGGAATTGGTGTTGTCGGAAGTGTCGGCCTTCCTGATGGGATGTTCGACCGAGGTTCTGTCTGTGTCTGCTTAGGTGGACGTTAAAGATCCCACAACCCTGTTAGAAAAGAGAAGGGAGTTTCTCTCTCTCTCTCTCTCTCCTGGTGACTGTTTGTGGGGACGTCGCTGTGCGCAATTGGCTGCCGCGTTTCACCCGCAGAATATACAGTCGCCTCACTCTACAGTATATCCCGTGAAGCGCTTTGAGACGTCTCGAAGATGTGATAAGGGGCTGCGACAAAGTCAAGGATTATTATTATTATAATCCCCCAAATAAATTGTTTGTTGGCTTCATGGCTGTGTGTGGGAGGTCACTCAGTCAACAATCAGGTTGATACTGTGATGGACAGATGAACAGTGGGGGGGGGGGGGGTTGTGGGGGAGGGAGGATGTGATCAATTAGACCGAAGGGACTGGACATTCACCAATTTGCACACAGCAAAGTCCAACAAACAGCCATGAAGCAAACGGACAGTTTATCTGGGGATTGTTGGCCAGGACACCGAGAGAGAGAGAGACCAAGAAACTCCCTTCTCTCTTCCAACAGCGCTGCGGGATCTTTAACGTCCACTTGAACAGACACAGACGTACCTTGTGAGGTGAGGACTCTCCATCCCCCCCATCCCTCACCCCCACCCTCCCACACACAGCCCTCTATCGAGGTGTCAGCTCAAAGTCCGGGACGTGAGACGTGAGCTCCGCAAACTCCTGCCTCAGAGGCGAGAGTGTGAGAGACTGAGCCAGGCTGACATTACTGATCGCTTCATTGAACGCTCTCCTATTTACTGAAGCCGGTGAAATATTGGGAGATAATTTCCCTGAAGACAATGGCCCCTTTGACGGAAGTGTCCAGTTACTGATTGTTGCCCATCTCTGCCGGTCTCAAAGGCACTGTGTTCCTGTGTCACTTGTTACTGAGAGAGAGAGAGACAGAGACAGAGAGAGAGAGACACCGAGAGGGAGACAGAGAGTCAGCACAATGCAATACAGTACGATCTTACCTTGGATTCAATAAATAATAAATAATCCCCGCATTTGATACAGCACCGACCTTACATCTCAAAGCACTCAGTGACCACTGCTGTCAACTGTAGTGACTGTGTACTTCTGTGGGCAGTTTGCGAACAGCCACAGAGAGCCATAAAGTGACTGAGCGGTTTTTATCTGGGAGGGAGGGTTGTTGGCCAGGACGCTGGGGGAGAGAAACTGACTTCACTTTTCGAGGAGCGCAATAGTGGATGTTTAACATTCACTTGGACAGCCCCCCCCCACCACACACACACCTCTGTCCCCCACAACTCCTTCCCCCACCCCACCCCCACACAGACTGGGAGCCATTCTGGACACCCATCAATACACTATTTCACTAGCCATTTGATCAACTGTAAGATACTCAGTGAGGTAATCAATACCACTGTCAAAACGATGCAAAACCGAACCTAGTCAGGACATTGAGCATCTCTGGGGAGGGGCTGTTTACCAGAATTCTCAGCAAGGGATGAAACGGTGGTCGGGAGGAGAGGAAGGGAGGGGTGAGAAGGGGTGGGGAGGGGGGGGGCGCTATTTCGAATGAAACACAAAAGCGAGGGAGGGTTGGGGGAGCTCAGCAGTGAGATTGCGATGTGCTCCATAGCTTCTCACAATCCCCCCCACATCCATCACATAAGAACATAAGGATTTGCTGACGAAATAAGCCCAACATCCATCCAGTTCACCTTCCACCATCCCGGCCATCACTTGATGTGTCATGTCCCAGACTACACACTGTGTTGTGTTGTATAATATTTCCTGACAGAAGCGTCGTGCCCGTGTTGGCTTTGACATCCCGGCATTCCGCAGTGCCAGGACCCTGTGCCCAACCGCCGCGCCCCCTCCCCATCACCCACCCGCCCGGAATGTCTCGCCGAAACGCTGATGCCTTTCCCTCTGGGAGCGCGGTATCCATTACCCCCGATGAGAGGTAATTTGAACTCGAGTATCCGAGGGTTTTACATTGTTAATGCTGTCCTGTCCCGCGGGGGATTGTAATGAGGTCCGAGGTTCTGCCCACTCTGAGCTCCTCACTCACTCCGCAAATTACCATCAGGCAAACATCAATATCTGCTGAGCTCAAGTTCCACCCGGTCTCAGCCCCCAGACCATTCCCTTCTTCAAATTTAAGTAAATTTGTCCTTAAGTCGGTCATTCGCCTCTCGGTCATCAAGGTTGTGGGTTTAATAATCATAATAATAATAATAATCATAATCCTTGCATTTGATAACAGCGCCTGCAAAATACACAGTCACTACACTTCACAGTAGAGGCGCCTATTAAGTGCTTTGGGACAGTGGTCCTCATGACGTGAAAAGGGGTCAAATACAAGGATTGTTGTTGTTGTTGTCAGTTTGGACGAGACATTAAACCGAGGCTGTCTACGTGGATTCATAAGCCTTAAACCAGGTGGAATTTAAGACCTTCTGCTTCGACTGTGTGTAAGAGTTGAATGTGACGGGGCGAGAGGTGGGGGGGGGGAGGGCGTGCGTGAGGGTAGGGGGGTGCGCGGAGGTTTGGGGGGAAGGGGAAATGGTGGGGGGGGACCGGGAAGTGGGGGAGGGAAGGAAAGCAATCCAATGGCACTAATACTCTCCTTCAGGATGTAACAACATCCGATCTGATCAGGAAGAGCGAGCACTCGAGCCGGGCGATCAATAACAGCTCAGACACTGGTTGCCTCTCAGCCTCTCAGACGCTGACACCCAGTGAAACACACACCTTCCCGTCACAGTCCAGCTTCTCCTGAGCAGACTTTTTTCGGGATGAGGTTTGGCTTTAAGGCGCTGGCTGTTTCGGGGAAGTAGTTATTAGATGTAAAACTAGTCATAAGACCCCAATGCCCCCCCATCCCGTTCTCCCCCACCGCCCGCCCCCCACAGCCCCCTCCCCTCCTGGTCTGAAATCGACTCTGCTGTGAAGTTTGTGACAGAAAACGGTCTTTTGACAAAACTTTGTACCGGTTTCCACGGGACCGGCAGAGATGGGCTGTGTTTTGGAAACCTCTCAACCCAACCAGATACCAAGTGAGACGGGTGTCGTTTTCTCAGTCGATTCAATGACTTCTGTAGCAAAGTGTCTTTCCTCACCTTCCCTTCTTGTTAGTAACCCCTTCATTTCTCTCCCCCCCTCTCCCGCCCCTGACCCCACGGTCATTGTCAAAGTCACTGTGTGATCAGCCAACAAGCCATGTGTGTCTGAAGAGAGAGAGTGAGAGCGAGAGAGATGGGAACGAGTGATAGATAGGGAGAGAGAGAGGGGAGTGGGGGGGGGGGCAAATGGGGCAAGAAAGTCTGAGGGAGAAATATAGAGTGAGGGAGACAGAGAAAAAGAGAGAAAGAAAGGGTAAGAATCCCTTCAACCCAAAAAAATACTAATAAAAAAATTATAATGTGGTCACGTAATCCACGGCTGTTTGTGGGGACGTCGCTGGGCGCAATTGGCTGCCGCGTTTCGCCCACAAAATACACAGTCACTACACTTTACAGCGTATCCCGTGAAGCGCTTTGAGACATCTCGACGACGTGATAAGGCGCCGGGTCAAATGCAAGGATTATTATTATATTATTATCTCCTCTCCCCTCCACTGCCCATCTCTCCCCCATCTTTGCAAGTCATTCAGATGAGCCGTTAAACCGAGTTCCCTGTCTCCCCGCGTACCTGTTCAGGTGGACGTTAGAGATCTCTCCCCTGGCGCTAACCGAGAAAAGACGGGGATCAAATGGGCCAAAGGGTCATCTTGACCCCGAACCCCTCTCGCGATTGTCGTCATGAACTGGTGATGGTGGGGTGAATAGACGTCTAGAAGTGTCAGATGATGCCTGGCACGGTGGGGTGCTGTCTGCTGTCTGTTTTGTGTGGGTGTGTGTGTGGGTGTGTGTGTGAGGGGCTCAGTGACAAGAGCCCAGGATCATCCCACTGTCTGGCTGTATGTGTGTGAGTGTGAGATGGAGCAAGGACCATCCCACTCTGTGTGTGTGTGTGTGAGTGTGTATATTGCGTGTGTGTATTGTGTATGAGTGTGTATATTGTGTGTGTGTGTGTATTTGGAGATTGTTCAGGTTAATCAGCAGTGACAGTGGAGACTAGTGAGAGCTTTAGAAAGGGAAGAGTTAGGGGAAGGAGCCCAGCATTTGCTTTTACACCTCGCAGATCGATTCAGATTTATCAGCCCAGATAGTCTCTATTTCAGATCAATTTCCCCCCTCTCCCCCTCCCCCTCTGCAGACTAGAGGGGGGATTCATATCACTAAAAGGTAGCTGTGAGGCCAATCTCTATACTCAGCTTTATCTGAATTGACCCACTGTTCAAAGATAGAGAAAGAGTAGATTAGGTTTTTTTTAAAAAAAAGCCCCTTTGTTCTGAGAGAAAGAGAAATGAAAGAGTGAGCGATGACGGTTTCTTTTTCGCTCTGTCCTGGTAAAGAGACATTCCTTTCATTCTATCTGATCTCGACTCATCATCGCTCTGCAGGGAATGGGTTCTCAGCCAATACCAGGCTTGGGCGACGGGAGGCGAGATACAGCAATAATAATAGTAATAATAATAATAATCGCTGTATATGTCCCGGCGTTGAGAACGTCTCTGAAAGCTCTTCGCAGCGTATACTGTAAAGGGAATTCACTGGGTGCTTATCGGGTGAAACGCGGCAGCCAATTCCCACAAACGTTTGTGGATCGAGTGACTCGCCTCGCAAGCGAGAGGACCCGGGTTCGATTCCCGGCCGAGCCAGGGCCAAACCTTGGGCAAGTTTCCTTACACACACAGACACCTCTGTTTACCCAGCAGTCAGCAAGAACCCGGTTGTTAGTCAGTTAGTGGATCGCTTTCCGGGGGCGACAAAAAAAACATTTGGTCACTCAATCTACCACTGTTTGTGGGGCATCGCTGTGCGCAATTGGGCTGCCGTGTTTCGCCCACAAAATACACATTCAATTCACTTTACAGTCTATCCTGTGAAGCACTTTGAGACGTCTCGAAGACGCGATAAGGCGCTGTGTCAAATGCCAGGATTAATATTAACCAAAAGTAAACATCTGGTCTGACAATTAACCGACTTAAATTTCCAACCTGAACATGTCTATGTGCGCTCAGACATGTCGCTGGATGGATGTTGTCTGATGGAAGTGACCCATCAAAAGGCTGTAAATATGCCACAGCGTGGGAAATAAGAGGGAAATGGCTTAATTATCAGGACACTAATGAGGTGAGATGAGAATACAAGGCAAAAAGCCTGGAGCTAAGGCCACAGCAACCCTGAGAGACAGCATTCAACTCCAACTCCATCTCACACCTTCCACCACTTGCTTTTCAACCTGAGTTACGTTTTACATCCAAGAACATACTGCTCAGCCCCAGAGGCAAGGAGAGAGAGAGAGAGAGAGAGAGAGCTGAGGTTGCCCACCTCACAGCCCCACTAGCCCACGCATTAGCCTGCAACACCATCTGCTGAGTTTGCTTTTAGATGGAAGCACGAGGAAAGCACAGGGAAATGAAGCCCCCCCAATCCAGCCCCCTGCAGACGTAACATGACCTGTCACTATCGCAGGGTATAGGCAAGGACTGAAATGGGCAGTGAGGGGAGAGTGCGGGCAACGAGCAGGGCAACTGGGCAAGGGAGGGAGGGAGGGAGGGAGGGAGGACTGTGGGATGGAGTTCCAGAGAGCGGGGGTGAGGGGACAGAATATTATTGTCAATATTATTATCATTATTAATTAGCAATATAGCAATTCCATGATATCACTCACTCACTCCCACACACTCACTTTCACACACACACACTCACTCACTCCCACACACTCACTCTCATACATACTCACACACACACACACAACAACAACTTACATTTATATAGTGCCCTTCATTAGCGAGCTGGCGCCCCAGATACCCTGATATCACTCACTCACACACACACACACAGAGTCAAACACACACGCTCACAGAGGCATTCACTCACACAGCCACTCATACACACACTCACACACACAGTCACTCATACACACACTCACACACACAGTCACTCATACACACACTCACTCACACAGCCACTCATACACACACTCACACACAGTTCACTCATACACACACTCACTCACACAGTCACTCATACACACACTCACACACAGTTCACTCATACACACACTCACTCACACAGTCACTCATACACACACTCACTCACACAGTCACTCATACACACAATCACTCACTCACACAGTCATAAACACACACACACACACAGTCTCTCACACACACAGTCTCTCACACACAGTCTCTCACACACAGTCTCTCACACACACACACAGTCACTCACACACTCACACACACACAATGCCTCGCACTGGGTTTGAAAGCTGGAATTCAATCTTTTGACATTCACAACTGATCAAGGTTCATTCTCTCTCGTTTGGAACATCATCTGAACCTTCCATTGAATTACAGCCTTGCAACTCATTGCCAGCTATCCATCACTCTGCAGATCTGGAGTCCAGCGGCACAAGTAGACTCGCACAGAATAACCCTTTCATTTAAGACGGGTCCTGTCCCCTTTTCAAAGTCCCCCCCACCCCGACCCCCCACCCTTTGTGTCCTGTAACATTCCCAGAAATTAGATCTCCAGATCTCTGTGCTAAAATAATAATAATAATTCTTGCATTCGATAAGGCGCCTTATCACGTCTTCGAGACGTCTCAAAGCGCTTCACGGGATGCACTGTAAAGTGTAGTGACTGTGTGTTTTGTGGGCGAAAGGTGGCAGCCGATTGGGCCCGGCGACGTCCCCACAAACAGCCGTGGATTACGTGACCACATTATAATTTTTTTATTAGTATTTTTGGGGTTGAAGGGATTTCAAAACCCTTTCTTTCTCTCTTTTTCTCTGTCTCCCTCACTCTATATTTCTCCCTCAGACTTTCTTGCCCCATTTCCCCCCCACTCCCCTCTCTCTCTCCCTATCTATCACTCGTTCCCATCTCTCTCGCTCTCACTCTCTCTCTTCAGACACACATGGCTTGTTGGCTGATCACACAGTGACTTTGACAATGACCGTGGGGTCGGGGGCGGGAGAGGGGGGGAGAGAAATGAAGTGCAGACCCTCAGACAGGGTGGGGTGGGGCGCGGAGTGGGGGTGAGGGGGAGGCGATGGACGAGGAGAGAAAGAATTAGTAACAAATTCTAAAGAGGGGGGAAAGGCCGTCGGGAGGAAATCAGATTTGTCGCTCGGATCCTTTGATCAGCCGTGTGGCCACAACGCCCTGACGCAGACCAGAAGCTGTCAGTCTCCTGTCTGTCACTGAGCCGCGGCGAGAGCGGTGGGCGGGGGGATGGGGGGGGGGGGGATTGGGGGGATGGGGGAGATCAGAGACACATGTCACCCCACACACTGAGGCCGTCCGTCACGCCGGCTCGCCCCGCTGTGCGGTGCTTTGGTTAGAGAGAGAGAGAAAGAAAATAAAGCGACGCATACATTAACCCAGTAAGTCAAGCGTTCTCGCCCAATGTCTCTGCCTCTCTCGCTCTCTCTCTCTCTCTCCGTTGCTGTTCATTTGACCCTTTGCAGCCGCGCACTTATCTGATTAACCCCCTCACCCCCGACTCCCGCCCCCCCCCCCCTCCGCACTGACTGACAACACACACAGCACATCACTTGCTGAGT
Source organism: Callorhinchus milii (assembly GCF_018977255.1). Taxonomy (NCBI): domain Eukaryota; kingdom Metazoa; phylum Chordata; class Chondrichthyes; order Chimaeriformes; family Callorhinchidae; genus Callorhinchus; species Callorhinchus milii. The sequence goes on from NW_024704762.1 coordinate 9,859,455, forward strand.
CACTCAACAATGTCACTTCTAAGAGCGTCCCCGACCACTTCACCCCTTTAAACACTCGCTGAACTCTTACCGTGGAGCGCTTGACGATGTGATGAGCCGCTACGTTCAAGTGCAAAGGGTTGTTGTTATTATTTATTATTGTTATTTATTATTATAATAACTCTGTGCCGTTTCAAGATGTCGAATAACAATCCTTACTTTCGGTAACTCGCCGGGAAGTGGGTGGTGTGGGGGGGGGAACGTCCCAGAGGGCTTCACGGGAATGTACCGCAGGGTGTAGTGACTGTGCGTATGGGTGGGCACGGGTTTATATCTAAAGCTAGAGAGAGAGAGAGAGAGAAATATATCCCAGTTTGTTGCTGAACGCGGGAAATTGATCCTTGACGGAGACGAGGAGAGCTCAGAGCTGCGGCGTGTGGAGCCTAAAAAACACACGGAACCTACTGTTCCTTAATGTGCCTCACGTGAGCTGTGAGGTAAGGCTGAGCGGTGGGTGTGGGTGGGGGGGGGGGGGGGGGGCGGGTGAGCGGGGGGTCAGTAGGTATTTATAACCCGGCAGACAGCTTCCCAGCAGTTCAGGAGCTGCTCAGGCGTGAGCGAGGCTGAGGTTTAACCCAGAGACGAACGGAAGCCAACGCACTCATGTGTGACTTTGCGTCAGAGCTTGTGCCAAAGTCTGTGCTAAGAAGGATGTTAACCCCCACCACTGTCTCTCTGTCTCTATCTCTATCCACCCCCCACCTCCACACACCCTCTGCCCTCCGGGGTTTCTGCCAGCTCAGCATTCCGGGGCAGGTGACAGAGACGAGGCTGTTTACTAATCATATTAATAATAATACTAATAATACTAATAATAAGCCTCGCATTTGATACAGCGCCTGATCACGTCTTCGAGACGTCTCAAAGCGCTTCACAGGATACACTGTAAAGTGTTTCGCGGGTGAAACGCAGCAGCCAATTGTCCCACAATCAGTGGTGGATTGAGTGACCAATTTATTATTATTTATTTTATACTTTTGGAGGGATTATTATCCCCGGAAAAGCGATCCACCGATCGCCTGACAATCGGGGTCCGACTCACTCACTCACTCACTGCTCGTAAACAGAGGAGTGTGTGTGTGTGTGTGTGTGTGTGGAGTAAGGAAACTTGCCCAACATTTTGCCGTGTCCGGGAATCAAACCCGGGTCCTCTCGCTTGCCACTGGATTCCACAGAGGAGGGAGGGAGGGAGGGAGGGAAGGTAGGAGAGGAGTGAGGGTGTGGGTGGGTGGTGGGGGGGGAGAGAACACAGAGGGAGAGTTTTGCAGCCACATATATGAATAACATTGAATCTGTCTCGGGGAGTTTGACAGGAATCCAATTTCACGGTTCAGGGGACGGAGTGTAAAGAAACCTCTTAGACTTTTGTCTTCACGGTTTACGACATGAAACGAAACTTCAGAAAAGAGGGGAAAAGGGAATTAATAATTTCTGGAGTGTGTAACTTTCACTGAGAGACACACATCTCGAAATGCGTCTAACAAGGCATTCGCTAAGAACACCCCAACCCCCACCCCACCAACTCCAACCCCCTCTCCCCATCGTCTCCAACCATCCTCCCCCCACCCCCCCCCGACCCCGCCCCGGTTAAGAATTAAAGAATAATAAAAATAAATAATAATTCGGTCCCTCAATCCACTGTTTGTGGGGACGCTGCTGTGTGCAATTGGCTGCTGGGTTTCGCCCCCAAAATATACAGTCACTGCACTTCACACTTTGAGACGTCTCGAAGACGTTGATAAGGCACTGCATCAAATGCCAGGATTATTATTATTAAGAATTATAGATTTCGCTCTTAAGATTAACACATGGCGCAAATTAGGAGCCTGGGAGCCCGATCCAGGAATCACTCCAACTTCTATCCCAATTATCTCGCACTCAAGTGGGCAACTCAAGAGTCAAATGGTCACAGATGTCATCTCCAGCTCAGTGCCTCTCAGACGGAAATCAGACATCCCGCTTTTGTTTTGATGGGTTTCTCTCTCTTTAACGGTTCAATGGGTTGAGTTAGCAACTCCAGTCTACACACTCCTGATTTCCCCACTCTCCTCCCCCCCGCCCCCCCCCCCCCCCCCCCCACCGTCCTCCCGCCCGCACGCAGCCTAGCGTTACTGAGCAAAATGGGGCTTAGGCAGATTTCAGCAAAGTCCGGCCTTTTCGAATGAAACGTTAAAAGCCGAGCTCACTGTCTGCCTGTCCTCAAACAACATTAAACATTTCCCACGATAAAGAGAAGGGACTCCCCCCTTCCCCCACCCACCCACCCACCCCCCTCTCTCTCTCTCATGTCCTGACAACAACCCTCCCCCTCAGATAAAATTTGTCGCTCACTTCCCAGCTGTTCGTGGACACATCGCTGTGTGCAAATTGGGTGCCACTCTCGCCCACAAAATTGACAGTCACTACACTTTGCAGTGAATCGCATTGACATGTGTTTCCCCCCCCCCACCCACCCCCGACGTAAAAGGTGCCGTGTCAGATGTGTTGCTCTAGTTATTATTAATAATCATGTAAGGGACAGGGTATTGCACAGACATGGGTCGCTTTATTATAAAAATAAATAATTCTGGGATTTGCCAGGAATTCTAATATCCCTTTAAAAATGTTTAAGTTTTCCATCTCCCCTGCCACCCCCCCCCCCCCACCAGTCTCCCCCACACCCCATCACCACACTGTCCGGCCGATGCTCACGAAGTAGTTTTAAGATTTCCAAATACATTTCCTTTAATAAATTACTCTCAACTGCTCAGTAACAGGAGGAAAAACAGTGCTTTGCTTGGGATGGTGTGGGGTTGGGGGGGGGGGGGGGGGAACGAGAGGGGGGGGGGAAACTGAGGTAAGTGGGGGGGTGAGAAATGAGGAGTGGGGGCCCACAATCTCTTTGTCAGTGTGAGTCGAGGCTTCAGAACTTCCTACGGACTTTGAAATGAAACATGTTCGAAAAATAAGAGTGTGTGTGTGTGTGTATGGGGGGGGGGGGGTGGGAGGGGGATTTTCTTTGGCTGAAAGCAACACAAGTCCTTATGGAGAGAGAGGGGGGGGGGGGGCTTGGTATAAGATCAATCAAGCATTTCTGACCTGATGAGTTGACAGGTCCTTTTGTCTGAAGTACAATAATGTGTGGTCTATAGAATAAAGCTCTCATAAGGCTCCTTTTCTGGATTGCTAAGCACTCACCTGAGAGTTGCCTTTCACAATAGAGCCCAGTTATATTCAACGAGAGGACAACAAAAAAATAGCGAGTAGAGGGAGGGAGGGAGGGAGAGAAAGGCTTATTAATTGTACAGATTAAAGGGACGTTTCCCAAAGACTCTTAAAAAGCTTGGCTTAAGCTTTTCCTGTTCTCTCCTCCTTTACCACACTCCCCCAGGCAGGTCCACTCTCTCTCTCTCGCTCTCGTTCAACGTTGTATGGGAATCCATCAAATCCCCCTCCCACCCCCCTCCCCCCCCACCCCACACACACACACACACACACACGCCTCCCGCTGACTGACATACCTTTACAATTATTGCACAGTTTGCCCGGTTATAAATGGAAAGAGAGAGAGGGCGGTGGGGGGTGGAGGGGGGAGAGAGGAGAGAGAGAGAGAGAGGGGGGGTTGGTGGGGGGAGAGGAGAGAAAGAGAGGATGGGGTGGGGGGGGGTGCAGGAGAGAGGGAGGGAGAGAGAGAGAGGAGGGGGCGAAACGGCTTCTAAGACATCTTTTCAAGTTGACTGCATTGGTGGCTAATGACTGTGACTCTGGCACCTTTGATCTGCCCTCTGTTCGCCCACATGTTGGCCACACAGAGGTACCTTTCCGTTTCACAAGCCTTTTCTCACCCGGACCCTGCAATGCTGATCTGTCACAGTTAAATGTGGATAAAAGCCTCTCTCCGTGTCTCCCTCCCCTCCCCGTCTTGGGTTTTTCCCGGGGTGGGAGTGGATGGTCGGGCGAGCAAGCGAGCCGGGCGGGTTGGGTGGGGAGGGGTGGGTGGGGGTTGGTGGGAGGGGGAAGGGGGTCAAGGAGCGGAAAAGAGACCTGAAAATCCCCTCGTTCGTGACCCTTTCTTGACAAGAAAAATAATAAATAATAATTTGGTGACTCCATCACTCACTCCATCCACGACTGTTTGTGGGACGTCGCTGGGCGCAATTGGCTGCCTTGGTTTCGCCCACGAACACGCAGTCACTCCACTTTACAGTATATATTTCTGTGAAGCGCTTTGAGACGTCTCAACGACCTGATGAAGGGCTGCATCAAATGCCAGGATTATTATTATTATTATTATCACTGAAATTTGGCGAATCGTTGACTTCAAAACTAATAATAGTTGTCGCATTATCACGTCGTCGTTCCTACTTACTGTCCGGGTAAACAGAGGTGTGTGTGTGTGTCTCACTGTGTGTGTGTGTGTGTGTGTGTGTGTGGCATAAGGAAAATTGCCTAAGGTTTCACTCTGACCTGACCCGCCCGGGAATCGAACCCGGGTCCTCTGGCTTGTGGAGGCGAGGGCTCTAACCACTACACTCCGGGGACACTACAAATTCTTGCAAGTGCCCAAAATTCTCCATATATAAAGAAAGAGGAGTAAATAACCGAGTAAATACAGTGGAGGCAGGAATTTCTCCCCCGAAAGATTACAGATGGAGCAAGACTCAACTCGCAGCGGGAAGCAGCCTGTGTAAAGGCGCTATTCACACCTCACCACACAGTGACTCTGGGACGCTGTATAATGGCGATGGCGTGTCCTCACCTCCTCCAGGTGACAGCCCTCTGGCTTGTTTTCATGTGGGTTTCTCATTCGTATAATAAAAAAAAATCCCTCTTATCATTTTTTCCATGCACAATGCGAGTGATTCCCACCGGGGAATGCTTTTAAGTGCAAAACAGCCTGAAGTCTTGAGAACTCAAACCTCAAATCCCCCCTCCCCTGCCCACTCCACACCCAAACACTGGAGTCCTGTAGCTCAGCGGTTACAGCGCTCGCCTGGCAAGCCAGAGGACCCGGGTTCGATTCCCGGGTGGGTCAGGTCAGAGCGAAACCTTAGGCAAGTTTCCTTACTCCACACACACACACACTATACACACGCGCCTCTGTTTACCAGCAGTGAGTAGGAACCTGGTTGTTAATCGATTGGTGGATTGCTTTCCGAGTGGTAACAATTCCTTCACAAAAATAATTTAGTCACTTCAATCCACGGCTATTTGCGGGGGACGCTGCTGTGCGCAATTGGTTGCCGTGATTCGCCCACAAACTATACAGTCGATTCACTTTACAGTGTATCCCGTGAAGCGCTTTGAGACGTCTCGAAGACGTGATGAGGCGCTGTATCAGATGCGAGGATTCTTACATTATTAATATTTAATAAATCCAGACTGGCTGAGTTAACAGGTGGGGATGTTTGTGGCTGTTGTTTTTCAGGTATCATGGAGATCCGCTCAGTCAGTGTGGGAGTCGTTGCGATCAAAGCCGTTCACACCGGCTTCTATTTGGCGATGAACAAGAAAGGGAAACTCTACGGCACTGTAAGTCTCCTTATTAATAACAATATTATTAATAATAACAATAATAGAATAATCCTTGCTGTTGATATAACAACAACTTGCATTTGTATAAGTGGGGAAGCTTCCCAGAGAGAGTAACCCATGTGATAGCACCTCACTACGCCATTTAAGTGCTCCGAGATGCTGCCCCGCGAAAAGGGAGCTATACAAGTGCAAGTTGTTGTTGTTATAGTGGGGATGTCTCAATCCACGACTGTTTGTGGGGACGCTGCTGTGCGCAATCAGCTGCCGCGTTTCACCCACAGAATATACAGTCACTACACTTTAAGGTGAAGCCCTTTGAGACGTCTCGAAGACGAGATCAGGCGCTGCATCAGATGCCGGGATTACTATCATCAACAATATAAGAATTTGGGAGATGGGGATAAGGATGGTGGCAAAGTGAGGAGGGGAGACAGCAGGGGGTTTAGACGTTGCCATGACTGGTTAGGATCCAGTCTCTCTCTGAGCCGAGGAGAGGAAACACAACTCCGCAGTCACTGTCTGGGCTGTTATTTGGCTTAAATAATATACCTGACTTTCGTGGGTTTATTTTCTTTGGCTCAGCTACAGGACAATGGGATCTGCCTCTCAGTGATCACATCATTTATTTACCGAGTTTCCGACCGGCGTTTACAATGAGGCTTTCTTTTCCGAGCTCCACACTCGGCCCCCCAGGTCTAACCTGGATGTTGACACCGACAACCACACCAGCCAATTCCACCCAATAACCCGCAACAGCATGAAATATACAGGGCCAGCCATCACTCCCCCAACCCCACACGCTCCAGTCTGTCACTTACAGAGAGTTTACACCCAGCGCGGTTCCACTCAGCAGGCTCTGGCGTCCCCCCCCCACCCACCATCACTCCACCATCGGTGGTCCTGCCTTCAGCCTCTCTGCCCACCCCCACCAACCCTCCATCCCACTGTCCCTCCGCCTCTCTCCCTCCCTCCCTTCCTTCAAGACGCTCCTCTTCGACCAACTGCGCCTTCGGTCATCCTTCTACCCCCACCCTCACCGCCCTCCGCCCCCTCCTGATCCCAACCCCCAGCTCGGGTCCAAACCCCTGACTGTGCAGGACTTTGGGATGTGAAGGTAAATGTAATGTGGTGGTGGTGTTGTTTCCCTCGGCAGCTCTGGCAGTTGGGATGGTTGGGGAAAGGGAAACCACACCAGTTTAATGCATTTACAGCTGCGACATTAAAACAAAATCACAGCCATAATCCTCGCCTGTGACACAATGCCCGGAACGTGTAAACAACATGCTTACACCGTGTCTGTCACGTCGGGAGGACGTGCCAAGGCGCTGGATAGTCAGGGGTTTGGACCTGAGCTGGAGGTTGGATCAGGAGGGGCCGGAGGGCGGGGAGGGTGGGGGTAGGAGGGTGACCGAAGGCACAGTTGGTTGAAGAGGAGGATCTTGAGACGTGCCTTGAAGGAGGCATTTCATTGGGGATGGTTTCCCTCCCCCCCCCCCTCAACCCCCACACAACTGCTCGGATGTCCCTGTGTTTGATGGCAGCTGTTGTTGGAGACGATGCCCTTTTGGAATCTGTAAAGCTGAGGCTGATAGTGTTGCGATGTGATTCCTGATCCCTCTAATCCCAGTTTTACAGCAATGCCCAGCCCACACCTCACCCCACAGCTCTGTCCCTGCACTTTGCTCAGGTGACGGAGTCAGCGACTCGATTGATTGGCGCGAGCTTCCAAGATCATTATCGGTGACTTGCCCAGCCCGGGGGAAGGAGTGGTGGGTGGTGGTGGTGGGAGGGGGGGGGGGGGTGTGTGGGGGGGGTGTGTGGCCAGCACAGCCCATACACAGCGAGAGGAGGGGGCTTCTCACTCTCACGCGAGAGGATTTATTTGCCAGTGGTTGGCAGTGGGCACTGGGTTGAGATGACATAAAAGATACCAATAAGAAATGAGTCTTGAATGAGGTGAGGTGAATGGGGGCAATTGTTGGGGAGGAATGGAGACTACAATTAAGTGACCTGGCCCCGGGGTGGGGGGGGGGGTGATAAATATCAATTGCAATTTTCAGTTGATACACCCCCCCCCACCCTCCTCCCCACCACCACTCTCCACCCACAGACTCCATGCAGCCCTTCCCAGGTGCCCCAGATATCACAAGAGATAGAAGATTGGACAGAGAGAGAGAGGGGGATAGGGGGGTCAGAGAAGGAGGGGAGAGAGAGAGAGAGAGAGAGAAGAGGGGGAACCATCCAGGTAACTAACCATAGACAGTGAACCTGGGCTCCTGAAGGTAGGGCGCCCCCTGCTGGGCAAACATCAAGCTGCACCATCAATTGTCTCTCAGTTCTGGTGGGAGCACCTTGGGGTGGGGGCAGTGGGGGGGGGTGTTAGCTGGGGTGGGGGGGGGGTAGCTGGGTGTCTGATACGGCGAAACCCACAAACTCGTGGGTCCAAAAATAAAAGGATACACTGTAAAGTGCGGTGACTGTAGATTTCGTGGGCGAAACAAAGCAGAGAACTGCCCACAGCAGCGACCCACAAGCAGTCGTGGATCGAGTGGCCAAATTTTTATTTTCTGAAGGGATCATTACCTCCGGAAACCGATCCCCCAATCAATCGACTAACAAGCGGATTCCTACTTACCGCTCGGTAAATAGAGGCGCGCGTCTGTGTGTCTGCGTGTGTGTGTCTGTGTCTGTGGGTGTGTGTCTGTGTGTGGCGTAAGGAAACTTGCCTAAGGTTTGGCCCTGACCTGACCTGCCCGGGAATCGAACCCGGGTCCTCTCGCTCGCTTGCCAGGCGAGGGGTCTAACCCCTGAGCTACGGGGACACCACAAACTGATGGGGAGATGAGCTCTCACTGTGTGTGTCTATCTCTCCACAGGAGGAATACAACCACAACTGTAAGTTCAAGGAGAGGATCGAGGAGAACGGCTACAACACCTATGCTTCGCTCAAGTGGAAGCACAAAGGCCGTCAGATGTTCGTGTCGCTGAACGGGAAGGGGACACCGCGTCGGGGGCACAAGACCAGGAGAAAACATCTGTCGGCGCATTTCCTGCCCATGATGGTCCCATAGACACTGCTGTGCTGCGAGAACCCGGCCCCCAGGCTGCACCCCCCACCCCCACACACTCCTCCCACATACACACACACCTCGGACAAAGAGAGAATCTGAGAATATGCACGTTCCTCGCCCCCCCACCTCAGCCCTCTCCCCCTTAACCCCTACACACTTCCCCCCCACCGCCCCCCGCGTGATGTGAGGTGGAAAGAGAGACATCGCTCTCCTCCTGGACTATTTTCCCTGGTGTCGGCTTCATGTGGCTTTGTCAAAGCCGGACGGACACATTTTCAAGGACTCTGTCTGTGTGTGTGTGTGGGGGGGGTCTGTGTATTTGTGTGTATGTGGATCTGTGTGTGTGTGTGGGGGGTCTGTGGGAAAGACAGAGCCAGAGAGAGGTGCAAAGCTAACCTGGTGTATATGTTATTTGTCCCCCATTTCCCTATGTTCCTGCCTCCTCCAACCCCACCCACCCCCCCCCCACCCCCACCTACCCACCCCCATTAAAATGAACGGGGCTCAGTCCTGGGAGGTGAAATAATGGGGCAATAATGGAGGGGAAGGGAACGGAACAAAGACTCGAGAGAAACGGAAGAGAAGTGGGAAAAGGGGGGAAAGTGAGAATGTTTTTTGCAGAGGGGGAGAGGGAGGGGATGAGGGGACTGATAGGGATGGGGGGGGGTAGAGAGAGAGAGAAAGAGATGGTGTATGGCTCTCGCAGGAACATTGACACTTGCAGTGAGAGACAAGCGAAGGGAGGGGGGAAATGAGGTGAAATCTCAAGACCAAAGTTCTGAACTGAGAGGGTGGGGGTGAGGCGGGGGGGGGGCGGGGTAGGGGTGGGGGGTTGCGGCAGGCAGGTGGTGGTGGGGGGGGGGTGGCGTGGGGAGGGAGAACAAGGCTCTTAAAGGGAGAAAGACTGTATTTGCAATTTGCACCAGTTTCGAAGAGAGCTTCTAACGTACAGGACGGAATCTCACAGGAATTTATTCCAACTCCCGCCATGTCTGAGACGTGCACTAATCAGCTGGCTCTCCGGGGGGTGGGGGGGGGGTCCACTCTCCAGGGGGGGAAACCCCAATCCCCATTCACTCTCCTGGTTAATGTGCTGGGGCTTGAGGTGGGGGGGGGGGGGGGGGTTGTGTCAGGCTTTGACGCATTGTGTTGTAAAAAAAAATGGTCATATTTATGCAATTATAAATGACGCTGTTTATTCCTAGGTCTTAACTTAACCCCCACTTCCACCCCCCACCCCACCCCCCCACCCCCCGTTCCTCCCCTTCCCCCCAAAGGAAAAACCTGCAATCAAACATAACGTTGTGTGTGAATGCTTTGGAACACTGTTTTTGGGGGGGGGGGGTGTGGGGGAAACTTTCTCCTGAACTCCCCCTGATCCTCTCTCTCCCTCCACCCCCACCCCCCGAACCTTGTGAAAAGCCCCCACTTCCCTGTAAACAATAATAACTCAATAAAGTTTCGTTCTTTCCTAGAAAGTAAATCTCACGAGTGGCCACACAGCCCCAGAGTAAAGTCACTGAAGTTTACAGTAAAATCCTGTGAAGCGCTCGGAGGGACACATACACACACATACGCATATACACACACTTGCACATACCCCTTCACAGATACAAACACAGACGTGCACACATATACACACCGATTGACACACACACGCATGGACAAAGACATAAAGACACACACACACAGACAGACAGACAAGTCAGACAGACACCCACACACAGACAGACAAGACAAACAGACTCACAGCCAGACACACACACACACACACACACAGACACACAGACAGACAGACAGACAGACAGACAGACATTTGCATGTGTCACAGTGATGGTTTGACAGAGTTACTGAAGGCAAAAAGGAATGGGATTAACGGCATCTTTTGGAAACGAGTTGTGAAATCTCAAATAAGAAACGAGATGTGCAGGAAATACCATCTCACAATGTTGCGTGGGTTTATCTGACCACCCCCCACCCCACCCACCCCCTTTATCTCTTCCCCACCCCCAACCAGCCACCATCTAGATGGTGACTGTCTCGCTGTGTTTTTTGGTGCTAGTTTAACGAGAGAGACATATGCCATCCTCAAGACAAGAAAAAAACCTGCTTCCAGGCGGTGGGTTGGAAGCAGATGAAAGACAACGCTTTTGATCTCTGCAGTTTAACAAACCCCCCCCCCCAACTCCCCTCGCTCCCCCCCTCCCCGCCCCAATCTCAGTCCAGCAACCGAACACATAAACCAGCGATTGCTGGGGTCAGACCAGAGTAAACCACATTCCCTCTGTCACACAGAGCCAAAACCCACCACCTTGTCAGTCACTTGCACAAGTCGTGTCCCAACCTCTATCCTGTTCCCTGAGGCGCAGGACCTCTGGCTGGTGAGGCGAATGCTCTAAACACTAAAGCTACAGGACTCCACGAGTGGACAACAAACCTTTACGAACCATTCGACGACGACAACTACAACAACTTGCCTTTATTTTGCGTTCCTTCACGTCGGGAGGACGTCCCCAGGGCGCTGAAATGGTTAATTGGATGGTTAATTACAAGGCGGGAACATCGCTTCCGCCCCTCACCCCACCCCCAATTAATGACAGTCGCTGATTTTCGTGGTTGGTTCTGATTCCCACCCCCACCGCCCCCACTCCCCTAAATGTCACAATCCTTGATAGAAGGAGCTCTGAAGGGAGGGTCGGGGGGGAGGGGGTGGTGGTGGGTGGGTGGGTGAGGGGGGGGCAAAGTGGCTTCAGACCTAAAGAGGCTGGAGAGAGTGACAAGACATTCACCAATTTAATTCCCTTCCCATCGTTTGCACAAAACGCCAGCCTGAAAATCCCCCTTTAATAGTCTGCAGTGGTTCCTGCTTCTGAAAGCACCAGGTCCTCAGGATTAGGCATGTTTTTGTCTGTATATAAAACTTTCTATGGTACTTTGTGAACAAATCTTTAAGGCTCATGAGAATAAAATGCCCCCCCCACCCTCACAGCCGCCCCCTCCTCCCCCCACCCGCCCACCCCCACAGCCCTCCCCACCACCGCACACAAACGTACAGCGAAAAAGAGACGGAGACACACAGAGGGAGACTGAGAGGCACAGTGAAAGAAAGAGAGACCGAGCGAAAGAGACAGAGCAAGAGAGAGACACAGACAGACAAACAGACAGAGAGAGAAAGAGACAGAGGGAAGCTGAGAGGGCAAATCAGAGAGACAGAGACAGAGAGCGAGAGACAGAGAGTGACAAAGAGAAATATAGCGAGCGAGTGTGAAGGGCCTGAGCTTGTGTTCAGCTCCCGATCACTGAAATCTCCTTTCAACTCCAATGTTTTGATTGTGGTCAATCAATCTCCCATTCACTGGGACAAAGGTAGCATTGGTTACCTGCCCGGCACAGACAGTCAGCCTGCATGGCACACCGTGCCCCCCCCAACCCCCCACCCCTCACTCTCCCCTCTCCCCCTGATCATCACGCTAACCACCACCACCACCACAACAACAACATACCCCTGATGTGTGTGCTCAAAGCACCATCGCACGTGTGTTCAGTGCGACACACTAAACGCAGCTTGCACGGGATGATCCGCTGATATGGTACAGGCGTGGGAACTGGACACACTTACAGACACCAACACGTTTCTGGTCTTACCCACTCCCCGTTCTGTTTGGTGCCTGGGTGGGTGGGTGGGTGGGCGGGCAGGCGGGTGGGTGGGTGGGCGGGAGGGCAGGCGGGTGGGTGGGTGGGCAGGTGGGCAGGCGGGGAACGTGTCTGACACACAAGGAAACCCGTCACTGTTGCTTAAAGTGTCTCCAAAACCCGACCGAGAACTCCAGGCCTCCCGCCCACACATGGAAATCCCAGAGATAGATTGACGGAATGGAATGGAATTCTCTCTCTCTCTCCCCTTCTCCCTGGGGGTGTGGGGTTGGGGGGGGTGGGGTGGGGTGTGCACCCTGCTTAACCTAAATTCTCTCCCAATCCGATGCTCTCGACCCCATATAAGAGAAGACTCTCTGTTTTTACTCAGAGGCGAGTGCGCCACCACACTGAACCAGGCTGACATCAAGATGGCGGTGGGGAGGAGCGGGGTGGGGGGGGGGGAGAGAGAAAGAGAGAGAGCGAGCGAGAGAAAGAGAGCGAGAGAGAGAGGGGGGAAAATTCCTCGCTTGAGTGATTCAACCTGGAAAATCAAGATACCTTTAATTACAGTTGACAGATTGACTGAGTGAGGAACAAGGACACTTCAGCGGCTGATCAAGCAAATACTCCCCGTCCAAAACCTGTCAAAGAGCAAATAATCCGACCACGAACAAGTCCAGAAACCCAGAGCTTTCATATCAGTGAATCAATCTATTGTGTGTGTGTGTGTGGGGTGGGGGGGGGGGTGGGGGAGGAGGAGAGGAGTGGGGGGGGATTTCTTTTGTGTGGTTTTGTGTTTTTTTATACAAGAAACATTAATTTTTCTTTCTCAGTAAACGAGTTTGGTTACAAACATTAAAGAGAGAGAGAGAGAGGGTGGGGGGTGGGGGTCAAGGGTGGGGGGCCTTCCTGCAATCCAAATGCCCCACCATATCATATGCCAACATCATTACCCACACTCTCTCTTGTTCTGTTTTTTTCTTTTTTTTCTTTCTTTCTCCTTTATCTCTCTCCCTCCTTTGTATCTCTCCCATCTTCGTCTCCCTCCCACTTCCCCCCTCCCTCTCTCCCCTCTTTTCCTCTCTGTCTCACTCCTCTTTTCTCTTTCTCTGCTTCTCTCTCTTCCCACCCACCCACCCACCCAGTCGCTCCACCTTCCTATGTTGTGACGAAGCAATTTAGGCACAGCAATGTCCTACCCTCACACTCACACACTCACACACATATGCTCATACATACACACGCTCACACACACCCACTCACTCACACACACGCTCACACACACGCGCGCGCACACACATCAAAGTTAACAACGTTAGACACTGGAGATATTAGAAAATGTATAAACTTTTACCTTGTGTCCATCCACTCCGGAGTCTCTCTCTCTTTCTCTCTCTGTGCCCTGGGAGAGGGATGGGGGGGGAATGGAGGTGATTGGAACCGTCGTTGGCTGTCAGAGCAGTGCTGGTGCTGCGGGTTGAGGTGTGAGAGGGCAGGTTTAACCACTTCACGTTCATATTAAACGACAGCACACGATAGATACACTCACACGCGCACACATGTACAGCATATGCACACACGTGAACTCACGCGCGCACACGGGTAGAGCATATGCATAAATACGCACGCACGCACACACACGCACAATATATAGCACAATATGTGGACTACGCACTATAGCAATAATAATAATCCTTGCATTCGACACAGCGCCTTATCAAGTTGTTGAGACGTCTCGAAGCGCTTCGCAGGATATACTGTAACGTGCGGTGACTGTGTATTTTGTGGGCGAAACGCGGCAGCCGATTGCGCCCGGCGACGTCCCCACAAACAAACAGCCGGGGAGCGAGCGACCAATTTTTCTCTGGGGGATTGCCGGCCAGGGGACAGCGGGACCGAGAGAGAAACTCCCTCCTCTTTACCAACAGGTCCGCAGGATCTTTAACATCAGCTTAGACGTGTGGGGCTTGAACCCACAACCTCGACCCAGAGGCTGGAGAGTTACCCACTGAGCCAGGCTGACACCCAGACAAGCCTCCAGCTAAACCCTGCCATTCCCTTCTCCCTCACACACCCGCTGAATGCAAACTGTGACACGACTGCCACCTACCGGGCTCGCCACGGCACTGTAGCCTCCAGCTGAACCAGCAACGTTGGCCATCAAAGCCATCAGCATCCTCTGCTGAGCCAGGGATACCCCGCAGAGCAGCCACACGCACACACATATACCCCCACATATATATACACATACATATATATACACACATACACATATACCCCCACATATATATACACACACATACACGCACACCTATATACACACACACGCACATATATACACACACACACATATATACACACACATATATATATATACACACACACACACACACACATATACCCCCACATATATACACACACACAATCAATTTTCTTTCCAGTCTTAGTGTAGAAATATTATGCTGCGAGTTGTTTTGTTGTTGTTGCTGTGGGTCATCAGGAAAAGCCATGAAGTAACTGGGCTCGTTGGGTAAAAAGCGAGAGAGAGAGAGAGAGAGAGAAAAAAAAGGTTAGCCCTAATGGTACGTGGAGTACAGTAGCTCAGTGGTTAGAGCACTCGCCTCGCAAGCAAGAGGACCCGGGTTTGATTCCCAGGCAGGTCAGCGCGAAACCTTAGGCACGTTTCCTTGCTCCACGCGCCTGTTTGCCTCGCAGAAAATAGGAACCTGGTTAGTCAATTGGCAGATCACTTTCCTGGGATAATAATCCTTCTAAACCCCTCGAGAGAAAGGGGTTAGAGCCGGATTCCACAGCGAGATCCCCAGCACAGAACACAACAATAACAGCAACGGGAGTACAAAAAAGACATCTCACAAAATGGTCAGAAAATACCAATTTTTGGAATCATTCCCCCTCACCTGAAGAACACATCATTGGCCAGGTATTCACCCCAAGTATGGACACCGTCCTGCTCTTGAGAGATAAGAATGACGGTCTTTGTACTTTACTTGGAACACGACAATCCCAAATTCACAAGAACCTCAGCAATCAATCACCAGCCTGGTTCAGCGTCAGTGTTGAGAGCTGAACCTCAGGTACAAGCCGAGGCACTAAAGCTGTGGTTGTCTGGAGACCGCGGTTATGTTTGGAATTGGTGAGATTGGGGAGAGGGGAGGGGGTGTAAGGAGGGAAGGGGACAGAGAGAAAGAGAACAGATTGGCACAGTGGGTAAAGAGAAAACAAAAGAGATTTTACTCTTTATAGAACAAAGCGCTTTGAGGCATCTCGAAGACACGATAAGGTGCTGTATCAAAAGGATTATTATATTATAACAAATCACACGAGCACAGAGGGTGAGGAGCAGACCGTGTCTCGATGGACCACTGGTGGAGTTTCTCACTGTGGTCCTGGCCGACAATGCCGCCCAAATTAAAATGGGTCGATCGCTTCACAGCTGTTGTTGGGATATTGCTGTGCGCAAACTCACGGTGTTTTACCTGTGTGGAAGTAAAGAGATGGTTAAGCCAAAGGCAACCCCCACCCCCCTTTCCTGGCTGTGATGGTTGCTGAGCGCACACATTATTTATATTTATTATTATATTACAATCTGTAATATTGAGCCACGTGTTTCCCCAAACCGACCGCCACGTCGACAAGCTTTTTTTTTTTTTGGCTCAGCCGGGCGGGTGTCCGACACACGCGGAAACCCGTCCCTCGTGGATCAAGAGTCGCCGAACCAAGCTGAGAATTCCACACCTCCCTCCGCCACACGGAAATTCCAGAGATAGACTGTCGGAACGGAATGCGCTCTCTCTCGCTCTCATCCCGGACACATCCGGCTCACTTAAATTCTCTCCCAATCCGATGCTCTCGACCCCATTTAAGAGAACACTTGATAAGGAAGTGCGCGCGGAAATTCCTGAGCGAGATAAACCTCGAGTCAAAACAGGAACGGTTTAAAGTTGGATTTTTCGACTTTTTTTTATTCAAACAGAACCACTTTTCGTGTGCATGACACACACTCACGCACACACTCAATTATATGCACATACAGTATTAATAAATTAATATACACATCCGCTAGTGTGTGTGTGTGTATACAAATTTTACACCTTTAATAAGAAATTCCCGGAGCACATTATAAAGATTTCTGTCTTTCGTTTGCTTGTTTGATTCAACAACGAGACGGGGGTGACATTCGATCAGACAAGTCGGAATGGGACCAGGCGTTTGAGTGACCAGAGAAAAAATTAAGACAAGTTTGTTGTCCCCCCCCCCACACCTTACCCCTCACTTAATTCCCCACCTCCCCCTGCACCCCCCCCCCCCCCCCGCCTACATTTGGACATCCTCAGACACAGTGCCAGCTTCCAATTAAAATGTCAAAACAAGAACAGTTTCACCAGCTTTCTTCTCCGCCAACACTCCCGCACCCCCCCTCCCCCCCACCCACTGCCCCCCCCCCCACAAAAAACCCCAACCATGCAGCATTCTCAGAATACGTTTGCTAAAATAGGTTCCGTTTTATACAGTGAATAAAGTACTTGTAAGTTTATTTCATCTGCTTCCTTTCTTCACCCTCTCTTCCCTCCTCCCCCCAGCCCGTCTGCCTGCCCCAAACCAAAATATTCCTCTGTCTGGGTTTGTTTTGGGGGGGGGGGGGGTTGGTTTAAGAAAAAGCACCTCTGCTATCAAAAAATGAACACAACATCCCAAGTTCTGTAGGACTTTCCCCCCACCCACTGTGCATCTGTCATGTCCGTCCATAGACCCCCCACCCCGCCACGCCACCCCACGCGCACACACACACAACCAAAATGCATCAGATCTCAAACTCGCAGACTCCCGGATGACCCTACATCACCCAGACGGGACTCCCTCTTTGCCGTGGGACAATCCGGGCTGATAAAGGGGTCTGCGAACGGACATCAGCTGCGCAGAAAGCAAAACGAACGAACAAACGACAAAAAGAGAAAGTTCTGCTTCGCCTGTACAAACACTGAATTCAGTTTCAAGCACCTCCTAATTACGCAATTCATTTTAAAATAATAATAATGTAGGAGTAACTCTTTTTAAGACAAGTTTTAAAAACAGATACAGGGAGCGATTCACATTGAAACTCCTCATCGTTCCAACAGCCACTTACTTGCTGTCTCCATTAAAAGTGCATTTGTACTGAAACCATTTAATAAACTTAAAAACTCCCCAGAGACCAGCGTTATATTACTCTGATCTCCAAAGAGGGCAGTGCCAAAGCTACACCTTTGCCCGCGCCCCCCCACCCCACCCGCATTTTGTCTTTGACAGTAAAGAGTATCTATCCTGGAGGGAGGGAGGGAGGGAGGGAGGGAGGGACATCAGACGAAATTTCGTCCATGATTCAGAATTTAATCCGACATAAGAGTGACTCCTTCTAAAGAATTCTTTCCTGGATTTCTTCTTATATAATAATCACACCCCTCAAAATTAAAATACATCTTCCTCCTCGCTCCCCCCTTACTCTCCCCCTCCTCCTAGAAACTCCTCAAGTTGACAATTTCAAAGCTTCCCACCTTTCTACAGAAGAGGAGATAAAACTCATCATAAAAGTCTTTTTTTTTTTGGGGGGGGGGGGCCGTCATTAAACATCTTGTGAGAGACAGAGAGCTTTTCAACAATAAACTGGACAAGATGAGGAAGAGAGATTTTTTTTTTTTTGGGGGGGGGGGTGGAGGGGTAGGAACACAGATAATAATCCCTTTAGTGCGAGAGACACAGAAATCTCCAACTAAAAATATACTTGAGCTAACAGCTGCCTTAATCTCGGAACCCACATGACGTGACAATGGCGAGTGATTTCAATTCATTTTTGTGGAGAAAGAGAGGGACAGAGGGACAGAGGGAGTGCGATTGTCTTTTTCACTGTCTGAATACTTCACAGCAGAATCAATTGAGCAACGTTCACGCAGTAGTCTGTGGTGTGTGTATATGGTGTGTATGTGTGTGCGGGGGGGGGTGTGTGTGTGTGTGTGCGTGCGTATGTGTCTGGTGTGTGTGCGTGGTGTGCAATACGGTGTGTATGTGTGCGCGGGGGGGGGTGTGTATGTGTATGTGTGTGCGTGTGTGGTGTGCAATATGGTGTGTATGTGGGGAGGGGGGGTATACATGCGAGAGGACAGGGGAGGGCGGGCGGGCGGGGGTGGGGGGTGAAGTTTCTCTATCACAGTGAGATGAAAAAAAATAAACATAGCAGCTTGTTGTTTTTATATACCATATAATATATGTATTAAAAAAAATCCTACCCTCTCCCCCCCAACCAAAAAAGAAGCAGCAGGCACCTCCCTGCCCCCATATATAAAAAAAATCTACAAAAAGGAAAAAAAAATCCGTCTTATTTTGAAAAAAGACATGGCTGTTCAAGTTATGACATTTTTTTTTGGAAAGCGTTTTTTTTCTATTGATTTAACTATTTACTCTGGTCTCTCCCCCACTCACCCCCACCCCCCCGCACCCCACCCCACCAATCACCCGCCCCCTTCCCAGTCGACGCGATTCAATAATTTAAACGGTGACATGTTTTTTGTTTGCGGAGAGAACAGGAATCTTAGAACACGGTTGCTTTTGAAAACAGTAACCTGGGAGGGTAGGGGGGAGTGGGGAGGGGGGGGGTCTCTCTCTCTCTCTCCCTCCGTTTCTCTGTCATTTTTAAAAAATAATAATAATTCAGGAATGGTTTGCCGAATGCTCGTTACTCGGGGAACTGGAGGAAGAGGAGGATGACGAAGAGGAGAAGTTCATCCTGGTTAAGTCGGGCGGGTTTGTTGCTGTGTTTTGGCCGCTCAGGCTTTTCCGACACACTGGACAAGTGTCATGCTGCAGGTGGGAGAGAGAGCAAGATTATCAGGGGAGTTGTCGACAAAACAGTCACTACACTTTACTGCCAATCCTGTGAAGCGCTTTGAGGCGTCCTCGTGATGTGTAAGGCGCCATATTGAAGCCCGTCTCAAGATCTTCGTCTTTGACCGTGCCTTCAGCCACACTCCCACCCATCGCTCTCCCTAACCCACCCACCCCTCCAGATCCCAACCCGCAGCTCGGGTGTAAACCATTTACTATCCAGCGCCTCCCGACGTGAAAGGCACTGTGTAAATGCAATGTGTTGCTGTTGCTGTTAGACTTACCATTTCAAGCCAAGGTACTATACAATCATTGTGGAATAAGTGGTTGCACGGAAGTTGTCTAACGTTCTCCCCAACGCCGTAATCTTCTTTACACACAGGGCATTCTGTGCCGGTGCCTGACAGAAAGAGAGCGAGAGAGAGAGGGGGAGAGAGAAAGGGAGAGAGGGAGAGAGAGAGAGAGACAGACAGTTTGGGTAAATTCACAACATGAAGCAAACACACGTTACTTTTCTTTTAAAAAATTACACAACACTCTGTTAAAACCAAAGAGCTTGATTTAGGAACAGGAGGAGGCCATTCAGCCCCTCGTGCCTGTTCTGCCATTCTAGAAAAGATCCTGGCTGATCTGACCTGTACCCCAACTCCAATTACCGGCCTTTGCCCCGTATCCCCTGATCCCCCGACCTGACAAACCTCTAACCACCTCAATCTGGACAATGTGAACGGATCCAGCATTTGATTTGAACATTGCTCACACTGAGCTCCTAGAGACTGGGCTGCCTCTTCGTGTGGTTGTTAAAGATCTTGCGACGCTATTTAAAACGAAAAGCGAGTTTCTTTCTCTTTCTCTCTCGGTGCCTTGGCTAACAATGCCCCAGATAAAAATTGGTCACTCACTCCATGGCTGGTTGTGGAACATCGCTGTGCGCAAATTTAATTTGGGATGTTACCCTCAGCTCTCTCACGCACCCGCCCTCACACCCGGTCCCTGGGGGAGGTGTACATTGTGACACCTTCACCTCATCGCCTCTCCCTGTCCCCATCTCACACCCCATATCTGCACCAGTCACCACTGTACACTTCTTTTCCAAACGCACAGACTAAAAAAAGAACCTCACAAACTCACCTACTTGTCCTTCTGTTACTTGCACTGTGGGGAGGGTCTTGATTTTATCCTTGTCCGCTGGAGGGGGTCCGGGGCTTTCAAACTGGTTCAGGAGCTGGTGAAGGGAAGCATTAAAGGCATTTTTCTTCCAATAACAATCCTTGCACCTGATACAGCGCCTTATCACGTCTTCACGACGTCTCAAAGCGCTTCACAGGATACACTGTAAAGTGAGTCGACTGTGTGTTTTGTGGGTGAAACGTTGCTGTTACTATAGGGAGAGAGGAGTGTGGGAAAGGGATAGAATGGATCCCTGATGAATGATCGTTACCTGTGTAATGATGGAGTCTAAACCATTCGCTCCCCACGCGTAGTCTAGTGGATTGGAGTGCAGAACTCCCCTTTAAACACAGGAGATGACATTAAGATTACATCAAAACACAACACGTCACTTCTCTTCTAACGAAAGCTCTGCTCTAACACAGTCTCCGACGATAACTTGACTACGATAACATAACAATAATCCTTGCATTTTATGCAGCGCCTCCTTATCACATTGTCAAGATGCCTCAAAGCGCTTCACGGGATATACTGTAAAGTGTAGGGACTGTGTACTTTGTGGGTGAAAAGTGGCAGTTGTGCACAGCAGTGTCCCAGTCTCTCCACGGCTGTTACAAATATGTAGTGAGCGATATTGCAAAACAAAACACACAGTATAAACACAGATTTCCTCTGCACTGCAATGTAGTAGCAACATTCAATTAACTTCTCATTGATTCACAAAGAGCTCGGAGATATTTACTCTGCGGGAAATCATTTCAAAGTTTAGCAGCCGTTTCCTTGGCTTTTCATCGTGACTTACCAAGGCCCCAAGCCCAGGTTTGGTACAGCAGCCGGGGCAATAAACCCATTCACCAGCTGCTGAATAATCCTGTAATAGAGAAACAGCGAGAATTTACATTTACTGTATATAGTACACAGGCCCCTTCACATTGGGAAGACAGCTTAGATCACTTCCCACGGCTGGCTGGGAGCTCGAGCAGGTGGGGGAGGAGGAGAGGGAGGAAGAGAGAGGGAGACAGAGGGGGAGAGAGAAAGAAAGAAAGAGGGAAAGAGAGAGGGAGAGAAGGAAAGCAAAAGGAAGAAAATGGCTGGAAGACAAGTTAAAATGTTGGTTTGAGAGGAGATCTCTTTAGTTCGTTAATACATATTAATAGGTTAGGTACAATATATAAACACACACACACAGTCTTATTCACTCAACGCACATCAACAATAACAACAACAACTTGTGTTTATACAGTGCCCTTCACCGGGGTGGGGGGGCAGCCTCTTAAGCCACTGCCGGCCCTACCCCACGTAACAGAAGTCGCCCTCAATCCTTGCAAGCTGAGGCGGGACATTGAATGAGAGTCTAGACACGATGGTAGTCATGGTCAATCAGATAGTCAACAATGATAATGAAGCAGGACCATTGCTGTCCTCACCCTCCCCTCCGACCCCAGACCCACACTCACCCCTCTAGAGTGGGAACCCCCTCGTGCCGTGCTGTCGGTCGCCGTGACGGAAAGCGGGGGGGTCTGGGCTGCCGGGAGCTGTATCTCTGCCGGGACTGGTGTTCCCGCTCCCTCCTGCTCTCCGGGTCCCGGCTCTCCTCCCCCGACAGGTGGCTGGCCGAGGGGCTGGATCCGAAGGAAAAGGGGTCGAAGGGGTCGTCCAAGATCCCAAACGTGAACTGCCCGTAGCTTCCTTGTGGTAACGAAAAGTGATGGTCGAGGCCCTGTGTCAGGTAGACATTAAGATCATCTTTAAGCTCACTCCAGGTCTCTCGCTCGCTCTCTACACCATTTCAAACTACATTCATGATCAGGGACTCCCCTTTCCCAGCACTGGGACACCATAGGAACACTGTCATCTGTGGCCTTAGAGAGTGATGATAATAATAATGATCCTTTCATTTCATACAGCGCCTTATCACGTCTTTGAGACGACTCAAAGAGCTTGACAGGATATTTATATATATTCTGTGAAACACTTTGACATGTCGCAATGATGTAATAAGGCGCTGTATTAAATGCAAGGATTATTACTATTATTAGTATAGTAATAGTATACTATTATTATTCTAATTAAGATCTCCACTGGTCTCAAGCGCCTTGGGATATCCTCCCGACGTGAAAGGCACTATACAAATGTCATTTAGCTGTTGTTGTGGTGGCCGCCGTGTTATCCTGGCCGAACTGAGGTTGTTAACAGTTAACAAGGCTCGGCTAGCCTCGCGGTAACCCTGCAGCACTGTGTACACTATGCACATGCCGATCACACGTGGACAGTCTCACACATACACACACACACACACAGCTCCCAAACCACAGTCACACTGCACGTTATGCAGTGTCAACACAGCACACACACCGACCACAGTCACACTGGTATATAAAGAGCCTGCAAAACACCGACTTCATAAAAGGCAAAGAGAATAATAGGAAGGATCGTTTGCACTCAAGCCTGTGGGGAAACAATGTGCGTGTTCTCTGCTAGTTTTTTCCCCCCAACAAAATATCCAGTCACTACACTGCATTCAATCCACGACTGTTTGTGGAGACGCTGCTGTGCGCAATTGGCTGCCACGTGTTGCCCACAAAACACAGTTAATTCACTTTACAGTATATCCTGTGAAGCGCTTTGAGACGTCTCAAAGACTTGATAAAGCGGCCATATGAAAATGCAAGGATTATGCTATTATTTTTAGTGGGAAGCACTTTACGTTTTCAGGACAGAAATAGTCATTGGTTTCGGCCCAAACTTTTGTGTTTAAAGCTACAGACAGGTGAGGGAGGGATTCTGCTTCTCAAAATCACAGCTGGAACCCACAGGCAGTGAATTGGTTTATTTCTGCCTCTCTCTCTCTCTGGCCCCTGGGTGAGGAAAGGCAAAAGAAAGTGCTACCGACTGAGCCAGTCTGACAGCAGTCCAATGTTCCCACAATAGAAAAATGCCAGAACTTGAGAAGAGAGCGCTGATCCCACACTAGTGAGAGCAGAGGTCGGCAAACACACGGCTGATATACTGGGCCAGGTGATCAGTCAGGGAACATTGATCTCACGGGCATTCACTGGAAAATTCACGTTGTGTTTCCAGAAGGGTTGCAAAGAGGAATTTCCTGACTGCGCGCGATTTTCGCAGTCAGCCGACAAAACAGCTTTTTTAAAAAAAAAAACTTTTTAAGATCGATACACGTCTTAAACGAAACATTCCGAGTCCTTATTGAAAATGCAGTTCATTCAAAATCCAACTTTTAAACACAGCTAACATTCTTAAACAGTGCACTGTAAGCAAGCAAACATATAGAGGTTTTTTTTTATATATATTTAAAATAAACCTCGGATAAATAGGTAGGTAGATAGATAGATTGAGCCCTGCCACGAACCTCAAACTGTCGGGCATGATCGCTTGTGGAAGCTGTGGAACTGGAGCCATTTTCAGCATTTCTACAAAATATTTCAAAAACGTCACATAATTAATGTCACACATCATGCCGTGAGAACTCACAGCCAGCTGTCAGGGCCCCTGTTCAACACTCGGCAAATCTTGGATGATTTATTTGATTGGTTGGTCGACTGGTTGAACGGTAGCAGTTGTGGTAAAGCAACAACAAGAGTGAGAGAAAGAGAGAGAGAGAGAGAGAGAAACAACAACAATCACATCAGCTAATTCTCCATTTGGCTGTAGCTCCCGAGAGAAGGGAAGGGAGGGAGGGAGAGAGCCATGTACTATATAATGTACAGTCACTCCACTTACCTCGACTCTTGGTCGGGTAATTCTTCTATGAACCCGGAGTCGCATCGCGGACACGTATACTCCTAGGGCGGAATAAGAAAGTAATGTTAGAGTTACTTTACCATCTCAAATCAGTTTCAAGATAAAGCTGCAGTTCAATCTTTAAAAAAAGCCACTGATGCTCTCCTCTCTGTAACTGCTTCCCAAAGCGCATTTGAGTGGAGAAACGGGAAGACTTGCTCCTTCCATACCCACCGCTGGGAAACAATCAGACACGTATAAGTTACCGGAAGATTACCCTTTGAACAATTCACAAGATATTAGAATTCATACACAGCGTGAACAAGCAGAGCAGAGAGAGACAGAGCTTCCCACAGGAATCGAGGGAGACATTGGAAGGCTTTGGAGGGCAAAACACCGCAGACGCTGGAAATCTGAAATAAAAACAGAAATCGCCGGGAACACTCAGCGGGTCAGGCAGCATCTATGGAGGGAGAGGAAAGTGGGTTAACGTTTCAGGCCGGCGACCTTTCGACGAGTTCTGACGAAAGGTCATCGACCTGAAAGGTTAACCCACTTTCCACTCTCCATAGATGCTGCCTGACCCGCTGAGTGTTCCCATCCACTTCTGTTTTTATTATGGATAATTCAACGTCCGCTTAGACCAGCAAAAACAGCTCAACATCACATCAAAGGACATCACCATCACAACAGCACTGACTGTCTTGTACTGAGGGGAGGGGAGATTTTAAGCTTGTGCCCCTTCAGGCCTACGAGAGAGTTCTACCAATTGCACCAAACTTGGATCAGCTATTTTCTAGACCTTGAGACACCAATCACAGAGTGTTCCTCATTTTGTCAATTAGATAAACATGAACATCTCCCTTATCCCCGGAGAGCGAGGCTCCTCTCTCGCTATCGCTGGCCAAAAAAAACAAACGTGCTGAAGCCCCGCAATTCGCCTGCAGAGAATCCAGCCACAGCCTCACGCAGTAGATATTGTTAGATGTTTTAAATGTAACCCATTCAATCTAAATTAAAGCACTGCGAGACCACTTGGACCACTCCAAGCGCTTCACAGAATGTACTGTAAAGTGAATTGACTGTAGATTTGGTGGACAAAATAACCCACATAGCTAAGTGACCGACAAATGGATATCCAACCAAGGTTCGTTAACCTTGAGAGGCGAGAACTCAACTCCTGTGGCTCTGTAAGTGGATGGGTCGGTCTTCTCCTCTCCCAGCACTGGAGGATATATTACTGAACACCCTCTTACAAAGGCAAATTTAGCTGCAGTCTCGGCCAAACAATTACTGCATAATGAAAAATAGTAATTACCCTGAATCCGCAGGACCACAAACGCAGCGAATGAGATACATGAACCACGTGTGAAGCGCATTCACAGCCAATGCTTTATTGTCATCTAGATTTGTAGCTTATCTTCCTTCAAAAAAAAAATTATAATAATAAATTGGTCACTTCAATCCACGACTGTGTGTGGGGACGCTGCTGTGCGCAATTGGCTGCCGCGTTTCGCCCACAAAATATACAGTCAATTCACTTTACAGTGTATCCTGTGAAGCACTTTGGGACGTCTCGAATAAGGTGATAAGGCGCTGTGTCAAATGCAAGGATTATTATTATTATAATGCTCAGCCATATCCTCTCAGTCATATCCGTCCTTCTCTCCACCCCACATCCCATTGACACACAAGCGAACAGATCTCTCACATTCCCCCCCCCCCCCCCCAGTCACACTCTGCACTGTGACGTCCTTATAAGCAGACACTCGCCATCAAATCACAGGTGACTGTGACACACACTGCCCGCCCCCACCCTCTCCGCTCCCCAGTGTTAATTGTTCGAAGAGATGCCAGACACCTCTACCATCGTGATTCTACAGGGAAGGTTCCAGAAAGCAAAACACAAAAACAGCCACCACAAAAGCGAAACAGAAAGTTGAAACTAAATGTTGGCGATGACAGTCGGGGTAAAGGACCAGGGTCCATGTTTTTGTGCGTCTTTTAATGAAATTGCTGCCTGAAAAAAAACAAAGGGCAGCTTGTTGTAAATCCTGAAAAGGGAGACATATCTTTTTATTATATCCACTGTAGATTTAACCAGGTATGATTTATTAACATCAGGTTCACGAGGTGAATAGCTATCCTCCCTTATATAAAAAAAATCAAATCTTTCTCTAAAGTCAAGGTCTCTCGATAGCATAACGCCTACAGCCCCACCCCCACAGCACCAAATGATCGACTGCGACCACAAAATCACTCATCTTTATCAGCAGGAAAATGCCACAAAAGCACGGGCTATCACTGCTCTCTGGATCTGTAAGCGATTGCTGAGGTGGAGTCTTCCGAGAAACCTTCGATATAGACTCGCCAAATTCTTGACCTACTAAATTAGCTGTAAATGAGTCATCGGCTTCCAGGAAAGGAGAACCCAGCATTTCCCCTGTTAAAGCTAAAGCCACACTATTATTCAATTAAAACTCGGGTGCTAATGCGTCCAGGGATATCCCGCTTATACAAGTAAAGTTACACCAATATGATTTGCTCCTCACATACTGTATTTCCATCGATTCTCATTATGCAAATGAAACACGACACACTTAAAGAGTCAAAACTAGGTTTGAGGGCAGAATTCTCCGACGAGGCCTCAGCGACTCTCGCAATAATGGCTAATGTTGAAGATGTGACAGCCTGGCTTCAGCCTGAGCAATCATACTGAGACTACCACCAACCTGGTTATAACGCAACCGTCAAAATAATTACAGGAACATTAGTCAACTCCAAATATAATAACCGTACGGTCATGTTTTTGTGTCGTAACTGAACACTTTTTTTTGAAAAACCTTTTCAATCTTTTTAAAGAACGACAGTTTTTTTTTGGTGTAAGGTAATTCTGAACACAATGGTTTTTTTAAAAATAAAAATGTAAATTGCATGCCCCTCATGCCCTCCCCTCTGTACCACCATCGGTGACCACACTTTCAGCCACTACGGCCTGAACCTCTGGAAGACTCTCTCTCTATCCCTCCGCCTTGCCCCCTTCCTTCCCCATCTTCAGGACGCACCTGAAGACCTTCCTCTTTGACCGTGCCTACAGTCACCTCATTCCCCCTGGCTCGGTGTTGTGCTCCGCCACTGTCAAGCGCCCTGGGACGCTGCCCTGTGCGAGGGGGGCGCTAGGTAAATGCAAGTTGTTGTTGAAATTACAGCAGATGACATTTTAAAACAAGTTAAAGCCAAAAGGTGAAATTACGGCACATGAAAAAGAAAATAACAAACAGGCTGTCACCTGTGACACACAAATAAAATGACCGCGTGGTTGGGTTAGTAAACCTAAATGCAGTGCTTGATGTGGTCAGGGCACGTCGCCACCATTCATAAAAATCATTTTAAGACTACAAAGGTTAAAAATATTTAAGTTTGATCATGATCCTCGTTCTGAAATTTTGAAACGGTAAGCTTGTGTGCGTGTCAGAGCACCAGTGAGCACACGTGTGCACGCAAGCATGCATGTGGCAGACTGTGTGTGACAAAGCGTGTACGTGTGACAGAACGAGCAAGTGTACGCGTGAGTGCGAGTATCCGCTTGTGTGTGAGGGCATAAGTGTACGCGCTTCAGGTGGATCAGAGTGCGAGTGTGTGTAAGGTGTGTGAGCGGGGGATGTCAGTACAAGCGTGTGTTCACACTCTGACACGTGCATCTGTCAGAGTGCGGGCGTGAGTGCGCATGTGTTCTGCTCTGCTCACACTCCACTACCCACCCCCTTCATTCAGCTGCTTGTGTTTTCTGCACATCCCACATCCTCTCTGCTCCACCACTGATGGCCGTACTTTCAGCCACTGCGCCCTGAACCCAACGAACTTCCTGCCTCAGTCCCTCCGTCTCGTCCCCTTTGGCCCAGTCTTCAAATCGCACCTGAAGACTTTCCTCTTCAGTTATTCTCTTTGGGACTATTCCTCCCTTCCCTTTCCTGCCTGACATCAAACCACACCATCACACTGAGGCACAATCAGACCGACACACACACACACACACACTCACACTGTGACACGCGTGAAGGGCGTTGTGTAAGTTGTCAGTGTGAGTGAGTGTGTCAGTGTGAGTGTGTGTCAGTGTGAGTGTGTTTGTCAGTGAGTGTGTGTCAGTGTGTCAGTGTGTGTGTGTCAGTGTGAGTGTGTGTCAGTGTAACTGTGTGTGTGTCAGTGTGTGTGTGTGTGTGTGTATAAGTGTGTCAGTGTGAGTGTGAGTGTCAGTGTGTGTGTGTGTGTGTCAGTGAGTGTGAGCGGCGCGTGCGCAGTGCCCCTCGGGGTGGTCGCGGCTCCAGCGTCAAGAAAGCCTCTCACCGCAGCGCGAGTGTCTGACAGTGAGTGTGACAGTCTGTGTGTGTGTGTGTGTGTGTGTGTGGGTGTGTGTGTGGGTGGGGGGTGCCGCGGGGTCTCCCGCCCTGACGCCCCGGGGGCCGGGTGTAGCCGAGGCCTGTGCCGGGCCGGGCCGTGGCGCGAGGCCCGGGGACTGGGCCTAAGGCCCCGGGGAGCCCGGGGCGGCGGGAGGGGAGGGGAGGGGAGGGAGGAGGGGGCCGGGGCCGGGCCGGGGAGCGGGCACTCACCGGCAGCTCGGGCAGGATCTCGGCCGAGCAGCGGTGGCAGAAGAAGCGAGAGCACCGACCCTGTGATGGCGCCTCCGCCATGTTCACGTACATCCGATCCGACGCAGTGACGTCGCGGCACGTCAGGCCTTTGGCCGGCACGTTCGCGATTGTGACGTCACGCGGCTCGCATGCACGCACGCACGCACGCACGCACGCGGGCGGGTTTAGGGGGCGGGGCGGGGAGAGCTCGGCCACGCCCCCTTCGCGCCCCCGCCCGCCCACACACAGGCGGCGGCGACTGCGCACGCGCAAGAGGGACAACGCCAACAACAACAACAACCACCACTACAACGATTAATAATAATCTTTTTGTTGTCATAATGTTTATAATAACAACATCATCAACAATGACATACAACAATAATATAATAATATAATTATAATAATAGTGTAATAATGGTATAATAACAACATACAATAATATAATAATAATACAATAATGGTGATAATAATATAATGTATGATAACATATAATATAATTATAATAATAAGATCATATAATAATGGTATAATAATCATAATATAATATAATACCAATAATAATCCTTGCGTTTTTATTATTTTTTAATAATTTTATTATAATTTTATTATATTATAATAACAAAACAATAATAGAATGATCGCAACAATATAATAATAACCATAATAATATAATCCTTGTATTTGATATAGCATTGTATCATGTCTTCGAGACGTCTCAAAGTGCAGTGACTGTGTTTTGTGGGCGAAGTAAGGAAACGTGCCTAAGGTTTCGCTCTGCCCGGGAATCGAACCCACCTTTCTCAATCCCAACTAAAACTTGATGCACCTCTATAATTTACCCACAAGAAAACTTGTAGACATGTAACCCCCGCCAGCAACCACGTCGGGCTAATAAATCTCTGAGCTCTCCTTTGAAAAAAAACACAGCAACACATGTTTTTCATATTTTTGTTCCACTTGGATTCGAATTCTGCAATAAAACTGGGGGGGAAATAGCCTGGAATCTAGTTCATTTCCATTGAAGTGAACCAGCGAGTCTGTTAATCCTTTAACAATCCTGTCAAATATTCTGTCACAATTTTTTTATGGGAAAAGAACCATAAATAAATGCTAAAATTCTTCGTTCCTAACATTTGATGCTGCTGTTGCTTGGCACAGCACCGTATTGCTCAGCACAGGATTGGCGCGTTTTGCTCACAAAATACGGTCACTGCACTTTACAGTACATCCTGTGAAGCGCTTTGAGACGTCTCGAAGGTGTGATAAGGTGCCGTATCAAACTCAAGGATTACCATTAATATTAATATATTCTGCGAATGTGTAAACACCTGCGGGAAATCAACGTTGCTCTTTGGACAAGTGTGCCATACTCAGTAAGACAGCAAGAGAAGGAGGGAGGAAGAAATCACAGGTGAATGAACCCACGGAAATAAACATTAGTAAACAAGTCCAACTTTATCCGTTTCACTTTGCTGTTTAGACCTGAATTTCTCACAAAGTGCATTGAACATCCCACCAGGAGTTAACAGGACTTGATAACAACAACTTGGATTTACGTAGTGGCCTTCACGCCGGATAGGGTCTCGGAGCGCTAAAGAGGAGAGTGCATGATTCCTGTCAGGGCGGCACTGGCCGGGCACTAATAGGCGCTGCAGCGGACGTGAGGATTATTTATAATACGGGATATATAAATTATTATAAATACTGTACAGGTTGAGCATGCGGTTCGGGGTATTGCCTGCAGTGGGCGCTTGGAGTATGAAGTATAACATTGGATAAAGGAATATTAATGGAAATGGACCCAGTAATTGGCACTTCACGAACTAACAATACATCCATTAAATATAACTGGTACTCGCGTGTTGTACAGCGCCTTATCACATCGCCGAAACGTCTCAAAGCGCTTTGCGGGATTTACTATAGAGCTGTACTGTTTGACTGTGCGTTTTGTAGACAAACATTTGCCATTACTGTGGGATAAAGTGGTCCAATCAATAATAGCAGTAATAGTAATAATAATATTAATCCTTGCACTCAATAGTGAAGGGAGTTTCTCTCCTGGTGTCCTGGCCGACAAATTACACAGTCACTACACTCTGCAATAAATCATGTGAAGCGCTTTGAGGTATCCTCTCAAAGGCCCGGGTAAAATGGAAGGATTATTATTATTATTATTATTATACATCGCTGCTAACAATTAATTTACCCCCTGCGTTCTGTAGAGTAGTGGTTAGAGCACTCGCCTCGCAAATCAAATCACTTTACAGTACATTCTGTGAATCGTTTTGAGACGTTTTAACAGCGTAATGAGGCTCCATGTCAACCGCGAGGATTATTATTATTATTATTAAAGCAATAAAATAAATTCCCCGCGATTGATCCGTCCCTGATTTTTCGCGCCGGTTGACTTTTTGCCGGTGTTTGCACCGCTCGCCGACTCGTTCAAGTGAGGAGACCAGATGGCAACCGAACCGAAAAACATCGCGGGCCGAAAGGAGAGAGAGAGCGAGAGGGAGAGAGAGAGGCTGTGTCTCACATTACAGCACGGCTGAGAATGTGTAGGCACGGCTTGACAATAGCCAGACCACAAAAACAATTCTGGTCTGGCAGCGAGGTGGGCAAGCACGGGGAGGCCAAATCTGTGTCAATGTGCAAATCATCTGCCGTTTCATTTTAAATCGCGTCTGTGAGCACTGATACGTCTGAGCTCTGCATTGCTTCTTCGTGGTTGAAGTGTTAGTCACCTCCCCTCCTCTCGTCCCATCTCTCCCACCATCCTCCCCCCACCACCACACACCTCCATCCCACTCCCCCCCCCCACCCCCACACCCCGTCCTCCCCCATCTCGTTCGCTGTCTGACCCCCCCCATTTCTGTGTCGCCCTCCGAGATGTTATCCCATGTGAAAGATGCTGTCTAAATGTAAACTGTTGTTGTTGCTGCTGCTGTTGTTGTCGTTGATGTTTTTACTGTTATTGTTGTTGTTCACGGGATCTTTGCCCGAAAAAGACTATTTTGGCCTTAAAATTTCGAGATCGCTTCTTCAATTCAATCTGGAAGCCGATTTATATTAATAATTATTATTAATGACAACAACTCGTATTTATTTATATAGCGTCCCTCACACAGGGTAGAGTCCCAGAGCATTTAATTATAATAATAATAATCCTTGTGTTTGTTACCAGCGCATTATCAAGTCGCGAGGAAGCCCCAACGCACAGAGGACAGTCTGCAGAGTGTAGTGACTGCGTTTTGTGGGCAAACTTGGCAGCCAATTGGCGGATAGCCATGTCAATCAAGTTAAGATAAGGACAAATAAGGAAACCATTAATTCTGTCTCGTTTTTGTATCAGTCCACACTTCTCGCTCAGGGCGAGGGTCCTGCTGGGTGGGTGAGGGTCCTGCTGGGTGGGTGAGGGTCCTGCTGGGTGGGTGAGGGTCCTGCTGGGTGGGTGAGGGTCCTGCTGGGTGGGTGAGGGTCCTGCTGGGTGGGTGAGGGTCCTGCTGGGTGGGTGAGGGTCCTGCTGGGTGGGTGAGGGTCCTGCTGGGTGGGTGAGGGTCCTGCTGGGTGGGTGAGGGTCCTGCTGGGTGGCAAGTCCCTCAGAACATGCTTTTTAAGCTGATTTTTAGCTTCAAGTTGTTTCTTTTTCACGACAGTGACTTGTGCAATGATGGAATGTTGCAGTGGTGAAAGTCTAAGTGAGCAAGTGTTTTGCGAGGTGCAAATATCTGTCTGGCAAATACTGGGAGCAGTTAGCGAGAGGGGAGTGGGGGGGGGGGGGAAGCAATAGGAAGACAGATGGGTTCAATTATTTCCTCAGATGGAAAGGGAGACGGACGTACACATAGTTCCTGTTTCCAGACAAAACTCACTCAGGAATCTGTAACATATGTCAAGGAGTGTTAAGTACGGAGCAAGTTACTAAAACTGAGAGGACCCGGGTTTGATTCCTGGACAGAACGATGGGCAAGTTTCCTCACTCCACACACACACACACCTCTGTTTACCCAGCAGTCAGCTGTTAGAGAGAGCAGGGAATGGGGATAGAGTAGAGAGCTCCAGTGGGGGAGCGAACCCCAACACAGACACGATAAGGAAAGCTACCCCCTTTTGGACTGTAAGTGCTCTGAGCCGCAGAGTGCCCTGTGTGGAGGGTGCTATGTAAGTGCAAGTTGTTGTTGTAAGTATTTCACACACAAGCTACAAACTGACATAGTGACCGCCCCCCCCACACACACACACACTGGTGGCTGTGTCCAGGCAGCCAAACGACGACAACTTGCACTTCACACAGCGTAGGGTCCCAGAGGGCTTGACATGGCAGAGCACGACACCGGGGAGTAGGGGGGGATGACCGTAGGGACGGTCGAAGAGGAAGGTCTTCAGGGAGGGAGAGAGTCCCAGTGTTTCGGGGCGTAGGGTTGTGTTCAGGGCACAAAAACAAAACAAAACAAAACAAGGAGAGAAAAATCCAACAGTTTAAACAACAGCTTTGTAACTTCCTCATTAGAGATTGGTTTACGGTGAGAGTCAGCGCAGAAAAATCTTCAGAAAATAGTGAAGTGGGGGGGAGTGGGGGGGGCGGGGGAGCTGTGGTCAGGAGTAAGTTTACTTTGGTTGGAAGCCAAGACGGGACCAGACAGGGAGGGAGGGAGAGAGAGAGAGAGGGAGGGAACATGTCACTGGAATGAAGGAGGCAAATGATCAAAGATGACTATGTTGAGGCTGACTGGATGCTGTCAATCCAATCCAGGCTCCAGCTCCCCCCCCCCCCCCCCCCCCACTCCCACTCCCACCACAAGAACCACTTATTTAAGAAGCCGCTCAGTGAGCGATTTCATTCTTAAAGTGCAAACTACTACACAGAGAGTCAGAGACAGACAGACACAGAGAGAGACAGAGAGACAGACACAGAGAGAGACACAGACAGAGAAACAGAGAGACAGTGAGAAAGACAGACAGACAGAGAAACAGTGAGAACGAGACAGACAGACAGAGACAGACAGACAGACAGAGACAGGCAGAAAAAAAGAGAGACACACAGAGTGACAGAGAGAGTCAGACATACAGACAGATACCGAGAGATAGAGACACAGAGAGAAGCTCTTGCCAGCTGGGAGAGTTGGAGAGTTGGAGAGTGGAGAGTTGGAGAGTTGGAGAGTTGGAGAGTGGAGAGTTGGAGAGTTGGAGAGTGGAGAGTTGGAGAGTGGAGAGTTGGAGAGTGGAGAGTTGGTTGGAGAGTTTGGGGAGTTTGGAGAGTTTGGAGTTTGGAGAGTTTGGAGTTTGGAGAGTTTGGAGTTTGGAGAGTTTGGAGTTTGGAGAGTTTGGAGTTTGGAGAGTTTGGAGTTTGGAGAGTTTGGAGTTTGGAGAGTTTGGAGTTTGGAGAGTTTGGAGTTTGGAGAGTTTGGAGTTTGGAGAGTTTGGAGTTTGGAGAGTTTGGAGTTTGGGGAGTTTGGAGTTTGGAGCGTTGCGGTTGGGATCCTGGCCGGGATGCCTTCCTTGTCCCAGCAGCTGTTGCTGCCCCCCCTGACGTTGGCTGTGGTGTGTCTCCTCCTCGGGGGGAAACCTGCCTACGGTAAGACAACATGTCACATGTTTTGATTCAGATTCAAAGGACTGGTTTAGTAATTAATCGCTGCCCAGACTGGTCTGAAGTTTGCTGAGACAGTAAGTTAGTTACTCATTCGGTTCAGTTAATTCCTTCCTTCTCAAAGAAACGTCTCAAAGCGCTTCACAGGATATATTGTAAAGTGTAGTGACTGTGAGCGAAATGCGGCAGCGTCTCACAAACAGTGGAGTTTTTCGGGGATTATTATCCTCGGAAAAGCCATCCGCCAATCGACTAACAACCGGGTTCCTACTGACTGCTGGTAAACAGAGGCGCGTGTGTGTCTGTGTCTCTCTCTCTCTCTCTGTGTGTGTGTCTGTGTCTCGCTCTCTCTCTCTGTCTGTGTGTGTGTGTGTGTCTGTGTGGAGTAAGGAAACTTGCCTAAGGTTTCACCCTGTCCTGTCCCGCCCGGGAATCGAACCCGGGTCCCCTGGCATGCGAGGCGAGGGGTCTAACCCCAGAGCTACGGGACTGTGTAAACCTGTGTAAGCTTGTGTAAACGCGAGCTGTTTGGTTGTTGTTGTTGACCAGCTGGAGTCTGCTGGTTACAGCAGGGGAGGAACGGCAAGTGTCAGGCGCTGTCAATGACCAGGATTATCCGTGAGGAATGCTGTGGGAGCGGGAATGCCCAGGCCGCCTGGACCAGCCAGGACATCCCTGAGGGAGAGATCCTCAAGCTCATCATCCTCGGGGGAGTGGGCTGCCACCCCTGTCACAGTGAGTATCTCACCAGCAAACGTCAGCTGGAATAACATCCGGGGATGCAATCCGGGAAAGAGTTTGGGACGCGACCTGACCAGCCACGGCCGGGGCTGGTGGAAGGTGAACTGGACGGACCTTGGTCTTTGAGGGCAAATTCTTATGTTCTTATGACTCACCGTATCAAACCCAGCTCCCTGCACGTCCAATAGAACCAGAGATATTTATAGTCGTTCATTCAGCCCCTTCCCTCTCTGCCCTCCTCCCCCTCCTGATCCCAACCCCCCGATCCCAACCCCCCACCCCCCTGACTGTCCAGCGCCTTGGGACGTCCTCCCGACGCGAAAGACCCCCATGCAAACGTTGCGTGTTGTCGTCGAGGCCATAACCTTTTACCCCCTTACCCTTCCCACCCTCTTCCCTTCAGAGACGTGCGAGGACGTGGACTGTGGCCTCGGGAAGATCTGCAAACTGAACAAACACGCCAAGCCCACGTGTATCTGTGCCCCCGACTGCTCCAACGTGACAAAGAGAGTTCCCGTGTGCGGGACAGACGGCAAGATCTACAGCGACGAGTGTGCTCTCCTCATGGCCAAGTGCCGTGGGCTGCCCGAGCTGGAGGTCCAATATCAGGGCGAGTGTAAGAGTAAGTGCCTTCCTCCTCTGGGAGTACAGCTCGGTACCTTCTTGTCGGAGCCCTGAAGCCTTGGGGTTCGAGCACTTGCCTTGCAAGCGACAGGACGCAGAGCGAAACCACAGACATGTTTCCTCACCCGGTTGATAGTGGATTGGCGGGTGGCTTTCCGGGGCTATTTATCCCTTCAAAGAATAAATAATAATAATAATTGGCCACTCAATCCACGACTGTGGGACACCGCCGGTTCCCGGGTTTCACCAACAAACTACACAGTCACTAGACTTGACAGTATATTCGGTGAAGCACTTTGGGACGTCTCAAAAATGTGATGAGGCGCTATATCTTTACCGTCTTGTACATGTATCGCTGTCATTGACATACGTGTATCAGCTCTGTTGACACACATACCTGTAACCTGGTTTCTTGCAGAGTCCTGCACGCAGGTCTTGTGCCCGGGCAGCTCCATGTGTGTTGTGGACCAGACGAACAGCGCTCACTGCGTGATGTGCCGTGTGATCCCGTGTCCGGAGCCGCTGTCACCTGGTCAGGCGCTGTGTGGCAACAATGGGCTGACGTATCCCAGTGTCTGCCACCTGCGGAGGGCAACCTGCCTCCTGGGCAAGTCCATTGGCGTCGCTCACTACGGCAGGTGTAACTGTAAGTGCCCTGGCCTGTCCCCCCCCCCCGGCCTGTTCTCCCCCCCGTCTGTGTGTGAGTGTCTGTGTGTGAGTGTCTTGTGGGTGTGTATCTGTCTGTTTCTGTAGATACGTGAGTTTGAGAGGCGGAGGGCCAGAGGGAGAATGTTCCAGTGTTTCGGGGCTGAAAGCGCGGCCACCGATGGTGGAGCGGAGGGACGAGCAGGAGGCGGGAACCAGTTGAACGGAGGCAGCGGGTGGTGGGTTGGGGAGGAAGCAGATTAAAAACTGCCATCTCATTCCCCTTGGACCTCAGGTGTCTTTAACGCTCAGTTTGCAGCGTCCACATCTGTCGGGGGCCACACAAGCGATTGTAAGGTCTCCTAAACCCTGCGCACTTCAAAACAACAGCCCCCAAGGCTCACATTCTCCCCATCTGGAAACGGGCTGAGATTGGCAGTAATCCGCAAATCCTATCAATAGCCCACTTTCCTCTGTTCCAGTAAATCTCCAAAGAGAGAGAGAGAGAAATAAATACTCCTCCTGGATTTTTATTTTAACTCCCGATGTTTAGCTGGCAACAGAGCCCTGCTAACCTGTCCAACACCGCAATCCCCCCGCACTGCGCACAGCCCACATGCACACACACGCACACACACGCACAAACACACATACACAGGCCCACACACACACACACACACACACACACACACACAAAACAAAAGGCTTTGTGGAGCCCTGTAGCTCAGTGGTTACATCGCTCGCCTCGCAAGTGAGAGGACCCGGGTTCGATTCCCATGTCAGGGCGAAACTCAAGGCAAGTTTCCTTACTCCACACACACACACATCTCTATTTACCAGCAGTGAGTAGGAACCCAGTTGTTAGTCAATCGGTGGATAGCTTTTCTGGGGATAATAATCCCTTCTACGCCCCCAAAACTCTGGAACTCTCTCTCCCTCTAAATCCCCCGGCTTGCCCCTTCCTTCCCCATCTTCAGATCGCGCCTGAAGACCTTCCTCTTCGACCTACAGTCACCTTCCCCCTCCCCCCAGGATCGGTGTCGTGCTCCGCCACCGTCAAGCGCTCTGGGACTCTACCCTGTGTGAGGGGGAACACTGTGTAAATGCAAGCTGCTGTTGTTGTTGTTGAGAACATGGCCGATTGAATGAGCTCCCTCCTGTTCCAAATGTTCTTTGCTCCTGTTCTCTTCTCCCCCCCACCCCCCCATACACACACACACCCCCACACGCCCGAACGCCCACAGACACACACCCCTCACTAACTCAGCCCCCACACTAATTGACGTTTCATTTTCAGCCTCAGAAGAAGACATCAAGGAGAGAGGAGAGCATCAGGACAACACTGTGTTCTCTAAGATGTTGCTGGGATGGTAGCTCTCAGCCCGGCTCGGAACAGAGAGAGACACAGAGACACAGACAGAGAGAGAGAGAGGCAGAGAGAGAGAGAGAGAGAGAGATATCAGGGCAAAATATGTGGCATTTTGTTTTGAAGCTGTTCTGTTGTGAATGAAGAAACATTTACCCACTCACCCACCGCGGGCTTCATCAGCCTCGATTAGGACATCAGAGTAATAATTGCATTTGGTACAGAGCCTCATCACGTCTTCCAGACGTCCCCAAGCGCTTCACAGAATATACTGTAAAGTGGAGTGACTGTACTTTGTGAGCGAGACGCGGCAGCCGATCGCGCACAGCAGCGTTCCCCCACACACAGTCGTGGATTGGGTGACCAAATTCTTCTTATTTTTTGGGAGGGATTATTATCCACAGAAAGCGATCCGACAACCGACAACCGGGTTCCCACTCACTGCCAGGTAAACAGAGTGAGGAAACTCGCCCACCGTTTCATCCCGACCCGCCCGGGAATCGAAACCAGATCCTCTCGCTTGCGAGGCAAGTGCTCTAACCGCGACACTACAGGACCACACTACACTGGGGCCGAGGAGAGACACAGTCATGTTAATTAACACCAGGAAGGCTTTCAAAACATACCACAAACACTGCCCCATGTTCTGTTTATATTGTACATAACCCAACCTTGTTTGTATTTATTGGAAAGACAGATGAAGGGAAAAAAAGAGACGCCGTTTTAATTTATACCTTACGATGACTGATGTAGACTTGCCGTATTGTGTGTGTAATAATCACCTGATGTAATTATAATTATTTTCCACAAAAAATGTGTTACTTTTCTATGGTTAAAATTACGGTTGTCCAGTCAGTCTGTTTCCGCTCCCACCATTCCCGCCCCCACACCCGCACACATCGCACCCTCTCCCACACACCCACATACACCATTTCCCCCCACATACCTGTCAGACATCAGGTACTGAATAATTGTGCCGATCTCCCTCTCCCAACTGCTCCCACATCACTGCCCCTCCGTCTCCCCCCCCCCTCCCCACCATCTCTCCTGTTGTTTTACTCTTGTATTAATGTGTGTGGGGGTGGGGGTGGGGGGGTGATTGTAGCATTATAAATAAAACCCTGTCTGGACAAACCTGGTCTCAGCCCTATGCTCAGTAAGTGTAACCTTGTGTGTGTGACTGTTCGTAAGCCCTTGAGCTTATTCTGGCCCATGGGGTGGATTTCCGTTAAAGAAACAGTCTGGACTGAATATCTCAACAACACATGACATTTACACAGCGCCCTTCACATCGGGAGGATGTCCCAAGGCAAGGGTTTGCACCCGAGCTGGGGGTGGAGGGCAAAGGGGGTGGGGGTGGGAGGGTGACTGAAGGCAACAGTCAAAGAGGAAAGCCCTGAGACGGGCCTCGAAGGAGGTGGAGGGGCTCTGGGATGAGGGTGGGGGCAGAGAGGCTGAAGACCATCCTTTCTACCTAATCTCGGAGAGTATTGGGAGCATGTTGGCGAGAGCCAAGTCTTTGGGGGGAGCCCAGAGAGCGCGTTGGGGTAACTGCTGGAGTCTAACCAGCTAAACCCACGCAGCTTGTCATAGAGAGAGAGAGCGCTGCCTGGACAGCTTTCCCGCTGCTTGTCCGGCCAGGACCACTCTATCCGTTAGTCAGGGCTTTGGCTGTAGGGTGACCAGGAGCTGAGGGGGAGGATTCCCTGCTCCCAGTGACTGGTCGGCCCTTCCAGGTCCTGCCGATGGATGAGCCAGGCCGGGCCGGGCTGCCACCAGCAGTGAGTGCCTGGGACACTGCGGCCCCTCCTGGCTCGGGAACCGGGACGAGAGATGGTCACAGGGGCTCGATTCCATTGCTAAACCTTGAAACCAGTTCAGCTACAAGGAGACTCCGCTCAGCTCTCTCCCCCACCCCCCCTTCCCTCCCCCCATCCAACTCCGTCACAGGAGAATAGTAATAACAGGAAACAATGATGGGTTTGGTTTATAAGTGAAGTGAAGTGGTCAGAGTTACACAACTGATGTAAAACGGAATCTCTTTCAAATTTGACCTTTTCTTTTATGGTGTTATGCAACATGTGTGTGCGTGTGTGTGTATGTTTGGGTTGGGGGGAGGGGGGGGGGCTGTTGGTGGGCGTGGGCGGAGGATGTCATGAATGAACCAACTATTTACTATGGACAAGTGCTGGGAGTGTTGTGACCAAAGAGCCTTTATTATTGCCGGTCGGGGTGAGATGATTCACAGATGTGCTTGTTTTTTTTATTGCATGTGTGGAGAGGAAGAAATGCAATAAACGGGTCGATTAACACAACACAAGAGGAAAAATGTCTCTCATCTCCGCACAGTGACGTCTGGGTTGGGGTGAGGGGGCAGCGGGGGTGGTGGGGGGGGTTGGGGTCGGGGAGAGGGGAACCTGGCAACTAATCTCTCGTGTTTCCATCTGGCTTTACAGCTGCATCTAAAGGGTCTTGCTGTAAAGTGAAGTGACTGTGAGTTTTGAGGTTAAACCAAATGCGGCTACACTTTACATTGACTGCTCTCCGCACTGAGAGAGAGACACACCCCCACACATACACACACACGCGTGCATACATACATATATTCCCATACACATAAACACACACACATCAAACATACTAACACACATACACTAATACACAGCAGCACATGTACACATATACACGCACACACCCACCAATACAGATTTACAGACAAGCACATATACACACACATTCATAGATACATACAAACACACGCACACCAACACACACCCTCCCCCACACACACACACACAGAACAGAATCCAGGTCTCATCTGGGGTCCACTCCCTTTGATTGAAACTCAGGCTTCAGAAACGTCTGTGTGTGTGTGTGTGTGGGGGGGGGGGGGGTGCGGGGGGGTGTTTGTGTGTGGTGTGTGTGTGTGGGGTGTGTTGGGTGTATGTGTGTGTGGATGACTTTTTATCCTAATGCTCACTGATTTCCTCAGGATGTTAGTCTCCAGGCCGAGCTCCGTATCTCAGTGATGACAATCTGCCGTCGGGGAAGTCAAATACCCTGAATTCCTCCGTCTCCGCAATGTAGCTGAGCACATTCCTGACCGTAGCTGCTATGTGATACAGCGGCTTATCACACTAAGTCTCAAAGCGCTTCACTCGATATAGTGCACATAGAACAAGAGGAGACCATTCAGCCCCTGGAGCCTGTTCCACCCTTCTGTTAGATCATGGCTGATCTGTACCTTAAGTCCAATGGTAAAGTGTATTGACTGTATATTTTGTGGGTGAAACGCCGTAACAATTTGCACATAGGAGCGTCCGGCACACAGTCGTGGATTGAGTGACTGGCTATCCGGGAATTTCCCAAACGCCTTATTCCGTTGACCGGTTCCCAAGGGGCACCTTATTTGACCTCGTAATTCTGAGCTGTTCCCGGGGGACAGTCCTCGTGTGAGCCGTGTTCCCTCCCGGTCTCCTGAGTGCGGGAAGAATGCAGGAACTGGGATCTTTCCGGCTCTATCTTGCCACAGGATCTTATCAGCGGCCGAGATTATCAGTCGGGGAGTTCTGGTGTGAGCTTTCTTCAATGTACTTTACAATGGGCAGCCTTGGGGGGTGGGGAGGAACATGGCACGGGTCCCTACTCACTGTTGGGTAACCAGAGGTGTGTGTGTGTGTGCGTGGGTGGAATAAGGAAACTTGCCTAAGGTTTCGCCCTACACTGCCGGGGAAATCACACCCGGGTCCTCTCGCTCGCTCGCGAGGCGAGGGCTCTAACCACTACACCGCGGGAATCCGAAAGCTAAAAGGAATGGGTGGGTTGGTTGCCGATATCACAGGGTGGCGGTTCGGAGTCTGGCTTTCTCACTGTTCCTCCCTGTCCTTCCTTCACCTCCAAACGCAAACCAGACAAAATGGGAGCAAAACCCTCGTGTGTCTCTCTCTCTCTCTCTCTGGCTTTAGGCTCTCGGCAGGCAGTCTCTCCATCCTGCTCCAACTGGGCAGAAGTCCACAGCTCAGCAATGCTCTGGATTCTGCCAATAAATTATTGCTCTCAATCAGTGGCCCCAGGGAGGTGAGTATTGAGGATTGAAACAATCAGACAGTCAGGGCTCCGCGGGGCAGAGCGAGGTGAAGGGATTTTTTTTT
Source organism: Callorhinchus milii (assembly GCF_018977255.1). Taxonomy (NCBI): domain Eukaryota; kingdom Metazoa; phylum Chordata; class Chondrichthyes; order Chimaeriformes; family Callorhinchidae; genus Callorhinchus; species Callorhinchus milii. Next base: position 9,901,250 of record NW_024704762.1, read on the forward strand.
GAATAAAGTAATATTAGTAATAATTCCTCATAGTTTTTTGGTCACTCAACCTTTTGTGGGGACGCTGCCGTGCGCGATTGGCTGCCACGTTTCGCCCACAAAATGTACAGTCAATTGACTTTACACTATATTGCGGAGGTTTTCCTTACTCCACACACACACACACCTCTGTTTTCCCAGCAGTCAGTAGGAACCCGCTGCCGCGTTTCGCCCACAAAATATACAGTCACTACACTTTACAGTAGATTCCGTGAAGAGCTTTGAGACGCCTCGCGGATGTGATCAGGCTCTGTATGGATTACAAGCCGACCCCGAACGCCACTATCCTGTGCTGCAGATTCTCTAGAAGTTCCATAAAGAGATGTAGTGATTTGCTCCGTGGTTTTAAGATTTAATTTTCTCCTCCCTTCACCCCCCCCCCCCCCCGCCCCTGTTTACAGGCAGTGAGTCAGTGTGGCGGGGGCTGTGTGAAGGTGCTGGCCTCTTCGCTATGTATACTGACCTTCATAGCGATCAACCGCGTCAGTCTTATTTACAAACACAAGACTCCACAAAGCTGTGCTCGCGTTCCTGTGACTCCCACACACAACACACACTCACTCGCACCCGTGCGCGCACACACACCACACACACAGACATGCACTCACCCACACAGACACACACACCGCACACACACCGCACACACAGACATACACTCACCCACACACACCGCACACACAGACATACACACCGCACACACAGACATACACTCACCCACACAGACACACACACCGCACACACAGACACACACAGACACACACACCGCACACATTTGCTTACGGCCAGTTCACAACAATGGGAAAACAACCAGGAATCACACACTCCGGGTCTCGCTGCTCAATAATTATTATGAATGATCTTATGATTGTTATTAATTATCTAAGAGCCATTCACTGCATCGCCGACTGCCTTTTGCTCAGTAGAGACTTGCAGTTTGTTTTTTGTTCTGTGCAGGGTTTAATGCTCACCATCTGTCTGGCGATGGAAGTTGTCAGAGTTGTTTGCCCTTTACCTCTCCTGGAAAAAAATTATCATTCGCTTCTCGACTCTTTAGGGTGAGACGTTACTGTTAGATGCAAATGGGCTGCCGGGTTCGCCTGCAGAAACACACAGTCACCACACTTCACAGTAAACTCCTTTGAAGCGCTTTGAGACACTTGGACGACTATGATAAGACGCTGTACCAAATGCGAGGTTTATATGCACTGTGTATATGCACTTTACATGCGCACACAGACCCGCACAGTAAATTATATAGCGTTGATTCATAATATTATAACAATCCTTGTATTTGATGCAGCACCTTATCAGGTCTCCGAGATGTCTCAAAGCGCTTCACGGGATACACTGTAAAGTATGTCCTTGGGACATCCTCCCAACATGAAAGGCGCTATACAAATGTACAAATGTCATCTTGTTGTTGTTGTAAAGTGAATCGACTGTGTATTTTGTGGGCGAAACATGGCAGCCAATTGCGCACAGCAGCGTCCCACAAACAGGCGGGTATTGAGTGATCAAATATATATATTTTTGAAGTGATTACTACGCCCCGAAAAGCGATCTGTTAATCAACTAACAACCGGGTTCCTACTTACTTCCAGGAAGGGCGAAACCTTGGGCAAGTTTCCTTACTCCACACAGAACCTAATAATAATCCTCCAAAACCAAAATAATAATAAATTGGTCATTTTCAATCCACGACTGTTTGTGGGCCATTGCTGTGCGCAATTGGCTGCCGCGTTCGCCCACAAATATACAGTCAATTCACTTTACAGAGTGTTCTGTGAAGCGCTTTGGGACGTCCTCCCGCTATATCAAATGCAAGGATTATTATTATTATTATTACTGCGAGGGAAACAGAGATGTGGTATGGTAAGTAAGGAAACTTGCCTGAGGTTTTGTCCTGCTATCAATTGGAGTCTAATAAAACTGGTGAAAACACTGCAACTGTTTGTGTTTCTTTGCTCATTTCACGATCTAAAAGGAAGGAAAATCCGACTCAGTTCACGAGCTTTAATTTTTGGGCCAAAGTGAAAAAAAAACGTCTCTTTCTCTCTGGACTCTGGAGAGAGAGGGAGGGAGGGAGACTTTTTGGATAGGGTTATGCAAAAATCAACATGGAATCAATTAGTGGGGCCACTTTTAATAAGAATTTTGAAAACAGAACACACATTATTGCTTCGTGGTTGCTTTGTTGCCACATTGGAGTCTCGCCATTGCTCTTGAGTGAATAAGGATCACAGTAATGGCTTTAACCCTTTACACAAGATGAATTTCCCACCCCACCACCCATCTTCTCTCTCTCCGTCTCTCTCTCTCTCTGTCTGTCTGTCTCTCTCTCTACCCCCTCTCTCTCTCTCTATCTCTAACCCTCCCCCCCCTCCCTCTCTCTCACTCTCTCTAATGATAATCCATTTTCTACCCTTGAGAAATTATAGTAATCAGCCTGGTGAATGCGCAGAACTCATGAAGACTCTCTTAACTCTCCCGACTGGAAGCTTGCCAGACAGCGCTCCCACTGGCGCTTCTCTCTCCTGACATCCTGGCCGAAAATCCCCCCTCGCCCCCCCCACCCCCCAACCCCCCAGCTAAAATCAGTCATTCACTTCACGGCTGTTTGGGGGACGTCGCTGTGCGTCAATTGGCTGCCGTGACGACTTACTACACACACACACCACACACACAGTCGGGACACTTTAGGTCGTCTCAAAGGGCTTCGCAGGATTTCACATTAAACAACAACAAATTACAGAGCTAGAGAGCGATGGTATACTTTGGGTCACCCTCCTACCCCCCACCCTCCTTGCCCTCCAACCCTCCTGATCCCAACCACCAGCTCGGGTCCAAATCCCCGACTGTCCAGCGCTCTGGGACGTCCTCTCGACACGAAAGGTCCCCACGTGAATGCCATGTGTTGTCGTCGTTGTTGGACGTGAAATCCTGCAAAGTGCTTTGAGACGTCCTCCCAATGGCGGGAAAGGCGGTCTGAGAGAGGTGAGGAATACTGTACACGGAGTAACAGACACAAAGCTGTTTGTCGCCTCCTCGGCTACAGCACATTCCATTTCCCAACCCTGGTTTCCCAACAGCCGCTGTGTCTGTCTAAGCCATGTTATGCTCTGCTAACAGTTCCCAGACCCAACAGCCGCTCACATCCAGTCGAAAGCCACCCTCCATACGCACACCCACACGCACACAACACACTAATCACACACAACACGCACACTACACACACACAAACACGCACGCGCGCACACACGCGCGGACACTCACACGTCCTGTTAAACCTCTAAGCTTTCCCAAATCTAACTGGTCTCCAGGCATAATAATAACAATAATATACCATCTTTGATCCAGCGCCTTATTGCGCCTTCGCCTCAAAGCGCTTCATATAACAGACTGTAAACTGGATTGACTGTGTATTTTGCTCTTTGGAAAGCTGAAGAGCGAGAGAGAGAGAGAGAGAGAGAGCGCGAGCCCCGGCTTATCTGGTCATTCACTCCTCACAGCTCTCCTCCGCACTCACTGCCTTCGGGGAGTAAGGGTAAGGGGGTGGGGTGGGGGACTGGTCATCTTATCTCAGGGTGACCAGAGCTGTGCTCAGTAACTCCAGGTGTGACCTGACCAGCACTCTGTGCATCTTAGGTGTGATTTCTGTGCGTGTGGGTTGGTGAGCCAGGCATTGCCAGTGTGTGTGTGTATGTGCGTCTGTGTATATCTGTGTGTGTGTGGGTCTGTGGGTGTGTGGGTCTGTGTGGGGGGTGGGGGGGGAGTGAAGGGGGGAATCTGAACTCAACCAAGTTGGCAACATCAGTGGGGGCCAGGATCCAGTGATCCTCTCCTCACGAGACTCCACACGAGGTTCGAACATGTTAAGGTCAATATCCAGGTCAAAAACACGCACACGTTCCCTCCAGACAGACTGGGACCAAATAACACAGCTTTTCCAGTCAATAGTTCAACGTCCTCGTGTTACATCCCAACACTGGGACCAGGAACCCCCCCACCCATCACCGTGTGAAGCCCCCACACCTTTCTCCCTCCCTCCCTCCCTCACTCACTCGCACGTTGTTGATGTTATTTTTAAGCATTCTTTTTAACAACATTTCTTAACCCTCAAACCCCTATGTCGGAGCTGCAGGAAAAGCGTGCGGTGGGGTGGGGGGGAGAGGGAAGCCCAGCTTGCGAATAAAGTCCAGGTTTTAAGCGTTTGCCACAATTCTGCACCGTCTAGAAAACAACAACTTGCATTTACACAGCGCCCTTCACACAGGGCAGCGTCTCACCGAGAGCTTATTAGCTGAGGTCGGGATGAGAAAGTGAAGGTTACTTAACAGTGGCAACTTCGAACATCCACTTTCATTCTTTCCCTTCTCTCTCATACTGGATTCCTGCAGCTCAGTGGTTAGAGCACTCGCCTCGCAAGCGAGAGACCTGGGTTCTGTTCCCGGGCAGCTCAGGGCGAAGCCTTGGGCAAGTTTCCTTACTCCACACACACGCGCCTCTGTTTACCGGCAGTAAGTAGGAACCCGGTTGTTAGTCAATCGGCGGATCGCTTTTCCGAGGGTAATAATCCTTAAAAAAAATAATAAGTTGGTCACTCAATCCACGACTGTGTGTGGGACGCTGCTGTGTGCAATTGGCTGCGGGTTTCGCCCACAAAATATACAGTCAATTCACTTTACAGTGTATTCTGTGAAGCGCTTTGAGACATCTCGAAGATGTGATAAGGTCAAATGCCAGGATTATTATTATTATAGGCCAGCTCTGTTCCGGCTGTACCATTCCCTCACACTTTCTTTGACGGGCACCATTTCTGGTAAAGTGAAGAAAGTGTGCAGAAAAACACACACACACCAGGGCTGAGGGTATCTGCGTTGCTGTTTCCTCCTGTCAGCTTGACAAGCTATTCAGAGCGAGAGAGACATTAGGTGTGTTGTGCCCTCCTGTGATTGAGATTCCGCAGCCCAGGGAAAGCTTCACCAAATGGCTTCAACTTTTGCGGGTGATTTATTTATTTGTTTGGGTGATCCCGATTTATTCTTTTAATGCAGTATTTCAGCGGGTCCAGAATTTGTGCTGTGGCAAAGTCTTTGTTGCCGTCGTCCTTAATTTTGAAGCCTGTTGTTTGCCTTCCAAGTTTTATAATAATAAGTTTTATAATAATAATAATAGTTTTATAACAATCCTGGCATTTGACCCAGCGCCCGATCACGTCTTCGAGACGTCTCAAAGCGCTTCGCAGAGTACACTGTAAAGTGATTGACCGTGCATCTTGTGGGCGAAACGCGGCAGCCGATTGCGCACAAGCAGCGTCCCCACAAACAGGCGCGGATTGAGTGACCGCATTATTATTTGCTTTAATTTAATTTGTGTTGTTATTGTAAGAACTAAGGAAAACGGGCTTAGGCATTGAAACGGAATCCAACAACTTGTCAAATGCTGCAAAGCCCCAGACTGTAAAGATTGCAACACATAAATAAGAGTAAACGTGGACCCAAACGGGATTCTGCCCCATTACACGAGGAAGGGTTCCATATAGACGAGGCCGTCTATATTCCACTCTCCCTCGACAGTGGTGCTTTACTGTCATCTGGTGGAGATGACAGGCATTTATTTCCTCTTTGCCGCAACGCCAATTTTGAGAGAAATCCCGTCAGTATATGGGGGATGCGAATCCTCACTGTGATATTGTAATAATCCTGGCATTTGGTACAGCGCCTTATCACCTCCGAGCGCTTCACAGAAACATACTGCGGAGTGGAGTGGCTGTACGATTTCTGCGGGCAACCAAAACGTGGCGGCCAATTGGGCACCGGGTGCGTTTAACACCCACCAACCCAGAGACGGGGGTCGATTCTCTCCGCTCGGAAATAACATCCCTCCCAGCGGCGCTACTGGAAAAGCCTTCGAAAGCTCTCGCCAACCTGCGGCTTGCGGATCAGCCCGGCTCAGCTGGTCGCACTTCGCTTCTCTGGGGCAGATTTATGTGTTCCGAGCCCCCCACCCCCCCCTCCCGTCAGTGGACTTGGAGCTCAGTCAAGGCTGACGGCTTCGGTTTAGTGCTGGAGGGAGCAACGCATGGTCAGAGGTGCTTAGGGAAGCCTGACGGACATTCCAGGGGGATGTGTAATTATGTGCCTGGAGTCGGAATGAATGGAATAAAATCCTTATCATTTTATCTCTCAGATTACTGCCGGTTGGATGGCACACTGGCCACCCGGGAGGCGCCTTCATACAGCAAATGGTAAAGAGCTATTTAAGGATACACATTCCTACGTGCTCAGTGTCGGAGTCATCTGCAGATTATTGGCGGAGCAAACTCTTTAAGTTTGCGCAGCATTTCAGAGCAATCCAGAATTTGGCAGTTCTTAAACCCAGCCTTGGGTTTTGAAACTGTACATTCCTTTCGAACAAACCTGCGGAGGTTTCAGAGTTCAGACTCGAGCTAAAACAATGTGCTAAATGCTCCGAAACGCTCACCGATCTCCGCCCGGGGAAGGATTGCTCCACACAAGGGTAGTAGCAAATGGTTCGACAATAAAACTCCTTCGTAATCCACTTGGGACTCGCACAAGGTTCAAAAAGGGCACGTTTGCCGATCACCAACACCACTCTCTAATGGGATTCGCCTCTTGGGCTGAGAGAGATGCAGACAGAGGGTTTGATACGTAAGACTGTTATCTTAAGAGTCGATCACTATGTCAGTCACGTTACGTTATTCGATAGAACTGGGCTTCCTGCTTTAATGCTCATCACATCAAGTCATTGAGGATTTATTAGGCCGTTTGGCACTGAAACACCACAGCTGTGGCGGTGTTATGCACAATGTGCATCGCTGCCCCAGTTGAAAGCATAGTAGTAAATATGAAGCAATCTCTTTGCTCTAACACCACTATTCCACTGGGCGTGAAGCGGTGCGGACAGATTTGCATGCAACTTTTTTTCCAGATTTATGCAGAGAGAATATTACTGTAAGGAAAGTGCCTGTCGCGTCCTGTCCTGTTTTGCCTGAAGCTGCTGAAGGTTATGGAAGATCATCTCGTCTATCCCCACCCCCCAACGCCATTTTCCTTTTATGAGCAGCGTAACCCGCGCTGGAAATATTGTCGGGATTTGCAGCCTGGATTCCTGGGGCTGCAGGTAGGAAATGAAACGATATCCCAACAATCACCCAAGAAATGTTTCCACAATATTTTAATTTACTTATTAAACATTAAGAAACATACAAAAACCACCAGCCAAAAACACGGGGACTGTTTCGCAAACTGGCATGGAAATAATTTGTGCAAACAATCCGCTGAGAATTTCTGACAATAGATGTTTCACAGTGACGTGTGTCCAGTAGATAAATTTGGTCTGTATTCACACTGTCAAACAAAAATATCTATTGAATTTAAGGACGGAATAAGTCCTATTGCACACTTGGAACCAGACTTGGCAGAATCTTCTGCGTCAACACAAATACTTGGACACGAGCCCTTTTCTTTGAAAACATACAAATCAAACATCACCCACAGGTTAGTCAGATACAGTACATTTGGTACTCCCAGAGCTGTGGACCACAGTAAACTCCCAGATTCCTTCTCACTGCACATACAGCAAGTTATGTATTCTCAAGCGAGAAAGGTCTCTTAAAAGACGATGTATAAATCAGCACTGAAGCTGGATTCACATTAAACAGAAATCTCGTGTATAACAACAAAATTACATTTTGTTTAGCGCCTTTCACGTCGGGAGCGCTGAAATCAGCCAATTAGAACATACTTTTTTTTTTAAATCGAATGGTCCGCTGCTCCCACTGGCGATCGGGCCTTAGTTCAGCCTTTCTGCCCCCACCCTCTGGAATTCCACTGGCAAACGATTACCTTTTTGTTTGCCCGATCGCCATCACATTGCAAGTATCAAGCTTTTAAAATTCAAAGCAGATATTTTATTTGGCTGCTTCACCATTAAACTCTTACTTCTGGGGTTGCCATTGGCAAACCTGTACGTTTCTCTTTGCCTCCACCCTCCCCCACCCAACGACAATGGATCAGGATCTAGCAATACTTTGGGCGAGCGCAAAATCATCCAAAAAACAGCTCCTGTATAGCGCCTCTCACACAGGGCAGTGCTTGTGAGTGGTTAGAAGCAGCAATTATCCAGGCTGATCTGGTTTGCCGAGTTCTGAGCAGCCAAACACGCACTATGTTGTAAATATGTCACCGTCCATCTGTCAACACCAGTGCCTCCCTCAATCTATCATCAACAACAGGGGAGAGGAGACAGACACTGTGAAACTCCAATCCACCTTGCAGGCTTTTAAAAAAAAACAAGGTGGAAAAATACTGTAGTTTACAAACAGTTAAGTTTTCACATGTCAGCGCTGTGGAACAGTAAACAGCACTGCAGGTTTCAAATGGATCAGCGCAATCACTGATGGTATCACATATTCCCAGGCAGCGGAGACAATTTGGAATTAAATACTGGACTGCATTGTACAAAGGTTTAATCAAGGTCTCTTCAATCCTGACACCTTGCAGCTTCACCTCAGCACCTTCCTGGTCTAATGGCTGTGAAGGCTGCTCACCTTTTAAAGAAAAAAAGAAAACAAGGTCATTGTAGATGCAGCCGCTAAGTTACACAGTGCAAGTCAACTGTGGAAATTCAGTTCTACACGCAGAGCAGATCTCAGCCTCAAAAACTAACAGAAAGACATTTATTTATTCTTAATTGAGGCAACCACATAAAACTGTTCCAAGCGAGTAACTCAATCCATGACTGTTTGTGGGGCACCGTCGCGTGCAATTGGCCGCCGGGTTTCACCGACAAAATAGTCAATGCACTTTACAGTATAATCCTGTGAAGCGCTTTGAGACGTTTCAATGACATGATAAAGCACTGTATCAAACGCAAGGATTATTATTGATTGTAAACAAGGAAAAAAAATTATGACCAGATTAATGACTAGATAGCAATTCTCCTACAAAAACCCCAACAACATACCAGCTAACGAAAGCTCTCTCTCCTGTCCCACAATCGGTTACCCCAGTCACTGGACCAACAGCGCCACTTTATTGACGAAATGTCCCATTGGAGGCGAGTCCTAATTCACCCTGCAATAGCAAAAATGTGTTGAATTTTATTCAGGTATACTGGGCGCACTTTACAAACATCTCAGGAAATGCTGAACTTTTCAACAGAAGGACATGACTAAAAATGTAGTAACTTTTTACATTTTTTTTCACAAAAACACTTTGGACTCGAGTCACTAACAAAGGCAAATCCTATTTAGGAGAATGAATTGAGCCACAAACAGCAAAAAGCTTCCAATTTCTCTGGGGGAGGGGGGGGAAGAGATGCAGCAATGTTTTAGGGTGCTCAACTTTGTTAACCAATGAAGTACAATATAGCAAGCAACTGAATGAAGCAGTTATGGTAAAGGTTTGTTGGGTGTTCTTTTATATTGGGAGTCAGATTCTTCTTACGAGGACTGACTCGATGAAAATAAAGGAAAATCTTTCACAAGCATTTCAGAAGTGTTTTGAATGGTCAATGTAAACTGCTCACGAGAGCAAAAGGAGTTACCTCAAATCTACGACTATATCCACATTTGCACTTAGCCATGTGCAGTTTTCATCTCAGGTTTCACTGAAGAAGGAACAACACTTCGTTTTTTCTCCATGGCCATTTCTTTCCAAAAGCTAGCAAAGATCCTTAAAAGTTGTGAAGCGTTACACACACCTTGAACACCTTCCTGAACACTGAGCATTGCATTGAATTGAATTTAGCCATGCCCCACGTTTTACACACTCTAGCAACACACACATGGTATTTACATGGTTTTACCACCCTTAAAACTTCTATTTAGACTATCAAAAGTCCCAGGACTAAATTACCTAATTTCACCAACACAACAAGAATGAAGCTTCAGAGTGAGGGAAAAAAATTCCAGTTAGTCACTAATACTCTGCCTCACGGAATTGTTAGGATGCTACAAGTTTCAAACTAACACACGTGAGGAAAAGGAACAGGAAGTTTGTGAATTAAATTGCAGTTAGCCTCTTGAAACTTAACACTAAAGATTCTCTCCAAACCAATTTGGTAACGGTAAGTGGTGAACAATTCCAACTTGTAACTTGCCCTCACTGCACGAATGAAGAGTTCATTTGGAGCCTGAGGTTTTCTGCTGAAAATGAAGCTTAATAGGCAGTGCCAACATCCAGTTTCTGGAGTACTTTTCAATCAGGTACGGATTGCTTCAATGAATCAAATGCCGATTGCATATTAATTGAGCAGTACTGACCGTTTTCTAGTATGTGCACAACTCCATTGAGGAAAAAGGATTTTGTACAAGATAGTACAATCATGACACAAGTATACCTTGAGCAACTTTTTTTGTACTCAGGTGCACCTTGTACACCTTATTTTGCTGTCAGATTAAATGGGATGTCAACTGTAGTGACAACAGATCTACAAGACTTCACTGCTGACCCTGGCCTGCTTTCTAACCCACAAAAGCCCTGGACTGCGTTTTACCATTACAAATTGTGATTTAACTACTCCCCCAAAAAGTTCCTTTCTACTTGAACTCTATATCCCATCCCACAAAAAACTAGCTACAGGAACTAACTAGCTGTACATCCCATCCCACAAGAATCCAACTACAGGAACATCAGGGTACAAGTCATTTTTGTTTTAATGAGGCTTCGTAAAGCCTTATCCAGTACAAAAAGGTCAACTCTAAACCACTTGAACATACAACACAAAGAAAGCCATTTCCAAATAATTCTCATCCGATACATGTCAGCTTATAAAGATACATTGCTCAGAACTTCATTTGTAATTTCTTAATTTGTTTTTTTGTTAAAGAATTGGAACATGATCAACGTGTTATTTACAATGTACATGTACTCTTGAATCTACTCAGAGATGCACAATGTCCAATTACATTTGTTTGTAATCTTTAGCAGTATCAAGGTGGTTTGTGGGGCAGAGAATAGCGTCTGTTCCCGTTTTGCTTCCCTACCTTGCTACACTAAAGGGTTGTTTCAAAATGACATGTTTTACAAGAATAACTGGCGATAAAAGCCTTTATTGCAAAATAAAGACCACAGCTTGTTCAGCTTCTATGAAACATCAGTTTGCTTAGAACAAAAATGGGTTGAGAACACACTTATTATTACAAACCCCTTTTTATATCTCCATTTCCACTTGATTTCCAGTCGTCAACTTAAATGACACAGGCTCAATTCACGAATAGCTAAACTTCAAGGGAAGCATTTGAGCAGTGTTGAATGGAAACAAAAAATGGCTAGAGTAAAAAAAGAATAAAAGCAAGGGGCCTTTGCCGAGTGCCTGAGAACGCTTAAAATTGCTTGTTTAATTCCAAAATTATTTGAGCAAACACTTGAGTGTGCATCCTCATGTCAGAAGCTGCCAGGCTGTGATTAACAAGGCCAAAACTGAATTACTACAAGTCAGAGTGAGAATACAAGTAGTTACTACACAATACGATTCCACGGAGCTCCGAAAATCTTTATAAATACAGCCATAGGAAGGACGGTCTTGAGTCAGGAAGATTTATTTATTCGGTGTGTGTAGCTGAGAACAAGAAGCAGGTACAATGTAAAGAGACTGCAACAGTAATCATAGCTTCCCCTTCCTGTCAGAGCAGAGCAGCGGCATGAACTGACTTGTATTGCAACAAACCCTTGGTTTTATCTGAACTGGGACCACCTATTCCTCACGTCTAAGACCTGATCTGTATGATGTATGACACTAAAGACTGAATTTAGTACTCTCGTAAAAGGACAGCAAAATGCAAATATGTTGCAACCAGTTTTACAGCTAGAAGCAAAGTAATAGCGCATCCAGCAACAAATACATTAGGAGTGGGAAGCCCAAGTTACTTCCACTCCTAATCACACTGGTTATCGGTAGAGGAGTTTTTTTGAATGCACAACTGAATACATACAAAAAAAATGTTCAATATATTGATTGTTAAAGAGCATATTGATTATGCTACTGACTGAACGTTGGTCCCTTAAAGGTTTAATGCTTTAACGTTTAATGTCCCTTAATATTTTCAGGAGATTCAATCCCAAGAATGCTTAAGCAAACACCGAATTGATCTGCAGACCTGCACTTACGCTACAGCATTGCGAATCAACATGCTGACAGAATCACCTGCTCAACGTGGTCTGTCTCAGCGGCTAAGTTCCGGCTTGCTTCACTCTGATCACACTCTAGCACAACATAAATTTTGAACACCTTCCCACATTCCTATCAAGGATGTAAAATTATGGGGAAACAAGTGAATGGAGACCTGACTTTTTGTTACCCATTGTCTGATACAAAACTATTCGGTATGATTAGAATGCTCAAGTCGATAAGAATGCAGTCACTGCTGAACTATTGGTTTTGTTTCAAAATGACATTAGGTAAATCGATCTTCCACAAAGGCGATTACAAATCCATTTATCCAAATGCCCCATGAAAGATATGCCAAGCAGAACAGATTGTAAAAGTTTAGAAGTCAGACTGGCCTGTGGTTACAACATAGAAACATATGGCTCTAGTTCAAATTAATGCTGTTCAACTTCTGTCATTCATTACGTTATCAAGCTCGTGACACTGAGTCGCAGTGATCAAGCACTATGCCACAGCACGGCTCAAGAATCAGTTCCAAGCAGTATAAAAGGGTCCTTCAGTTTGATACCAATAGACGCTTAGGACAAGAGCCTCCCATCAGTGGAATGCTACCCCTTAGACGTAGTTTAGGGGCACTACAGAAAAAAAATCCATGCAATGTCGTATTCATGTCTTAGGACTTTTGCGTATTCAAGTCAACGGTCGAGCAACACAAATCCTTTGTGAACAATGTAGTTTTGCAGTTAACGTTGCTAACTGGCAGTGAACACTACATGATCATTCCTATGAGGTCATTATTCAGTCAACAAAATATTTTCAGGAATATATGGTAGTAACAGCATATCCCATTTCAATAGCACATACCTTAGCTGTCATAGCTGTCCCTGTAGGAACCACTATAGCTGCCTTGACTCCTAGGAAAAACGAAAATCCCTGTAGTGTTTTGCATATCACATCCGAAACAAATAGTTGCTCATTAAAATTCATGTCACTCTAATAACAACTTGTATTTATATAGCGCCCTACATGCAGGGTGGCGTTCCAGAGTGCTTCACCATACTTAAAGCAAATTAAAACTAAATATTCTCAATTTAGCTAGAAATAGCAAATAAATAGAGATAAATCTACCTGTCTCGGTTATAATAGTCTCTTCCTCCTCCCGCAGAGTAGCTTTTTTGTCCATCATAGCGACCGACATAACCTCGATCTCCACCTGCATAAGAATCCAAATAGTGCTAATTGACAACAACCCGTGAGACAAAGGTGCATGGTGAATCGAACACTTAACAATTGCAACACGCGTAGAATGCATTTATGCAGCGGCTCCAGAAACATTTCAGTACGTGCAGAGTTTGCATATCTTTGAAGTGAGTGGACAAGTGGCAGACGTACAGTATTTTTATACAAATAAAATAAACATTTTAATACTATGCATCCTAGGCAATGATGAAGAATATGGAATTGAGCAGTTTTTATTATTATTTATTGTTATTATTACATTATACACTATATATAGACTAAGATACCTCTAGAATACCCACGTGATCCACGACCTCCTCTACCACGATACGGACCTCGGCCACCTGCCGGACCACCCCTATAGCTCCGCTGTCTGTCTCCAGAGGATTTGCCCGCTTGATCCACTCTAATCTGACGCCCATCGATAGACTAAAAGTTGGAGACAGTATCAAGTATTTAACCGCCACTGAAATTAGCGCTATGTCAAATACAAATTCAGTTAGTTTTGTTAAGAAAATACATACCTTTCCATTCATGGCCATCATAGCATCCTTTGCGTCTTCGGGGTTCTCAAACGTGACAAAACCAAAGCCCCTGGACCTCTGTGTCTCACGGTCCTTTATTACAATGACTAAAGCAGATGGAAAAAGTAAATGCTAAATCACCAAAGGCAAACTCACTGAAAGTTTCACATTCAGCTTTATAATCAAAGCACACAATCTGTGTGATTAAACATGCCTTGAAGGTAAGAGAACAAAGCTCCGTACATACGTTGCCACTTAAAACTGCAGCAAAACCTTCCGAGTTTCTCAAACAAGGTTACCCATCACCTCCCCGAGTGATGGTTGCTGCCACATTTGAGAACCGCAAGATGACCGTCTAACTGAAGCAGCAGCAAATTTCAAGTTTTTTTTAAAAAATTGGTCACTCAATCCACGACGTTTTGTGGGACACTGCTGTGAGCAATTGGCTGCTGCGTTTCACCCACAAAATACAGTCAATTCACTTTGCAGTACATTCTGTAAAGCTTTTGGGACGTCTCAACCACGTGAGATCAAATGTAAGGATTACTTTTATTAAATATAACCAAATCCCTTGCAAATTGAATCATTTGCAGAAACGAATCCTAGCTACACCCAACTTCCAGCATCATCTCACGCCATCGATTATGCATGTCAGCCTGACGCAGTCGTACTGAAGCGACATAGGGCACTATATGGCACTTCGTGGAGTCCTGTAGCTCAGTGGTTAGAGCACTCGGTTTGCAAGTGAGAGACCTGGGTTCAATTCCAGGCAGAGGGCGAAACCTCGGGCAAGTTTCCTTACTCCACACAGAGCCTAATAATAATCCCTCCAAAACCAAAAACAATAATAAATTGGTCATTTTCAATCCACGACTGTTTGTGGGACATTGCTGTGCGCAATTGGCTGCCGTGTTCGCCCACAAATATACAGTCAATCCACTTTACAGTGTGTTCTGTGAAGCGCTTTGGGACGTCCTCCCGACGTGAAAAGCGCTATAACAAATGCGAGGATTAAATTAAATATATCAAACTCGAGCTTTATTATTATTATTATTAGAATCGGAGCGGTCAGGGCGCAGACAATTGGCGAGTAAAAGCGGCTGCTGACAAGCCCGGGAGATGGGGGATGGGAGGGAAGGAGAAATGGGAGGGGGAGATGGAAAGAGCAGCTGCCGGTTTCGGGGGCCAGTTGCCCACATTACACACACACACTGGGCGGCCACTCCTCACCTTCAGAGATCTGCCCGTATTTGGAGAACACGGACTCCAGCGAATTCTCGTTGGTGTCAAAGTTGAGACCACCGACAAACAGCTTTCCTTCGTCCGACATGTTTTCTGACGCACCTATTAATGGGGAGAGAGATGGGGGGGGGGGGGGAGAGAGATGGGGGGGGGGGGGAGGGAGAGTGGGGGGGGGGAGAGAGAGTGGGGAGCAAGGAGAGTGGAGGGAGGAGTGGGGGGAAGGGAGAGAGGGGGGAGAGAGGGAGGGGGGAGAGGGGGGGAGAGGGGGAGAGAGTGGGAGGGGGAGAGGGGGGAGGGAGTGGGGGGGGAGAGGGAGTGGGAGGGAGGGAGGAGAGAGAGAGAGAGAGGGAGTGGGAGGGAGGGAGAGAGAGAGGGAGAGAGGGAGTGGGAGAGATAGAGAGAGGGAGGGAGTGGGAGGGAGAGGGAGAGAGAGAGAGGGAGTGGGAGAGATAGAGAGGGAGGGAGTGGGAGGGAGAGAGAGAGAGAGAGAGAGAGAGAGGGAGTGGGAGAGATAGAGAGAGGGAGGGAGAGGGAGAGAGAGAGAGGGTTAGCGGCGGCGAGCGGTTACTGTCGGGCTGCTGTGCGTGTGTGTGTCGCACTGCGGCAGGATCCGGGTCCCGCCGCTCGCTCACTCGCTCGCTCGAGCGGACGGACGGACGGACAACCCGCCGCCATTTCGCGCGCTGCTGCTGCTGCTGCTGCTCTCTGCTGTGGCTTTGTGTGGCTGCCGCCATTTTGTGCGGCGGCGGTGGTGGTGATGGTGGTGATGGCGGCTGCGCCCCCTCCCCACCGCTCGCGCCCCCTCCCCACCGCTCGCGCCCCCTCCCCACCGCTCGCCATTTCAAAGCGAGAGAAAGAACAAAGAGGGGGTCCTGACGGCCGCGGTCTCCAACGCCCCCCACACACACACACCCACCCACACACACTGTTTGTACACACAGTGACGACTGATGAGCAAAGCAATAAAGATGCGCTCTGCAAAAATGTCGGTATTTACCACAGGGGCCGCCCCCCCCCCCCCACACACACACACACACACACACCGCCCTCCAGTCGGGGAGTCGCGACGCTGTCGCTGTCACTGTCCGCGAACAGCTGTTGCGGTAACCGATGGCGAGAACCGAGAGAGAGAGAGAGAGAGAAGTCACTCACTCAGTCAGGCCCTCAGTCGCTGGGATGAGCCGCCGGTGGGAAGCGAGTCCGAAGGTCGAAATGGCAGCCCACCGCCGCCTGCCGGTATTTATAGACACGGTCCCCCTGCCCCGGATGCATGGGTCTGCGCATGCTCGCATTGACCAGAATCCCCCCCCCACCCCAACACACACACACACGTCTCTATTCCCCACCAAACGCAAGGCGCCTGTGCCCCCCCCACCCACACACAGGGTCTCTACCCCCCCCCCACACACACACACAGGGTCTCTACCTCCCCCCCCCACCCACACAGGGTCTCTACCCCCCCCCCCCACACACACACAGGGTCTCTACCCCCCCCCACCCACAGAGGGTCTCTACCCCCCCCCCCACCCACACAGAGGGTCTCTACCCCCCCCCCCACCCACACACACACACAGGGTCTTGCTACCCACCCTCCCATACACACACAGCGTCTCTTTACACCACCTCACACACACACAGCACGTCCCTCTATCCCCCCCCCCCCCCCGCACACAGCGTGCATCCATCAGCCATCAGCTCTATAATCGCCCCCCTTCCACTCCTCTCTACCCCCTACCCCCCCCCCCCCCACAGCAGCCGGTGGAGACTCTGCTCCATCACAAAACCCTTCAAACTGCAGCACACACTGCCGCCTTGATTGGTAATGGTGACCAACAGCATCAATAATAATAATAATAATAATAATATTATTATTATTGTTGCGTTAACACTCCACAGCACCGTGTGCCTCCCGGCTCCCTCCCCGGGACAGTAACAAACCCAGGCCCGGCCTTCAATCAGGTCCTTCTGTGTGTGTGGGGGCCGCTGGTGAGCAGTGAAACTGGGCCCTGTCCTGGTAAGGAGTCGGGATTTGCCTTATTGCAAATTCATTAAGAGCAGGTCCTGTGATTTAAACACCAGCCTAGCGTGGGGGGGGGGGGGGGGGGGGGGGGGGGGGGGGGTGACATCAATAGTGTAATCTGGTCACAAGAGTTTCAGGAGTTTTTGACCGAAAATATCACACTTGGTGCGACAGGGCACGAACCCCTGAGTTGGGTCACTGCCACTCAAACCTCAAGAGTCATCCAGTTTAAGCATGACACCTGAGTTCAGGTCAAATACTTATTCCCGTCTCCACTTATTTTACACCAGGTGCTTTTGGATTTACAATAGCACTTGCATTTATATAGCGTCTTTCATGTCAGAACGGTCTCGAAGCGATTTTAGTGGTTATTACCAATGCTATCGTCCATAATACTTGGCCTAAATTCGGTCGCCCAGCGACAAAACTGGACTACAATAATGATCCTTGCATTTGATGTAGCGCCTTATCACGTCTTCAAGACGTCTCAAAGCCTTTCACAAAATATCATGTAAAATTAATTGACTACGTATTTTGTGGGCAAAACGTGGCAGCCATAACAGTTTTGACTACAACATCCTTAAGAATATTACAGCCAAACACAGCACAACATCGTAAAGCAATTTTGCTGCTCCACTATTGAAAACGTAAAAGCTTAAGATGCCAAATAAGTATTTCCTGACAAAAACACACCTCAACTCTAAACAATGGGGACAAGAGGCATTTACGTTGCGAAAAAGACTACTTGTTTTTCAAGAGCACCCCAGACAAAATATACTGCATTAAGAGACAACCCTGTACTGCAGGTAAACAATCTAAAGACCGTGTTTCAATTATGATCACAGTCAAAAAAAACTGCAATGCTTCAAACACAAACATCTACCAGTCGATTATGAGGCTAAGGCCTGGATGACATCTGATATCCAATGGTGAAGCGGAGGGGACCACGGTCAAGCAGGAGGCCAGAGCCAGCCGAGCAGAAAACATAATCATTGTTCGATAACTATTCTGCCCACCTTTAGGTCAACGGTCTAACAGGCCATTAAATTGGTGTTTCTTCCGCCAAACACCACATCCTTAATCCAGCCAATGGATCAAGGAATTATCCAGTTACTGAAAATTTAGCTCATATAAAGTTGAGGCCAAGGAAGTTTCCCGAAACCCAATTGGCGATGCGCAATTTCAAAAAGGCTTGGGCACTGGTAAAACCAGAGGCAATTCTGAATTGCTTTATGCTTTTATCTCAAACCACGATGACTTACATGGATTTTGTACAGAATTGTGAGGATAGCCCATAAGAAGCCGAGGTACCTGAAAATGATTTTTTTGCCAAATCCTTCTTTGCATGATGTCATGCAACGAATGATTGTGAAAGATTGTAGACCTTTATTGTTCAATCCTGTAATCAGTTGCTACTACCTCAAGTGATATTCGGTTATAATGTCTCACTTGATATTTGAATCTTTCCTTTCCCTCTACAATCGTGATGAACATTATTTTAACTTGCAATCCCTCCAAAACTACATTTCTTCAAAAGCAGATTTTTTAAATGTCCTTCAGTTGGCTCAAACGGAAAGCTGTGTCTGACGATTTCTCTGCCTTTAATCTGTTTAACCATTCTCACATTAATCCCATATTTGCAGTTTGAAGTCTTTTCCATTTAATTCAGACCCTAACAAATGTAAATCAGAATAATATTTGCTTCCTCCAAAAATGGATCTTGGGGTATATAAAGTACATTTGTTTTGATCAACTAAATCCCAACCTTGGTGTGTCAACTGGCCTACTAAAGTCTGTAATTAATTCCTTTCTCATTTCATTAAAGATGGCTTTGTTAAAGACCAAGTTGCTTGCACACCACACACTTGCCATTTCAGGCTCTTTTACCGCTTGCTTCCCTGTTGGTTCTAATATGTACTGGACTTAGGAAACAAATCTGCAACAACTTCAAATCAATCAATCAACCCACTTTTTATTGATTTGGTTATTCTTCTGCAGCAAAGTCAAGGCAGCTCTTGCTCTGTAGTCTCCTGTGGAGTCTCTCTGGATAGCTCCATTGCTCCAAACGAGGACAGGATGACTCAGTAGAAGTGCTCAGTGCACCTCTGTGAGAAATTAAGCACAGGGTTTCCAAGGCACAATGCCAGATTTACATTGTAAAAGAGTTCATTTCGCAACAGTGAGGACCAAGCATGCTCTTGTGTTTTGGTTACTTACATCTTGCAGTACATAGGTAGTTTGGGACATATGTGCATGGTCTTTTTCTCGTCTAGCATTTCCTATATTCTTATCTGTCCATCGTCCCTCTGACACTAAAACCTAGCAGAGCTGAATGAAATCTAACACGCTTTTACACATCACAAGTTGCCTTGGCCAATGCCTTCTAGTATTTTCTTCCCAAATGGCAAACTATGATCTGGAACATCATTGCATCTGCAATGTGCAAATTCCAGCTATCGGCAGTAACAGATCACTGACTGATATTAAAGGACCCATCTGAAACCATAGGCAATTTCTTTCTTCCACATACCTCTGTTTAACTAGTAGTAAATAGGAACTCAGTTATCAATTGGCAAATCACTTTCCAGGGGCAATAATCCCTCAAAAAAATTGCTAACTTGATCCACAACTGTGAGCAATTGGCTGCCACGTTATGCTCACAAACTAGTCAATCCACTTTACAAAATATTCTGTGAAGCGCTTTCAGATGTCCCAACGATGTGACAAGGCGATATATCAAATGCACAGAATTATTATTAAACCCTGATAAATTGAATGAACTATTGATTTGTAGAAATAAATCCTAGCTACAACTTACTTCGCACACCCATCCATGTCAGCCTTTCGCAGTGGTAGTAGAGCTGGCCTTCGAGACAAAGGGTTGTGGGCAAACTGGCTGTCATGTTCGCCCACAAGACAGTCAATCCACTTTACAATATATCCTGAGAAGCGCTTCGAGACAGCGACGAATGTAACAGGGTGCTATACCAACTGCAAGAATTATTATACATGTCCATCACCTCCATGATTCGACTTCTACAAATTCCAGCTGTGAGTACACATTTAGTCAACCCCATCTCCCCCCAGCCCAGTCTTTGTGAAGCGCCTCAAGATGTTCTCTCTACACAAGGCGCTAAACTGCGAATTGTTGTATAGAAATATTTCTATATAGTACTAGACAAACACTACAACAACAACATTGCATTTATAGAGCGCCTTTCACATCGGGAGGACGTCCCAAGGCGCTGGACTGTTGGGTCAGGACCCAAGCAGGGGGGAAATGGTCAGGGGGAGGGGGTAGAGAGTCGAGAGGGGAGCTGACGGCACGGTTGAAGAGAAAGGTCTCGAGACCGGCCTTGAAGGAGGAAAGGGAGGAAGCGGCGAAGGCACTAGGGGATGGAGTTCCAGAGCCTCGGGGCTGAGAGGCTGAAGGCCCGGCCACCGATGGTAGGGCGGTTGGGGCGGGGGACGTGGAGCAGACCAGAGCTATATATCAAAATAGCTTTTCTAAGCTTCTGCGATTTGGGTAACACTTAGAATGATACAATTCAGCTTACCTTGCATTTATTTCCCGTCATGCTTTCCGGTATCTTAAGCAGCATTAACTTCCGACTGCTCCAGGATTAATTCCACACTTCAGGTTTGAGTTTATTCTGCAATATCAGAAAAATCTGCATTTAACTTTATTGCGGAGGATAAACCATTACGAAGCTTCAACATGCTAACATATACACCAATATTCCACCTAACTCAAAAATTCTGCTTCAGTAGAAATGGTTTAGTCATCTGACAGCTAAATTCCAAAGTATTTTTACACTTATTCCTATTGCACAATTCAAAGGGCGTTTCATGTTTAAATTTACAAATGGAACAGTAGCATTGTAAACTACACTACAAAATAAATGCAATTTGACAGCATACTCAATGACAAATGCTTTGAATTTGTCTTCATGCAATGGACTAAAGACTACACACACTTGGATGAAATATGAAAATAAACGTAGTTAAGATACGCACGTACAAGAAAAACGTTGGGAATAATTTGCCAATTTAAGATGAATGCAATTCAAAAGGTTTATGCTCAATTGTACAAAATGGCAGGAACGCTTGCTCGTCAGGCATTTAATTCAAGTTTGGATGGCTCGGGATTGCAGCCATCTTGGTCTGAAACACTGGTCCTCATTGAAGGAATAGCAGCTGTTCTGGGACACACAGATCTTCCATGCTCACATGGAGAACATCCAAAATTGACAGGTCTCTGTATTCTTTGAAACTCGATTTTATATATAAAAATCTTCCCAATAAAGATGGGAAACAGTCAAGTACTTTGGATATAACTCGTTCCCTCTACACATTCCTTTCTTTGTTTGGCAAATGTAACGTTCGTTATATGAAACAAAGCTCAGTGATCAGTTTCATAGCACGTCAAAAGCTCATTAAAATTTTCACCCAATGGCAACAAGCTGACCATTTCAAGGCGTTGGTTAGTTCGCTTCAGTCAGTACACAAAGAGGGCAACTTTTGGGAAGCATTCAGAGGTCAAGGAGCATAGTCACTGGAATTTATTGAAGTGCATCACCAGAAATGTTTTAACCAAATGGAAACGTGGTCATTGTATGAGAGCAAAATGGAGTTACCTCAAGGCTACGATTATATCCATTGATGTATTAGCCATAAGCAGCTGAAGTTTCTTTGCAGGAGAATACTTCATTCTTCAGTGCCATTATTTTCACCAAAGCGATCAAAAATCTTTATAGATATCGTAAAGCACATAAAAATATTTTTTGACAGCTAATATGGGATTCAGTTGCAACTCAAGGTGTCGGCTGTTCATTTACTTGGCATAAATACAACAATGAAAGAACAAAGTCTGAGAAAGGGGATTAATGATGGCAACATTTCAGAGGGAACAGATGAATTGAACTACGAATCTCAAGAGTACAGGACTTATTTGTCAACAGGAATGGATTTGTCCACCTATAACACATTGAAGTATAAAAGAAAATCCTCAGAAATATCCTTCCCTCAGAAAATCAAACTGTGTTTGTGATTTCCCTCAAATAGATCAGCAATTGTTTTTAAAAACATACTTGTGTGCACAAGCCAATTATTTGTGGTAAATGGGGATTGCAAAATATGCTTAAGCTGCTCGTCTGGTTATTCATGAAGCTAAACCACAAGAATTTTTCTACCAAAGGTTTAAAAGCAAAATTTGGCCACGTTAATTCCTACATATAATCGTTGCAGTGATAAGATCGAACCCATTACATTAAGTCTATATAGTTGTGCTGTGTATCCAATATAAAGAATCAAGTATAAGACACCATTCGACACCTTGCCTTGAAGCTGGTTGCATTCAGCAGCTGACACTTTTCAGAAAAGTTCCAATTTCGATAAGAATACCTCTTGACCTTAATTCAGATAAAATTCGATAAATTCAAACACTTGCTGTGTAAATCCCCCAAAGCAAACATCTTACAGAAACATTCATATGAAACAAATAATTGAATTCATTTAAATAGTTGAATTAAAAGCTACAAAAACAGTTCAATCAAAATCTGAGAAAGCAGGGGTACATCACAATACAGGATTTTTTTTAAAAAAAGTCTCCTACTGATGTCAGATTATCTGCTGCTAACTTTACTGAAGTAGCAAGGGGAGGATACTGCCTTCAACACACATGCATTTTTCTTCTAGTAAAATTTCCACTTCTATCCTTTTGCCACAGTAAAATTGCATTAATATAGGCAAAGTTGTATTTAGAAATAAAATCTCACGGGCAAACAGAAATTGACTAGCCTAGAAAATTACAAGACACCTATTCTACGTTTTGTGTACAATTTAAAATCTACATAAAATTTGGACAGATACTTTACCCAATGTGTGTGAATTTTAGTAGCTAACTCACTTAATGAACACCTGTAGTTTGATTAAAGGCAAATGAGAATCATTAGGCAAGGTTCTTTAATCAGTCTCCAAAAAAAGCAAGTTTCTGTACAAAGTGTTCCATGCTAGGGCATGAAATACATCAGGAATATGTGACCAACTTTCTATTAGTATACAATTTTGAAAAACAAGACTCCACATTGGCTTATAAAAGAAACACCATTTTCTTAAGCAGTATCTTAACAGCTAAACCCTAAATACGTGACATTCAGCAAGTGGACTTTTGAACATTCCACCCAAGATAGTTTTCAATGACAGACAGAACTACTGAATGCTGATTTACCATCAGGAAAGCAATCCTAGTGAATGGTATTTCAGGAAAAAGGTTGTTTGTTTCCACTTGAATGCATTTAATACGCCGCAGCTTTTGTGATCTCGGTGTTCACATTGGTAAAGTCTACGTTTCAATCATCTTAAAAAGTCACTGACACTTGTGCAGCATTTTGTGAACTTGGTACTGAAATAGCGAAATCCAAAAGGCCCCGCTATCAATTTGATTGGAATTAAGTGAATGGATTGTGAAGAATAAGTGTCCCGAGGACTGGTTCAATTTCAATATAAGACAAAAATGAAGCAACTAAACTGTACTTCACAGCCACAGGCTCCGGGGGGAAAACAATTGATTGGTGTTATATAATAAATATGTTTAATAGGTCATTTGTGACCTAAAAGTAAATGCACATTCAGGTCAGAAGCCATGAGGCTGTCATTTTGATAACATTATAAACAAGCAACAAATTCAGAAGACATCTGCTTTCTGTAGTTCCAGAACTCTACAATGGAGCCAAAAGGAGGATGATCTTGAGTCGGGGAGATTGTTTATTCATATGTAGTTGTAGCTGGAGGAGAAGCAGGCACAATGTAAAAAGTTTGCAACACATTTGTATCATTCAGCTTCTCCATATTCTATTAGAGATGGTAAAACAGCACTGATTGGCAAGTTTGCCTTCCTTTTAATATCATACTCCACTGCATGAAATCCAAGTACTGAACAGGCTGGAACCACAAGTACATTCAACATATAATCAGTTGTGGACAAGGTTACTGGATGTCATTTCCAACTGCTAGACTTCAACGTTTGCGGCTTTTTGGGAGTTATTAGCAAGGAAGATAGAAGACCAAGACACAAAAGCACACCTCCTACCACAGGATACAAAATACTGATAAGGCCATGGAAAGGTCCACACTAAGAAAGCATCATCCTCTTGGCTGAAAAATTATGCAGTGCCATAAGGCTTTAAGTAGAGTTGTATCAAGTGGAAGAGAATGCGAGATTGTTCTGATAGCCCAAACTCCAGTGCTCCACTCCCAAACTCAGTTGAAGAAAATTCAGGAATCAAACCATTCAATGGAGCATTACAGAAATACTGGACATGATGGCGGTTGGGAAAGTGAAAAAATGAAGAGTTGACCATTCACAGAACTTCCCGATAAGCACAACATGCACATCATTAACCAATAATGGAAATAATGAAGAAAATCTAATTCAGTCTGTTCTTAAAATAGCCTAGAAAACAGTGATAAAAAAGGTATCCATCCGGTTAAATCTTCCCAAAAGGAATGCTTACACATCATAAATGCATCAACAGCAGTTTTCCTCAGAGGGCAGTAACCAACCAAAATGAGTCATTCATAAGTCTCTAGTCACACTTGACCATTCAACTTCCTAGCCTTCTGACATACACAAAATGTTGCTAGGAAAGCAGCACATGTATTTAATGCAATAAACTTCAACCAAATGAATGTGGAAGTAGGAACCAACTAATTCAATATTTTAGATCTTTAAAGGTCTTTACTGTTCAATGAAAGTAGAAGTCTAGAACTAGAAGATCCAATGGTTTATTGCCCCTTACACATACTGTGTACAGCCTGGTTTAAAAAACTACTCAATTTAGAAGCCTAGGTTGTTTTCAAACGTCCAAATGATCAGTTCACATCACAAAAAGCAGGATGAAGGCCTAATTACACTTGATTAGGATATGCAGGAACAGCTGTGTTTTGAAATTGGTTCTATAAAATGTCATACAGTTCATGTTACAGCAACTCAGAATGGCTATAACAGAAGCTAATCAAATGCAGGAGTTCATGTGGCAAAGCACAACGCATTAAGAAATTCACCAGTTATGATGAGAATCTGCAAAAGAGCTGCGTTAATAGCACAGATTACCATTTTACTTTATCATTTTAAATCCAGATATAATTACTAAGATTATTATTACATATTGACTTACCATAACTGTCATAATCATCCCTGTAGTTCTTTCCAGATGATCCAGATCGACCATAGTTACTTTGACTCCTACCAATACAAAATATACATTTTTAAAACATGCAGTACAAAGAAGTGTACCACCAATGAATAAAAGCAATAAATACTTACCTATCCCGGTAATTGTCTCTTCCGTAGCTCTCTCTTCCATAGCCGCCGCCACCGCTGCCGCCTCTGGAGCTGCTGTATCTCTGATAGCCACCGCTGCTGCCACCGTCTGCATATTAACAGGTAATTAAAGAATTGAACAATTAAAAAGTTTCATGTGGACAAACAAACATTTTACAACATACCACAAAATCCTAGGGTGCAAATTCAGTAAGTCTAACAATCAGTTTTATTACACCAATGCCCCAAAAGGCACAACAGTACGTTGAAGTGAAATCCCAGTATTTGAACCGCTGAGACACACAACTGCCCACCCCCAATGAATAACATTACCTCTTGAGAATCCACGACTGCTTCTCCCACCACGGAATGAATAATTGCCATAAGACTGCCCACTTTGATAAGATCGAGATCTGTTCCCAGAGCTCTTCCCTGCATGGTCAACTCGGATCTGACGACCGTCGACAGTCTGGAAAAAAAATCAAAGAAATGAATGAGATTTCACAAGAGCAGCAGCAAGATTCGTTAAATTGCTTTGCTGCTTTGCCTTCTTAAAAAAATTCTTAAGTGGATGGCCACCACAGGACAGGTTAAGACAAGTTTAACCCAAAGAGTAATTACATTGGAATTCAGTTCATATGATCATCAGTGCTAGTGGTGCAGTTGTGATAAGGGATTCGCAACAATGGAGCTCTTATATTTTATATTATATTTGGGCAAGAAGAAGTCACCCACAGGAACTTCACCTCAGGATATTAAATGGTTGGATAGTGGATGCACCTACCAAAAACTGTGCAGTTTGGATAAGTACATGGATCATTTTATTTAAATTTCCATAAACCTAATTGAGCTTCTGCTCCCTTCAAAATTGTTCAAAACACAAACAACCAAAGTTTAAGTGCACCCAAAGAGTTAAATCTCTCTACCCACACAAAAAATATTTTAAAGAATTACATACCTTTCCATTCATCCCTGCCAAAGCATCCCGTGCGTCATCAGGATTTTCGAAAGTGACAAAACCAAACCCTTTAGATCTCTGAGTATCTCTCTCCCTAATTACAATGACTAAACCAGGCAGGGGAAAGAAAAAAGGGACAATTTAGGATTCAATTTTTAAATTGCACAGCATTTTCTAAGACAAAGTAGTTGATGACATATTTGGTTTCAGATAATTTGGTATTGAAAACTATTAACACAGCAATTTAAAGAAGACTTCGTGAAAATTGTCTGCTCCATGCAAAGCTATATCAACTGCAAAATTGACTGGCTGCCACTCCTTTAAGCAAGGATGCAAGTAAGTAAACACATTCATAGCGTAACAGTGACAACTCACCAAAGTTCTAACATTTCATTAAAACAAAATCCAGAGATAGGCTAACCTAACATTGTAGAAGTCACAATTTTTTAAACCAATAGGTTTAAGTACAATTTTGTCCTAATATATATATATAGTCTCAAAAACTACAGGGTAACCCGTCTCCAAACCCCTCCCCTCTTGCGCCCTTTTGCATCCTAAGAGAGGTATAAAGGTAACTGAAAAG
Source organism: Callorhinchus milii (assembly GCF_018977255.1). NCBI lineage: Eukaryota > Metazoa > Chordata > Chondrichthyes > Chimaeriformes > Callorhinchidae > Callorhinchus > Callorhinchus milii. Next base: position 9,928,313 of record NW_024704762.1, read on the forward strand.
GGAGAAAGAATGCTTCTTGAAATAAAGACAAGTACGCATTGCATCAGTAACTCACCTTCACTAACATCCCCATACTTTGCAAATACTTCTTCCAGTGTTTGCTCGTCTGTTTCAAAGTTAATGCCACCAACAAAGAGCTTTCCTTCATCAGACATGTTGACTTATTCTGTAAAAGTAAATTTAAATCATGCAAATTAGTATATTCGTCTGTTAACCAAAGCCGTGAACAACTAGGGTTGATGAACCTCAGAAAGGAAGTAGAAAGCATAGTTGCAGATTCAGGGACATTTCCATATTTAGGTAATTTACAAATGCGGAACTAAGCCTGGTTTGTGTGGTAAGTACGTCAACAGATTACCGCATGTATCAGGACACTCGACTGTTAACAAAAAAACTTCACCAAAACTGACACAAGTTTAAATGACAGACCATGAAATGAATGCAATGCAATTTTTTGTATTGTACACAATATTCATTTTGCAATTCCTTGGTGTGACTGTGCAACGTGGAGAACCAGATGTCTTTTGGGCGCAGCATAAATCTAGCATCAAGTTTAAAATTTGTAACACTATTGCCCAAACACTTGGATTAATCATCAACTCATGGACCTTGGTCCGAACCCCGATTAGAAGCGTATCAGCATTTCATTGGAAACAATACGCACACAAGAAAAAAAAACTATGTCATTTCGTAATAATAATCCTCGCATTTGACACGGAGCCCCTACCGCGCTGTTTGGGACGTCTCAAAGCTCGTCACGGGACGCACTAATATTTGCCAACAATCGCTTCTTTTTTTTTAAAAAACAAAACGGCCGCTCAAACCCCCCGGGCTGCGCGTGGGACGTCGCTGTGCGCAATCGGCTGCTGCGCCTCGCCCACAAAACACACGAGTTACTCCACTTTGCGGCGTGTTCCTTGCCAGGCGCTTCCGAGACGACCCCGAAGACACGGCAGGGCCCTACACCCAAATGCAAGGATTACTCTCCCGTCGCATTGGAGCGTATGTTAAGCGCATATGGAATATATATTGCCAGGAGAGGAGTTGGGGGTGTGTGTGTGTGTGTGTGTGTGTGGGTAGTGTTGGGGAAGAGAGAGAAAAGTCCGTTGATCCAGACCTGCTCTGGATTAAAGGAGACAGGAAGCGAGCGAGCGGGAGGGAAGGCAGGCGGGGCCAAACCCGGGCTCAGAGAGAGAGAGAGAGAGAGGAAGAGAGAGAGAGAGGAAGAGAGAAGGAAACAAATCCGCCGCCATTTTGCAGCTTCGCCACCGCCGTCGCCATTTCGCCCTCAAGTCACACGGAGCTGAGCGGCGCCCACCGGCCCGTGAGGGAGGGGAGGGGGGGGAGATGGAGAAACGGTGGCGGCGCCTGAAACCCGAGGCGGTTCATACCCCCCCCACGTTACACCGGGGAAAGAGAGAGAACATAAACAACCGCCCCCTCCCCCCCCCAAAAAAAAATAACCCCTTCATATAAACGCCCCTCAGGCGCTCACGGACCCCCCTCTCTCCCCCCAACGCTCCCCCACGCGGTTATTTTACTTTAAAAATAACACTTTTTTTTTAAGAGAGAGGGGGAGTTTCCCCCCTCTTCACTTATTCAAAAAAAAGGAGAACTACGTGTTTTATTAAAAAAAAGGGGAAGACGCGAACAAAGTAGTAAAAGTTTTGCTCCCCTCACCCCCCCCTCACCCTCACCACCAAAAAAAACTCCACACATCCGATTAAAACACGAACCCCTCTGTCCCCCGATGGGGTCGAAAGAGAGAGAGAGAAAAAAAACTTTTTTTCTTTCTCGACCTATACGCATACAAATATATATATATATGTGTTGTTGTTGTTGTATATATATATGTAAATAAATAAAACAACAAACTTTTAAATAAATCGAAAGGAAAGAGAGAGAGGAGGGAGGGGAGGGGGGGGGGGGTGAGAAGCCGATCGATCGACTGACTGACTGACCGACCGCTCGCGCCGCCGCCACGTTTACTCCCCGGGACTAAACTTAACCGCCAAAAATAACCGCCTCAAAGACAACAAAACTCCTCTCGTTTCCCCCCCTCCTCTTTCGTTAAGAGAAGGTAAAACGGAGGGGGGGGAAACGGGTGAATGTTTACGCTCGTCCCGGGGAGGGGGGGGGGGTTGAGTCGGGGACTTTTGCCCGCGGTGAAGCGCCTCACTTACCGGGCGTTGTGCTCGGCCGCCAACTCCTGTCGCGCTCTGACTGCAAGGTAGGAAAGTAGCCCCGGCTCCTCCCCTCCCGCCCGCCACCGCGGCCAACGGTTAAAAAAAACACACTAACCCGCACCGCGCAGGCGCCGCGCACTGATCTGGCCGGCAGCCCGCGCGCAACGCCCACGTCAAGCCCGCACCGCGCAGGCGCCGCGCGCTCACCGCCGCCGCTCCCCCCCCCCCCCCGATCTAGTTCCACTCCCGTCCTCAGCGCGCAGGCGCAGCGCCCGCATGAGGACCCGCTCGCCGCGCATCGATTCTCACGCAGCAGCTCCGGCAATCCGCCCCGGCTACCCTCCAGCACTGCGCAGGCGCGGCGCGCTGACATTACAGGAGGGAGGGAGAGAACAGGTGGTTGGCTGGTCCCAATAAAGGAGTCCCACTGTTTGTCATCACTTCAGTGTCATTCCACCCCTTCGCGTAGTTAATTCAACCAACAAACCGGTTCGCTTCCCTGTACAAATCTAATCGGCGCAGCCGTCAATCTCTGTGTCAAATAATTAACCTCGCAGGGACAGGAGGAGGCCATTCAGCCCCTCCGAGCCTGTTCCGACACTCCATCAGATCACGGCTGATCTGTACCTCGACTCTAGTTACCCGCCTTTGCCCCATGTCCCTGGACACCCTGACCTAACAAACATCTATCCACCTCAGTCTTCATGCGGGACACTACCCCGCGTGAAGGGCATCTTGTTGTTGTTGTTGTCGTCGTCGTCGTTGTTGACAATGTGATTGAATCGCAGCCTTTCGGGGGAGAGAGGGTTCCGGTTTTCCACTCTCCCCTTCGTGTGAAACTCAACCTTCCTGTCGCCCCCAATATTACACTCTGTGTCACTCCCCACTTCCAGTTTTTATTTGAACATAACTTGAGTTCAGACGAAATAAAGACGAGAACCTGTGGGTTTCAGCGGCTTGGGATGTCCTCCCGACGTGAAGGGCGCCACACAAATGCAATTTTCTTCTTGTTGTTGCTGTTGTAGGCGCCAAACATTGGTTTCTAAGCTTCTTTCCTTTGTTCGGGCGATTGTGAAATTGGGAACACACCCCTTTCCCGTTGTGTGTGCGAGTTAAAGCTCGCAGCAAAACCAACAAACCCCCCTCCGCCTATCTAGGAATCAACATCAGCAAAACCAGATGGGCAAAGTGTCGTTTCCACATAAACAATAGAACCATAGAAATTCATAGCACAGAAAAAGACCGTTTGTGTTTGGAATTGGGGAGGAACTGTCGGCCAGGACTCTTGGAGAGGGAAAAACTCCCTTCTGTTTTCCAATAATGCCGCGGGAGATCTTTAACTAACGTCCATGTTAAAGATTTCTCGCGGGGCTATTGGCTCTTAAGCAGCATCGCTGTGCCCAAACAAGCTGGGAAGGGTGGAGTAGATTCCAACACTCCGTTGCCGAGCTCGTCGCTAGTTACCCTCCGAAGCAGATTCTGCTTTCGAAAGTGTCGATTCTTCAACGTGAAGTTGCCAGATTCACGCAATTTGGACCCCCCAAAAAATCTTTAATGGACTTGGCGTGGGGGTACTGCGGCGCTGCATGGTGGCTACATGTGGAATGGCAAACACAACACCGGGTACAGTCAGACCAGCCCATGGGGTTAATACACTAAATAATAAAAATAATAATAATGCTGTTTGTGGGACACTGCTGAGCGCAATTGGCTGCTTCGTTTCATCCACAGTCACTAGACTTTACAGTAGATCCTGTAAAGCACTTCGAGGCTCTTCAACTACATGGCAAGGCGCTATATCAAATGTAAGGATTTTTATTATTAATAATAATGATCCTTCCAATATCAATCTCTCTTTCTCTCTCTCTCTCATGACAGGACGCTGTCACAGTGCGCTAATCAGATGCCTTGTTTACCTCCAAAACACACAGTAAAAATCCCGTGAAACCCTTTGAGATGTCCTCCTGATGTGAAGGGCACCGTATCAAATGTAAAGGTTATTATTATTATTATTTAATTGCTTGAAGTGTGATTAAACCGCATTTTGGACTCAATGTCAGGAGCTGACATTTACTACGCCCACGCCACAAATAAAAAGATGCAAACAAAATAACACTCCCCCTCCTCAAAAAACAGAGTCCTAAGTGTTAAACAGCTCAGGGCTATTGCCTTGGGGGTTCAGCAAACAATGACAAGGCCCCCACCTTTCCCCCTCCCCGCCCCCGCCTGCCCACACACTGGGCTCAAACACTCTATTCAAAGTGGCTGAGTGGGTTTCTCTTTCTCCTCTATTGAATTGGGTCACCCATTGCTTTCAATTTCTCTCTCTCTCTCACTCTCTCTCTCGCCCGCCTGGACTCTAAGATCAAGTCGCCACAGGGGTTATGAGGGGGCTTTGAACCCACAACCTTCCGACCCAAAGGGCGAGCGACTGAGCCAGGCCGACACCCACGTCTGTTCTGCTTTATTGTATCTTATAATTTCCTCTGTCTCCAAACCCGAGGCAGTGCTTGTCAATCTCCTTGGCTCAGGTTCTGCCTCTGACATGTAGGCTGCGGATTTGCATGCAATGCAGCTGCCCTGGCCTTTCAACAACAACAACAACAAGATTTCATTTATAGAGCGCCTTTCACGTCGGGAGGACATCCCAAGGCACTGGACAGTTGGGTCAGGACCCGAGGAGGGGGGAAATGGTCAGGGTGAGGGGAAGGAAGGGAGGGAGCGAGGAGGGGGTAGAGAGTCGAGAGCGGAGCTGAAGGCTGAAGGTCAAAGAGAAAGGCCTTGACACCGGCCTTGAAGGAGGAAAGATAGGAAGCGGCGAAGGCACTGGGGATGGAGTTCCAGAGCCTCGGGACTGAGAGGCTGAAGGCCACCGATGGTCGGGCGGTTGGGGCGGGGGATGTAGAGCAGACTGGAGCCAGAGGAACGGAGGGTACGGGCAGGTAAGTAGGGGGATAGTAGGTCGGAGAGGTAGGAGGGAGCAACAAGAGGAAGGGATGATTAGCAGCCATTGGCATGGATTAGCTGCTGATATCTGCGCACAGAATGCACCTGTCCACTTCCTGCCTGAAGGGCGCTGTATAAAAGCGAGTTGGTGGAACGCCTCCTTCGAGGCACGTCTCCTCTTCGACCGCGCCTTGGGCCACCCTCCTAACCCCACGCTCTCTGCCCCCACCCGCCATCCTGATCCCAACCCCCAGCTCGGTTCCAATTCCCTGACTGTCCAGCGCCTTGGGACGTCCTCCCCACGTGAAAGGCTCAGCGTAAACGTCATTAGCTGTTGTTGTTGCCTACACCACAACACGTCTTTCGCACTAACACTGAAACTCCACGTAGCTGAGCTACTAAACGCTGACGTCGACAACAGAGCGCACATTAATCCTGCAAATGAATTCAATCGAGATTTTCAGGGACTGAAAGACAGCCTTGGAGTCTCTGCCCACACATAGCAGCCTCTAAATAGACATTCTGCACGCTCTACCCATCAAAGCGCTCGGCAAAATCCTGGCTACAGTGAATTTACTGTCTCCAAATAGTGCACGCTGCTGCTCTGCTAAGCAACTTTGCCTCCTTCTGCACCCGCCCACACAACACTCACACGCAATCTAAATAAACATTCTGTGTGTGCGCGCTCTCGATCTCTATCTCTATCTCTATCTCTATCTCGCTCTCGCTCTTTCTGCCCCCCCACCCCCCCCCCACCCCCACTTTCTCTCTCATTTTCTCTTTCTCTATCTTCTCTCTTCCTGCATCTCTCTTCCCCTCTTTCTGTCTTCGCCCTCTTTCTCTCTCTCTCACTCTCTTTCTTTCTCTATCTATCTCGCTCTTTCTCTAGCTCTCTTTTTATGTTTTCCCTCCATCTCGCCTCTCTCTTTCTCTCCCACTCTCTCTCACTTTCTCACCCTCTCCAGCCACTGTAAATGTATAAAAACTCCACGGATTCTGTTTCCGAGGAGATTTCAGGCGTTCGGCCCTGGGGTAAGATTGGGGGACAGGATTGGAGGCTGAATACACACTGCATCCCTTTTCAGATGGATTGGAGAGAACGCAAGAAGGACCATCATTCCCCCTCTCGCCCCCGTCCCCCCCCTGCGTGGGCGACTTCAACATCCCCGCAGCTGAGGTTTACTGATGGTTTGTTAGTTTCCAAAATAAAGCCGTGCACAAAGGCAGTAGCTGTTTACGGGTGGGCTTCAGTGTGTGGGAGTCGAGCTGCGGGGCATCATTTTCCTCTAACAAGTTCCTTACATATTCCTCGCTGTCGAAACTGCCCCCTTCACATCGGGAGGGCTTCACAGGGCTCACTGTCAAGTGTAGTGGCTGCGCATTCTTGGTGGGAGAGCAAACCAGTTTGCGCGCGGCGACATCCCCACGAAACAGCCGCAAAGAGGAATCAAGTTACGCACGTTACTCTCATTTTGCCCAGCTCCGACGTTTCCGACTCTGGTACATTCTCCCTCTCACTCTCTGCTTTGCCCCTTTCCCTCCCCATCTTCAGATCACAGACCTTCCACGGTCACCGCCCCCCTGCCCCGGCTTGGCATCGTGCTCCGCCACTGTCCAAACACTCTGGGACGCTGCCCTGTGGGATGGGGCTCTGTGTAAATGCAAGTTGTTGTCGTCGTTTCAGCTTAGGAGAAGGGGAAGTGACGGATGGGCATCAGGGAGCGTTTCGCCCACAAAATACACAGTAGGTTGACCTTACAGTGTATCCTGGGAAGAGCTTTGAGATGCCTCGAAGACCTGATAAGGCGCTGGTCAAATGGAAGGATTTTTTTTAATCTGTTTTTTGTTTTTCATTTGTTATTATTTGCGCAACAAACCAACAAAGATCCCAATTCTGGACTGTGGCAGTGACGTGTCTGAGCAGTAGGTGGCGCTCACACACCACCACCACCACCACCACCTCCTCCTCTATGGTGTGTCAGGTACAGACTGACATGTCCCCACAATCACTTCCATTCTCTCACCTCCATCCATCGCAACGCAGCCCCACATGGCCTCAAAACCCGACCCAACACAACACAACACAACCCAACACGACCCAACACAACCCAACCCAACACAACACAACCCAACACAACCCAACACAACACAACCCAACCCAAAGCAACCCAACACAACCTGATCCAACCCAACACAACACAACCCGACCCGACCCAACACAACCCGATCCGACCCAACACAACCCGACCCAACACAACACAACCCGACCCAACCCAACATAACACAACCCAACATAACACAACCCTACATAACCCAACACAACCCGACCCAATACAACTCAACACAACCCGACCCAACACAACACGATCCACCCAACACAACACCATCCAACCCAACACAACCCAGCGCCTTGAAACGCAACCCAATGCATCCAACTGAATCGCATCGCAATGCGATGCACTGGATCTCGATGCATCGGAATGAATGAATCGCAATGAGAGACCCCCCCCGCAAGCATCATAATAATAATAATAATCCTAGCATTTGATTCAGCGCCTCATTTGACTTCTCAAAGTGCTTCACGGGATATAAATGCAAAGGATTATCATTAGATACACACACAGCCTCATTGCACTCACTGATGTAATAATTGGCTGTGCTGTTAATCTCACTGACATAAGTGAGGAGACAGCTGACCGAGCTGTGAGATTTGTTGGTGTAGGATTAATGGGCCTCTCAGATGGGGCCTGGGTTTATCGGGGTTTATAGTGAAATTTATTTAAATGGGATGTGGAACAGGCCAGTGCCTGCTGAGCGGAGGGAGTGGGCGGGTTGGCACTGTGTCAATAGGTAAAGGTACAGAGAGATACACAGAGAGATAGTTATAGATGCACAGAGAGAGAGAGAGAAAGAAGAGAAAGAGAAGAGAGACAGAGAGGGGAAAACACACAGACAAACAGATAGTTAGCTCTAACTGCAGAGCTGATCATTATCTGCGCTCTCTCTCACTCTCTGACTCGCTTTCGCTCGGTCTTACGAGAAGGTGAATTGTGGCAGCTGTTTCTCGGTTCCTTGCAGCCTCTGAGAAGATGTCTGAGTTACTGAAACCACGACAGCCGACACCGGAGAGTAAACACAGAGCAGGGCACGTGGACACACTGGGCAGCGGAGCTACAGACACGGCTCAGGACAGAAACTAGGAAGGATTTCATTACCCAGAGTTTCTAATTAGTGACTGACCCAGGGTTTAGCAGGAAAGGGGTCAGGACACTCACACGCCCACATTCACACTCACACACTGACACACAGACTCACACACTTACACACACTCACTTGCAAACACACACACTGACACACACTCATACACTCACACACTCACTCACACACACTCACTCGCAAACTCACAATTACACACATTCACATACTCAAACACTCGCAACCTCACACACACTCACAAGCGCACAAAAATCACTCACACACTTACACAAGCATGCACACACTCGCACACACGCACACACACTCACAAACATAATACACAATCACTACATGTCACAGTAAATCCTTTGAGACATCCTCTCAATGTTAAATGCTCTGTATGAAATGCAAGGATTATTATTATATTATAGTAACACATTATTATTATATAGCATGGTGACAGGGATGTCTAACAGTTAAACATTGTGTTTGCAGTCGCCCCTCCTGTGTTGTGTAAATCCGGGCCCGTGTGTTGTGAAAGCAGCCGAGGAGATTATAGGCCAGCGAGGCAGAGCGAGGTAGCAATTATACAGGGAGCGGAAAACATCCCCTAACTCAGCCTCAATCTTTAATAATAATCTTCACATTTGATACAGGTCATCGCGACGTCTCAAAGCGCTTCACAGCATAAACTGAACTGACTGTATATTTGTGGGCGAAATGCGGCAGCCAATTGCGCACAGCAGTGTCCCCACAAACAGTCGTGGATTGAGCGACCAAATCATTATTATTGTTTTTTTTGAAGGGATTATTACCCCCTGAAAAGCGATCCGCCAATCCACAAACCAGTTTCCTACTGACTGCTGGTAATCAGAGGCAGTAAGTAAATAGGAGTGTGTGTGCGTGGAGTAAGGAAACTTGTGCAACCTTTTGCCCGGCTGGGAATAGAACCCACACACGCTTGCGAGGCGAGTACTGTAACCACGGAGCTATAGGCCTCCATAGTCGTTCCCCGAGCATTCACGGATCCCAGGGGTGGGTTTAACGTCTCATTTGAAGGATGGCACCTCCGACAACACATTGTTCCCTCTCTCTTCCCTCCCCCACCCCACCCCAGCACTGTGTTGGAGCATCAGCCCAGACTGTCTGTGCTCACAAAGCCCCCTGATGTGGAGGCAAGAGAGCGAGAGCGCTACCACTGAGCCACGCTGCGACTGAGACAGAACCACACAGGCTCTGGTAAGTATGAGAGGGAGAGGGAGAGGGAGCCAGGTGACTCCTCCAACCCCCTCCCTGGGAGTGTCTTGTTGAACACACACACACACACGCCATTGTGTTGCTGCCGTTACTCTGAGCGGTGGTTGGGGATGTTTGTTGTGTATACACACACGCACACACACAGCTGTCTCTAGGAGACCTTGTCTCAAGCTGGACTCTCTCAATGACATACACATACGTCCTGCTCCACCCCTTCCTAGTCCTAACCCCCATCACTGGCTGTCCAGTGCTTTGGGAGGTCCTCCCGACGTGAAAAGTACTGCGTAAATGCCGCGTTCGCCCACAAATATACAGTCAATCCACTTTACAGTGTGTTCTGTGAAGCGCTTTGGGACATCGAGAAGACGTGAAAAGCGCTGTATCAAATGCAAGGATTATTATTATTATTATTATTATTATATAAACTGGTCTGTCCTCCCCACCAGCTGTCTGTAGGCCCTCCGAGAGCGAGCGAGTCAGTAAAAGAGAGAGAGAGAAAGAGAGAGAGAGCTTGTGTTAACATCTTCTCACCACTGACGTCAAGGACAATTGGAGGCACAGTTGGGCAGCGTCTTTACTCCTGTTTGTATTCTCAGCTGCGTCACTGGCTCCCAGCGTGAGTGTTTTTTCACTTGGGCTCCTTTCTGTCCTCCACAATTCCCTGAAAAACACACATACATCACTTTCATTCATTGTTTGGGGATGAGTCACAGTCACAGTTAGAGGGCCCCCGGAATTCCGCCTGGTCTCAGCCCGGCCGGCAATGCCACCTTGACATTAAAAGGCATCAGGAAAACTGCGGCCAAATGAGTCATCCTTTCTGATGCAGATTTAATTTCCTCGCAGTTTCCGGTTTTCCCTTCATTCACAATTACTTTTATTATTATTATTATTATTCATTGTTGTAAATAACTTATTATTACTGATAATCATTCTCGCCCTGATTATACCCAACCCCCTTTCACGTCAGGGGCCAGGGGGATTGTCTCTCGAAGCGCTTCGCAGGAGTTTCACCACGCTGTAAAGTGTAGTAACTGTGTGTTTTGTGAGAGGATGCGGCAGCTGATTTGCGCACAGTGACGTCCCCGCAAACAGCCGTAGGAGTGAAGGAATGATAATTTATTTAATTTGGGGGATTGTCAGCCAGGAGGGAGAAAGTCCCAGTTTGGGGGGGATGGGGTGGGGAGGCGGTGGGGGGGATGGGGTGGGGGGCGCACTTGGCTGTGCGTATGTGTGTAAATGTGCGTGGGGTCTTTGTGCGTTTAGCATTTAGTGATCGCTTGCTCGCACGTCCCGAGTTCATTCACAGAGAGAACGAGTGAATAGATTCAGTGTAAAGCGGTGATCAGCACCGGCTGAGAGGAGCTGAGCGGCAGCACCGTGAGTGCGGTTGGCACAAAGGAGGCCGAGACAACACAGCAGCCTGCGGAGAATCATTTCCCTGTTGGATTTACCAGCTGTCTGTCCATTACTCATCCAGGCTCCAGCTTCTCCCATCCTCCTGCTTTGCTCTACTTTGTGGAGTCCCTGTAGCTCAGGGGTTAGACCCCTCGCCTCGCACCCCACAGCCCCTGTAGCTCAGGGGTTAGACCCCTCGCCTCGCACCCCACAGCCCCTGTAGCTCAGGGGTTAGACCCCTCGCCTCGCACCCCACAGCCCCTGTAGCTCAGGGGTTAGACCCTCCCCTCGCACCCCACAGCCCCTGTAGCTCAGGGGTTAGACCCCTCGCCTCGCACCCCACAGCCCCTCTAGCTCAGGGGTTAGACCCCTCGCGAGCGAGCGAGAGGACCCGGGTTCGATTCCCGGGCGGGTCAGGTCAGGGCGAAACCTTGGGCAAGTTTTCCTACTCCCCACACACACAGACACACACACAGAGACACACTCACACACACGCCTCTGTTTACCCAGCAGTCAGGAGGGACCTGTTTGTTAATCGATTGGCGGATCGCTTTTCCGGGGGGGGGAAGGGGGGGGCGTAATCCCTTCGAGAAAAAAAATAAGAACAATTTGCTGCCAAGTTTCGCCCACAAAGCACACGCACAGTCGCCGCGCTTTACAGTGTGTCCTGTGAAGCGCTTTGAGACGTCTCGAAGATGCGATGAGGCAAATCCTGGGGTCAAACCCCAAGATAATCACTGAGGGCTATCATAATAACTGCGGGTCGGGGGGGGGGGGTGGGGAGGCCGTACCCGCTGATACCCACCAGGCGGCGCTGCTCCTTAACGACCTCCACACCCCCTTCTCGGCACCAACTCAAGGTTGAGAATCACTTGGGTCAGAGACTGTGGCTGAGGGTAGACTACTGGGGGGAGGGGAGAGGGTGATGTGTCTCTAGACTCTGGAAGAACGCAGTATTTTTGGGGGTGGGGGGGGGAGTGCGGGGAGTTTGATTTGAATGCCACAAAGGTGAATAACAACAACAACTTGCGTTTACACAGCGCCCCCCCACCCCCTGGCACTGGGCAGCGTCCTAGAACGTTTGACAGGGGCGGTGCATGACACCGAGCCGGGGTGTGGGGCAGGGGGGGTGAGGGGGGCGGTGAGGGGGGTGGGTTGCGGAGGAGAGGGGAGGAGGGAAGTGACTGTCAATACGGTCAAAGAGGAAGGTCTTTAGGTATGACCTGAAAATGGGGAAGGAAGAGGGAGAGGCAGAGAGATAGAGGAAGTGTAGTGACTGTGTGTTTTGTGGGCGAGAGAGAGAGAGCGAGAGAAAGCTCCAGTGGGATGGATAAATAGCTCCTGTTATACGTCATTCTCTGACAGGTCCAAGGTGTAGCTGAGACAACGACATGCAATAAAGGATGTTGCAATTGATCCCCAGGAGGGGGGGGGGGGGAGAGATAAGAGGAGAGTGTGTGCTCCCCTGGCGGGGGCTGTGATGTGGGAATGGACGCGTGGGAACCTGGTGAGAGGCTGTTAAGCACAGGAGATTGGGCCGTGGGCGTCAGCAATAAACCCCGTCATTATCTCGGTCACCTGGAGATGAAAGATTCACCGGTGGCCTCGTCAGGAGATTTCCGGGTTTGGGTTCGAGATAACCAGGGTACAAAGGGGTGGCTCATGGCGGTGTGAGCTGCCACGTAGCAAGAGAGAGAATGTGTGTGTTGGAGAGGGAGAGAGAGCGAGTCAGCGAGAGAGAGAATGTGAGAGAGAGAAAGGTAGAGAGTATGCTCTGTGAAGCGCTTTGAGACGTCCCGATGACGTGATAAGGCCCTATATCAAATGCAAGGATTATTATATAACTTATTATTATTGCATAACTGTCTGGCCATGTTCGTCTATAAAGACAATAATAATACTCTTTGCCTTTGATGCAGCGCCTTATCGCTTCTTCGAGACGTCTCAAAGCGCTTCACAGAATATACTGTAAAGTGCAGTGACTGTATTTTGTGGGTGAAACACGGCAGCCAATTGCGCACCGCAGCGTCTGTCCCCACAAACAGTCATGGGGTGAGCGTCCAAATTTTTTTTGAAGGGATTATTACCCCCGGAAAAGCCATCCGCCAATCGACTAACAACCAGGTTCCTACTGACTGCCGGTAAACAGGCGCGTGCGTGGAGTAAGGACACTTGCCTATGGGCTTACCCTGTCCTGTCCTGCCCGGGAATCAAACCCAGGTCCTCTTGCTAGCGAGGCGAGTGCTCTAACCGCTGAGCTACAGGACTCCCTTTTTATTGATGGCGATTATAAACACACATGCGGGTGATGCTGGCAGTTGGCTCTCTCTGACTTTGATGCCTGTGCTGGCAGAGCAGTGTTTACACAACGGCGACTGATGATGAGTGGGTCTTGTGTAAGACATCGACCTGCCTGACACACACACACTATACGTCAAAGAACCGAATGTGCCTATCGACGCATTTCAAGGTTGCGAAACGCCGTCTTGTGAAATAACTGCTTGTTTTTCACTTCTGCAGGTGGCAGCAGCGAAGCGAGGTGTTAGCCTGGCTCACTCGCTCACCCTCGCTCACTCGCTCACTCCCTCGCTCACTCACTCGCTCACTCCCTCGCTCACTCGCTCGCTCCCTCGCGCTGTCTCGCTCACTTGGTTGGTCTGCTGCTCCCTGACTCAGGAGTTTGTGGGTTCGAGCCCACACATCAGGAACTCTAAGCTGCTGCTCTAGCGCACGACTCCTCTCTTTTTCCAATCGCGCCGTGAGATTTTTAATAATAATAATAATAATAATAATCCTTGCATTTGATACAAGCCCTTATCAGCTCTGCGAGACGTCTCAAAGCGCTTTCACAGACTATTACTGTAAAGTGCAGTGAGTGTATATTTTGAGCTCCAAGACCCATAAAGTGGGAGCTCGAACCCACACGACCTTCTGACTCGGAGGCGAGAGCGAGACGCAGGCCGGTGCACAAAGGAGAGAAAGAAAGAGAGAGAGAGCGAGAGGGAGGGAGGGAGGGAGGGAGGATCTCACAAAGGAGGGGAGGGAGGGAGATACGGACAGAAGGCGAGCTTTGCTGGCGCTAACGCTCCCTGAAGCTGTCGCACAAACAACATCTCTTATTGGGGATTAAGATGAGTGAAAAGCGCTGACAAGGAACAGTAAAATGCAATGTGTTCTGTTCTGAGTGAGATAACCGCCCCCCCCCCCCCCACACACACACACACACACACACGTGCCTCCCCGGTGTCTATCCCACCTCTCTCTCGGGGGTGGAGGTCTTTGAGCCGCAGTACAGTACCCGGGGAGGGTGGGGTGGAGGAGAGGAAGAGCATTGCATTATCAGCGGCTCCGTCCTTTGAGTGAGACGTTGGTGGGCGTTAAAGGGGAAAAGAGAAGGGAATTTCTCTTTCTCTCTCTCTCCCAGTTTCCTGGCCAACAATCCCCCCCACCCAAACTAAATAACTAAATCCCTCGCTCAATCCACGACTGTTTGTGGGACGTCGCTGGGCGCAATCGGCTGCCGCATTTCGCCCACCAACTATACAGTCACTTCACTTTACAGTGCGTCCCGTGAAGCGCTTTGAGACGTCTCGAAGACGTGATGAGCCCTGGGTCAAATGCCAGGATTATCATTGTTAATTATTCTTATTCTTATAATAAACGGTGTTGTTCTGTGTGCAGTTGGCTGGGGTGGAGCCTGGGATTGTGTCTATATGGAAGGAGACAGCAGCGTTCCTGTTGGGAAATCGATCAATGACGAGGCGTTTGGGTCTCTCTCTCTCTCTCTCTCTCTATCCCTCTCTCCCTCCTTCCCTCCCACCATTGTGTAAACCATTCGGCATTAACTCACCGTGTGTGAGCACCTGCCCAGACCAGCAAATTGCCTTTTGTTTTGTCCACGTCTCAGCACATTCCATTGTAATCCTTATCCCCTCTCCACTTGTTCCTCCTCTGTTCTGCTCGTTCCGTTCCACTCCGCTCCGCTCCAAAGCTCCTTCACGCCTCAGTCTCTCCATCAGCCACACCACCACCCAACCGTCACCAGCCCTCAGTCTCTCCCCAACAGCCCGACACACACCCACGCACCCACCAACCATGGCAGGGCTTCAGGAAGGAGATAGTTTATGTGTAAAGTGTGGAGAGACTTGACTCATGTGGGGATAACAATAATAATAATCATCATCATAATAAACCTTGCATTTGACCCGGCGCCTTATCACGTCTTCGAGACGTCTCAAAGCGCTTCACAGGACACACTGTAAAATGTAGTGACTGTGTATTTTGCGGGCGAAACGCGGTAGCCACTTGCGCCCAGCGACGGCCCCACAAACAGCCGTGGGTTGAGTGAATAATAAATATTACCCCCGGAAAAGCGATCCACCCATCGGCTAACAACCGGGTTCCTACTTGCTGTTAGGTAAGCAGAGGCGTGTGTGTGGAGTGAGGAAACTTGCCTAAATCAAGCCGAGAGATGACCAGGACACTGGCCGACCGACCGCTCTGTGCTGAGCTTCACTAAACCTGCAACAAAAGCAGAAGTGGCCGGGAACCCTCGGCAGGTCAGGCAGCATCTATGGAGAGAAGAAAGTGAGTCAAAGTTTCGGGTCCACGGTTCTTTGTCAGAACTTTATTACTAAACCTGTGACTGATGTGAGACGAACCTTTATATAACCATGTTCTGTTCTGACTCAGTCTGTCCCGAGGGAAGGAACGTACAGTCCAGGGCTGCTGTTATTACACACGTCTGTCAATACACACAGGATGGCGATTCCCCAGACCAACTCACAGGGCCAGGCTAGTGCCCAGGGCAGGACCTGTGGTGGGTGGGGGCGCGAGGGGCGTGGGGTGAGGTGGGTCGAGGAGGGGGCCAAAGGGCTCCATTGTCCAAGACCCCCTGTCTTTCGGGTGAGAATTAAGCCAAGTCCTGTAGCTCAGTAGTTAGAGTGCTCCCCTCGCAAGCGACAGAACCTGGGTTCGATTCCTGGGCAGGTCAGGGTGGGGTTTCCTTACCCCCCCCCCACACACACACAAACACAGACACACGCGCCTCTGTTTACCGGCAATCAGTAGGAACCCGGTCATTAGTCGATTGGCAATAATCCCTTCAAAAAAACAATAATTTGGTCACTCAATCCACAGCAGTTTGTGGGGACGTTGCTGTGCGCAATCAGCTGCCGCGTTTCGCCCACAAAATACACAGTCAATTCACTTTACAGTGTGTCCTGCGAAGCACTTTGAGGCATCTCGAAGACGTGATAAGGCCCTGGGTCAAAGCTTCTCTCCCCCCGTGTATTCCGGTCAACAATCCCCCCCACCCCACAATTCAGGGACAGTTAGTTAGAGACCAATTAACGGTGATTACCCCACTGGCTGGATATTGGCAGCCGGGGTAGAAGACATGACCAGTCAGCAGGTTAGTGAGGTTGACTCCTGAAGCTTTGGGGAAGCTGTGGGGTTATCAGGGGGAGGATGTGAGAAAAAACTCCTCTGTTTACAGAGCTCTGAGGGGGGAAGTGAGCACTGACATGAGGGGGTGTGAGCTCTGTCTCCGTCTGTAGCTCATGAAACGGTTATTGTTCACCTTATTGAGGATTGTATGGAAACCCACTCCCCATCCCTCCCTCTTCTCTCTTCTCTCTTTTTTATCTCTCCCCCAGCTCAGTCTTTCTCTCTCTCTCTCTCCTGGTCTCTCAGACAGAGAGAGATGGACAGGACTAATAACTGGCCTCTTAACCCGTTAACAAAACTCGGCTCCCGCTTGTTTGCTTATCACATCATCTGTCAGGACGGTGTGGAGTAAAGTTTAATACGACGGTCGCAGCTGAGCCAGGAACTCTATAACTCGCCACGAAACTGTCTCCCAGCGACTCGCAGGCCAGTGTAGTCACTGTGTGTCCTGCAGGCGAAGTTTGTGTGTCAGCCTGGCTCAGTCCTGGAGCTCACACTCTCACTCGCGCTCTCTCGCCTCTGAGTCAGACGGTTGTGGGTTCGATCCCCCACCTCGGGACTTGGAATCACACAGTCCAAGCTGACACTCCAGAGCAGCGCCGGGGGTGGAGGGGAGGGGGGTTTGCGTTGACGGAGACGCCATCCTTGAGGCTGAGACGTGAAACCTCACTCCCCGTCTGGGGTGTTAAAGCTCCCGCGGGGCTGTTCGATCCCCCGACAATCTGGCCGACAATCAGTCACTCGCTCCACAGTCGTCCTCGCTGGAGGCACTGAGCTCCAAGCCCCTGATGTCCCTTTAAATCCACCCCAGATCCCGGAGCTGCTCTAATCCCCGCGGTCTCCAGATTTCAAACGAGGCACGAGGGGCCGACATTCCTGACATAGCTCAGGCCTGGCTTCATGGGAGAGCGCGACGCAGCGGGAATCTGTGCGAATCCCTTGGTTTCAATAACATACCACAGCGTATGAAGTCATCAGTGTGTCGGTGTGTGTCTGTGTGTGTGTCTCTGTGTGTGTGTGTGTCAGTGAGTGTGTGTCAGTGATTGTGCACGTTTGTTTCAAGAATAAATTAGATAGATTTCTGTTAGGAAATAATATATAATAATAATAGTAATCCTTGCATTTGATACAGTGACCTATCACGTTAGTTGAGACGTCTCGGAGCGCTTCACAGAATATACTGTAAAGTGTAGTGACTGTGTATTTTGCCGGCACAACACGGCAGCCAATTGTGCACAGCAGCGTCCCACGCACAGTCGTGACCAAATTATTATTTATTAAAGGGAATATTACCCCCAGAAAAGTGATCCGCCAATCGACTAACAATCGACTAATCGCTGCTGGGTAAACTGCTGTGGAGTAAGGAAACTTGCCCAATGTTTCGCCCGACCCGCCCGGGAATCGAACCCGGGTCCTCTCGCTTGCGAGGCGAGGGCCCTGACCACTGAGCTACAGGACACCATTATGGGACGATTCTCTCTCACTCTCTCTCTCTCTCTCCCTCTCCCCAGGGTGGGGTGAGAGGGTGCAGGGTGGGAAGCTGTGCCGTGGGGTGTGTTCGGTTCTCAGACCTCCGCAATCCCTATGCAAACAAAATCTCGCGATGTGATTGTTATTGTGCAGCTCAGTCTCTCTCTCTCTCTCTCTGTAGCACATTCCTTGCCGAGTGACATAATGTCCTGTAATGTAAGGCTTAGGCCCCATTTGTCTCCACCTAATGAGGGGGTTGGGGGCACCTCCTACGCACTGTCCTGCACACACAATCTGCCATTCACAGCCCCCGCCCCGCAACTCCCTCCCCCTCTCTCCTTCTCCCCCTCCCTCCCCACAGGCCAAGATTCTAGCTCAGACCGAGAGATGGGCAAACAGCGATGAATAGGCTCCATTCACACACTCTCACTCTCTCTCTCTGTTTCATTCTGTTCAATGCAAAGGATTATTATTATTATTATTATGATTATTATTTATTATAGATTCCACATTGCCAGCTCTTCCTCTGTCACCAGGAAAACAACCCATAAAACAGCCTCTGACTCCCCCCTCCCCACCCCAGCCGAGGGCTTTGGACAAGGGAGGGAAAGACGCACAGTCACTACACTTTACAGTGTATCCTATGAAGCGTCTCGAAGACACGATAAGGCGTGATATCAAATGCAAGATTATTATAATTGTTATCATTGTTGTTATTATTGTTGTTATATTATTATAATTGTTATTATTGTGATTATTGTTATTGTTGTTATTTATTGTTATTATTCATGTTCAGAGACCCCTCTATTTCCAGAGGTCAGCACCTGAACAACAGGGGCAGATGGGGGAGATGGGAGAGGGGGAGCAGATGGAAGGTGGGGGAGATGGGAGGAGGGGGTGGGGGGAGTGGGGGGCTGCAATGTCGGAGCTGCTGCCTTTCCTTCGGATGAGATGTGAAGCGGAGCTCGCTGCCTGTTTCTGTACTCGCGGCGCTATTGGCTGCCGCGTTTGCCTTTAAAGCTGCAAAAACACACAGTCACTACACACCGCAGTGAAATCCTGTAAAAACATTTTGATACGTCTCGCACGGGGCCACGAGTCAGGGCCGAGGACTGTCGTGGGTCACTGTTTGACGGGTGGGTTTGGAATGCTCTGGTCTATATTGCTCCTTCCCCCTACCCCGTTCTCTCTCTCTCTCTCTCTCACTCTCTCCCCCTCCATCCCTCCCTGGTCTTCCGCTGGACGTACGTGAGGTTGACAGTAAAAAGGTCCGTGCGTCGCGCTTTCTGGAGAAAAAGCTGACGCAGAGAGAGAGAGAGAGAGAGGGAGAGAGAGAAAGCGTCACTTCCTGAACAGCTTCTACTACCGTAAACAACTTGTCCATTCATGCATTTATTCATTCACTCCCAAACACACACGCAGTTGCCTGGCAATAGAACACAGAGAGAGAGTCTCGTTCTCTGAAAGCCCCAGTCAGACAAGAGTCTCTGCAAAGACTGTAATTACACAGTGTTTCCCCCCCCCCACACCACCCCACCCCCCTAATCCCCCCCCAACCCCACATCCCACACCCCACACCCCACAGACGCCGCAGTTGTGAGTCACAGCCGAGATCAGCATTTCGTTTTCCTGGCATCAAAAATAGACGGCTCGGGAAACACTAACTGCCTTTTCATCTCGACACAGAACAAAAGCGTTCGCTCGCCCGCAAACGCACAACACATCCTGTAGCTCAGGGGTTAGAGCCCTGGAGGACCCGGGTTCGATTCCCGGGCGGGCGGGTCAGGGCGAAACCTTACACAGGTTTCCTTATTCTCCACACACACACACACACACACACACACACACACACACACAGCGCGCGCGCGCCTCTGTTTACTGAGCAGTAAGTAGGAACCCGGTTGTTAGTCGAACGATTGACCGATCGCTTTTCCCGGGGGTAATAATCCCTTCAAAAATAAAAATAA
>NW_024704762.1:9948204-9978676 GCF_018977255.1 Callorhinchus milii
TCCCCCCCACCCACCCCCTTCCTCCCTCTTCCCCCCCACCCCCACCCCCTTCCTCCCTCTTCCCCCCCACCCCCACCTTCCTCCCAACCCCCGCAAAGTAAAGTGAGGCAGTGGGAGCCGAGCCGGACAGTAAACCCACGGGGGGAGAAGTGGGGGGTGGGAGGGGGGTGAGGGAAGGGGTGGGAGAAATTACTTGAAATGCTGGTGAGAATGCAGAGCTAATCTCAACAACAACAACAAATTCCCCCCCACCACCATTCTCCCCCATTGCTCCGTCCCCCCCACCCCCCCACCCCCCCCCACGCACACACACACACACACAGCTCGTCACTGAGTGTTGGAGCAGCTGCTGAAGACGTCAGAGAGAGTGAGAGGGATAGCGCGAGGGAGGAAAGAGAAGAAAATAAGAGGGGGAGCGAGAGAGAGGGAGAGGGGATACTGCTGTCACTATCACACGCTCTGCGACACTGATGTACACCCCCCCTCCCCCTCCCCACCCCCCCCTCCCCGACGAGTTCTCAACTCTGTGTTATATTCCATCGCGATTCCTGTTACACCCCCACCCACACCTCCCTGACCACACTACCAGCCATCTTTCCTCCCCCCCCCCCCCCCACCTCTCCCCTCTCCCCCACAGTCTCCCGTCTCCCCATCGCCTTGAAACATTCCCCCCACCCACTCCCCTCGCTGTGAAAAGTGCTGCGTCGATGTGACTTTGTATTGTTTTATATTTTAAGGGTTAACTTTGCGTCTCGCCCACAGAGCACACAGTCACTCCACTTTACTGCGAAGCGCTTTGAGACGTCTCAGCGACGTGATCAGGCACCGCATCGAATGCCAGGATTAATATTATTTTTTATTAATTTCCCTGCGTCAGAGGGGAAGCTCCTGGAGTGGGATTTGTGTCTAGTTTGGCTGCGTTGCTGTGACACTGAGCTGCCAGTGTGTGTGTTTACCTCCGCGGTTTGCGTCTGTCTGTGTGTGTGTGTGTCTGCATGTGTGTGTGTGTGTCTGCGCGCGTGTGTGTGTGTCTGCGTGTGTGCGTGTGGGCTCTCACAGGGGGTAGAAATGGAAAGTATGCTGCGAGGTGTGTTTCTGTTTAGTCTCAGTTCTAGTTTATTTTTCTTGTATTTTTTTTCAAAAAGCCGCATTGTGTTGATTCTCGAGCTGTGAAATGCCATCTCTCTCTCTCTCTCTCTCTCTCTCGCCTCTGAGTCAGGAGGTTGTGGGTTCGAGCCCCCTCCTCACACAAGTCAGGGAGCGCTGTGTGTGTGTGTGTGTGGGGGGCGGGTGGGGGGGGGTGGGGGAGTCTGGTCGGCATTGTCGGAGATGCCGTTCTTTTTAATAATTACAATAATCCTGGCATTTGACACAGCGCCTTATCACGTCTCAAAGCGCTTCACAGAATATACTGCAAAGTGTAGTGACTGTGTATTTTGTGGGTGAAACGCAGCAGTCAATTGCACACAGCAACGTCTGTCCCCACAAACAGCCGGGGATTGAGTGACCGGATGATCATTAGTGTAATCAACAGCTGACAGTAAGGACACAGCCTTGGGGCAGAGCTATGTTACCAAATGGCTGTGGTACATCCAGTCCCCGGACGCCCCGTGTGTTACAGTGGACCACCTCCCTCCGCCCTCCAGACAGGAACCCTCCTCCGCCTTTCAGGGAACACAGCCTTGAGCCGCGGGATAACACGAGCCACAGGACACGATCAGAGCCAACAGCAGCGATAAGCGAGTGTCAGGGTCGAGGTGTGGGGGGCGGAGGTCAGCCTGGGGGCCAGGGGAACCTCCCAGGTGGTCCTTGGCCTCGTTCAGCACCCGCTGCCCCCCCCCACCCCCGTCTCCCCCCTTTCTCGTACTATTTTGGAGGCTCCCACCTTCCTGACAAGAGTCCAGCTTTCCTCCCTTCCCTTCCTGTCCCCTTCCTAAATTACCGCCCTGACCTCACCCCCCACCACACCCGGCCATGGTCTCGCTCCCCCCTCCCTGTCCCTCATCACCTCGTCATTCCAACTCCTATCTGTCTCTCCCTGCCTCGCGCTCTCTCTCTCTGATTGTCTCTCTCTGTGTGTCTGTGTCTCTCTGTGTCTCTGTGTGTGTATTTCTGTGTGTATTTCTGTGTGTATCTTTGTGTGTGTGTGTGTGTGTGTTGCTGTGTGTGTATCTCTGTATGTGTATTACTGTGTGTGTGTGTCTGTGTGTCTGTGTCTCTGTGCGTATCTCTGTGTCTGAATATGAAAATAATCCTGGCGCTTGATAAGACTCCTTCCTCATCGGGAGGACAATCTCAAAGCGATTGTGAAGTGTAGTGACTGTGTGTTTGGAGTCCTTCCCTCGCCCGGCGCCTGACGAGCCGCGGTGTCTGATGTTCTGTTCCCGGCCGCAGTCTGTGACTTATCTCTGGATCAGATAATTACATTCATTCCCCGAGAGGGAGATGCTTATCCGGGACGTGAGGGTGAGGCTTTGTGGGGCTGCACATAACCACCTGCTGATACAGCAAACGTCTGCTCACCCGCCCAGTCACACCCTCTCGCTTCATACCAACCTCCTCCAGATTGTGTCCTCAAGGTCTGAGCCAAAGCCCCCACCACACAGGCGGACACACACACGCACACACGGAGACACACACGCACACACGGAGACACACACACACACATACAGACATACACACACACACATACAGACATACACGCACACACATACAGACATACACGCACACACATCTGTACTCCCTGCCTCTCAGAGTCTCTGATCAAAAGCCCTTTTTATTATTTCTCTCTAAAACCGCTCCAGTGCTTTGCAATATATCTTTCTGAAGGTAAAGTGCTCAGATAGTGAGAGAGAGAGAGAAAAAAAGAGACATCAGCAAAGACAGAAAAATAATACTAATCCTCGCATTTGACCCGGCGCCTTATCACGTCTTCGAGAGTCTCAAAGCGCTTCACAGGGATACACTGTGACTGTGTGTTTTGTGGGCGAAACGCTAAAGTCAAACTGCCCTTGAGATTCCACCCTAGTGTTCGATTAACTGTGTATAACAGTTTCCCATTAACCTCAAGTCAACGATTAATCATTAGATTGGAAATGCTTCCCCACCCAACACACACCTCCCTCTCTCCCTCCCTCCCTCCCTCCCCACCTGCTGACGGCTGTCCACATAATCACCTTTAACAATCCCAAACTTTGACGTTTTATCCTGGTTTAAATTCCCGTTCCTTCCTTCCTTGTTGTTTCATGGTCTTATCATCTGTCAGGGCCCTCTCTCTCTCTTTCTCTCTCTCTGTCCCTGACTCCACACCACACAGTTTGCTGTGTCAGCGCTCACTGAGCTATTATTAACCTGCAGATTGATTGTGACACAGGAAAATAATTAATTAATCACTTTGTGCCACCAGAACAACCCTTAACTTTATCCCCCCCCCAACCCTCTGTTTGCTGCTGTAAACGGTAGGTGACCCACACACTCACTCGCTCTCACTCTCCTAAATAACACCATAATAATAATAAATAATAATAATAAATAATAATAATTAACAATAATAATAATCCTGGTATTTGACCCAGCGCCTTATCACCTCGTCGGGTCGTCTCAAAGCTTCGCACGACGCACTGTCAAGTGTAGTGACTGTGGTCTTTGTACACACCGCAGTCCGCTCTTCAGCGTAGAAATCGCTGAACGCCCCCAAAATGCAAACGATCCGGTCAGTAGCGGAGCGAGGGGACAGGGGGGGGGAGAAGGCGTTAGCGGTCGATGGTAAAGTTCAGCCCGACCTATACCCACCCCACCCCCCCACTGTGACCTTGTGGTCTCCCGAGTGTAGTGAGCTGCCCGGAGCTCCGACTCACACCCACGTAAACCACAAGTGAACTTTAACACTGAGACTCGGAAACGTTGGCAGTTATTAGAGTGAAGCTATTAGAGTGCGAAGGGGGGGAGCGGATGGGGGGGGCGCGGGTGTGAGGGGGGGGGTTCATGGGGGGAGAACTCAATCACACACGTTCAGGCAAAAATAACTCAAACAAACCTTATCCTGTTCGACAGCAGAAGAGTTTTCTCTCCTTGCCACCTCCCCCCACCCCATCCCACCTTCCCATCCCCAACTTTGTGGGATGTTTCTGTGCCCAAATCAACCTCTGCATTCGCCTGCAAAAAATGCACAGTCACTACACGTCACCATGAAATCCTGTGAAGCGCTTTTAAGACGCCCTCCCTGATGGGAAATGGCATTGTGTGTATGTGTGTGTGTGGGGGGGGGGGTTGGGGAGTTGGGGGGGGGGTAACATGATGATTATTGTTATCATTAATAATCGTGGGACGGAGAGCCCTTAACTCTCTTTCCAGGGTTCAACCGCTGCTGAGACATTTTCTGATCAGTTGACCTTTTATCACTGGAGAATGCCATGAGCTGAGCTGTCACCCTGCAGGTAGGAGGTGGTTTAGTCAGCGACCTTCCCCCCCCCGATTCCCCCACCCCACACACACAAACACACAGTCACCGAGGGAAGGGTACGAGCGTTAGTCACTTGAGCGTGAGTGGGGGGTGAGTGAGGAGGGCGCCAGATGACCTTAGACTCGAGCAGTGTAGACCTGGGCTCCCCCCATCTCCCCCATCGTGTGCCTGTGGCTGGTTCACAGTTAAGGTGTGACTTGACAGCCCACAAACCCCATCCCCCACCTCCGCCCAAACGTCCCCTGGGCGGAGATGTGGCTGGAATGCCGTTTGCCTGGTTGGCAACTCAACAAAGGAGCCCCTGTGCCCCGGACCTGCACGAGGTGCGTAGTAATCCATAACATGGCCATCCCCCCCCTCAACCTCCCTCCCACCGAAATACCCCCTCAAACCCCACCCAAGCCATCCCCCCCACCCCACTACCACCACAACCTATCGTCTAAGTCACTGGGGAAATTTTTCTTCACCAAACATACATGTGTTCACACACCATGTCTCACACACACACACACACACACACACGGTTAGAGACTTTCCCTAAAGTTGGCCGTGTGTGTGTGTAAAGGAGATTAGTCGCTGGTCCCCCACCGCATCCTACCCTCCACACCATCGCCAGCCACACCTTGAGCCACTTTCAGATTGGGGCGGGGGGAGCGAGGGCGATCAGAGAGGGGCTGCTTCCTATCAATCAATCAATCAATCAATCAATCAATCAATCAATCACCTGGGCTGTGAGTCAGCGCAGTCGAGTGTGCGGAATGGCAACCAGAGCAGAGATGTGGTGTGTGGAGGAGAATGCAGTTAGTCAGGAATCGGAGAGGGAGGGAGGGAAAGGCATGTGTGACAGACAGAAACCACACGCAGAGAGCAATCTTACAGGAATTTAGCTGCGGGGGGTGGTGGGGGGGAACGGAATTGGCTTTTTTTTAACCGTGATGTTTCCTTTTCTTCCTCTTCAACCGTTCCTACGCTCACCTCTCCCCCCCCATCCACCTCTCCCCCCCCCACCCACGCCGCCCTCCCCTTGGCTCAGGGTCAGGTTACACACCTCCTGTTAAGCCTCCGAGACAATCCCTCCAAATAAAATTTGTCACTGAATCTACGACTGTTTGTGGGACGCTGCTGTGTCCTGAGAAGCGCTTTGAGACGTCTCAACGACGTGATAAGGCGTTGGGTCAAATGCAAAGATTGTTATTGATATTAGACACACAGTCGGATACAGACAGAGAGGGAGAGAGATACGCACACACCTGCAACAAAAAACATTCACTCCCTCACCACTCCCCACCCACCCTCTCGCCCACCTGGCGGCTTTAAAGATGTGCAATTAGACTGACAACAGACAGCTGCACATAGGGCCGAGCCTTGGCTGTGATTAATGTAACGTCCCAGGGAGAGAGAGCAGTTTGTGATCACAAAAGCTCTCATCACAATCTGCTGGCACTTTACACACAATCAGCTCCCGTACACGAGCAGAGCAGAGCAGAGAGGGGCAGAGCAGGGCAGGGCTTAGCGGGGCAGGGCAGAGAGGGGCAGAGCGGGGCAGGGCTTAGCGGGGCAGGGCAGAGAGGGGCAGAGCGGGG
Organism: Callorhinchus milii; assembly: GCF_018977255.1. Classification (NCBI taxonomy): domain Eukaryota; kingdom Metazoa; phylum Chordata; class Chondrichthyes; order Chimaeriformes; family Callorhinchidae; genus Callorhinchus; species Callorhinchus milii. Next base: position 9,954,250 of record NW_024704762.1, read on the forward strand.
CAGGGCTTAGCGGGGCAGGGCAGAGAGGGGCAGAGCGGGGCAGGCTTAGCGGGCAGGCAGAGAGGGCAGAGCGGGGCAGAGCGGGCAGGGCAGAGAGGGGCAGGGCAGAGCGGGGCAGGGCAGGGCAGAGAGGGACAGAGCGGATAGGGGCAAATGGCTTTTAACATAGATAAACGTGAGGCATTGGGCAATGTGTGTCCACTACGGGGGGAGGAATCGGAGGGGGTGAGGGAATGGTGGGGGGGAGAGGGGGGAAATGGGGGGAGGCGGTGGGGTAATGGGGGGAGGCAGTGGGGGGTAAGTAAAATAACAATCCTCACTCGCAGCTGATCGGGGCCTTTCACTTCGGAAGAACATATCAAAACAGTTTTGTAAAGTACAGTGAACCCAAAGCAAACTTGGTCACTCCACCCACGACTGTCTGTGGGACACTGCTGTGCAGATCGATGAGACATCTTAAAGCGCTTCACAGAATATACTGTAAGGTGCAGTGACTGTGTATTTTGTGGGTGAAATGCGGCAGCCGATTGTGCGACTGACTGACAAACAGTCGTGGATTGACTGACCAAATTACCTACCTACCTACCTACCTGTGCCTATCTATCTATCTATTTGAAGGGATTATTATCCCACAAAAACGATCCACCGATCGACTAACAACCGGATTCCTACTGACTGCCGGTAAACAGAAGTGTGTGTGTGTGGAGTAAGGAAACTTGCCTAAGGTTTCACCCTGATCTGCCCGGGAATCAAACCCGGGTCCTCTCGCTTTTTATAATATTAAACAATAATTGATGATAATAGGTGATAATCATTTTAATCTGTGTTTTTGATCAGTTGGCATTCTCTCGCCCACACTCTTTATCTCTCCCTCTCCCACACATACACACACACACTCTCTTTCTTTCTCTCTCTGCCCGTGATGTGTCATGGAGAGACAGACAGCTGCTGAAACGAGATCCATCACCTGCCTTTAATACCCTCTGGTTGGGAGCTGTTCAGGGGGACAGTTGGCCACAGAGTGAGAGCGATAGGAACAGAAGAGAATGAGCTCAATGTGTCTGACTGAGAGCACAAGACCAGCTTGTGGGAACAGAGCGAGCGAGAGAGGAGCTCGTGAACAGGCCTCGTAATCAGTCACTATAAAATAATAAATTGGTCACTCAATCCACGACTGTGCGCAATTGTGTTTCACCCACAAATGATACAGTCAACTCACTTTACAGTATATCGTGTGAAGCTCATTGCGATGTCTCAAAGAACGTGATAAGGCGCTATATCAAATAAATGCAAGGATTATTAATATTATTATTATATTAGGGCCGTGATGATAAGGAGGGAGAGGAGGTAATTAGAAGGTTTGACCCGACACAGCTGTGAAGCAGAGAGAATCACTTCAATCCACGGCTGTTTGTGGGATTATTGACCCCTGGAAAAGCCATCCGCCAATCGACTAACAACCGGGTTCCTATTTACTGCCAGGAGAAGCTTCTCTCGGAAGCAGCACATTAATATCAGTACCTCCCACATCCACACACTTATCAACACGGTCGCTGTAACCACTGAGGTACAGGACTACGAGACTTTAATCCAACTCCCCCCCACTCCAACCCCCCACTCGTTCACTCACTCACTCACTCACTGTCTTGACTCATATGTAGATGAAAGTCAGCAGGGGGAAGGGAAGGGGAGTGGGTCAGCACTTTGTGAAGAGAAAGAGCACGAGACTTTACAGCTATAAATGGTTAGGATATTTTCCTTTTTAGGTCCAGCTGGGGGGTGGTGGATAAATATTACCATGTGTCTGGAGCTGAATGTGGCTGGTAATGTGGTGACCTCATACCTGCTCCATCCCTCCCTCCCTCACTCTTTCCCGCAAAGCCAGTGCCCAGAAATCTTACGGCTTGTGAGGAACCCTTTCCATGTTACACCCCAGCCCTAAAATAGAGCCTGGCGTCAGCCCTGAGCAGGGAAACCCTGGCCTGGAACTGCAGTCTGCTCTCGTCATCAATCAGCTCTGCTCTGGGCGCAGAGAGAGAGAGAGAGATGAGAGACAGAGCGAGAGGGACAGAGAGAAGGACAGAGAGAGAGAGAGAGAGAGAGCGAGAAAGAGAGAGGGACAGAGAGAAGGACAGAGAGGGGGGGAGGAACAGAGAGAGTGAGAGAGAGGAAGGAAGGACGATAGAGAGTAAATAATTCATTGACTAATCAATCAATGAGAGCGTTTGCAATAGTTATGTGTGTGGAGCAGACTGGGAGAAGCTCCCTATCGCAGTGGGTGGGGGAGTTGGTGGGGAGGGGTGGGTGGGGGTTGGGGCAGGAGGGTGGGTGGGGATTGGGGGGGGAGAGGTGGAGTGGGGGTTGGGGATTGGGGGGAGAGGTGGGGTGGGGGTTGGGGATTGGGGGGAGAGGTGGGTGAGGGTTGGGGCGGGAGCGGTGGGTGGGAGTTGGGGGTTGGGGGGGGAGAATTGGGGTGGGTAGCCTGTACTGTGAGCTCTGAGTGCACCTGAGCCCTGACCCATGACCCAGAGATCCCGGCCTCACTGACGGCTCCCGGGATGGAAACTCCTCAACATTATTCCTGGAGCCGGGAACTGAAGTCTTTCCCGACTGAGACTGGGAGTTGTGTCTTCGCAAACAGCCGTGAAGTGAGCGATTTTATCTGGGGTGTGGGGTGAATTGTCAGCCAGGACACCTAGAGATAGAGAGAGAGAGAAACTCCTGTCTCTTTTCCAACAGCGCAGCGGGAGATCTTTAACGTCCGCCTGAACAAGGTATGGGGGGGTGGGGGGGGGAAGAGTGAGGTTTAATGTCTCATCAATGTCTCTCGCTCTCTCTCCCCCCACCAACACTCAGCTTAGACTATGTGGGTACCGAGCCTTGACGTCTTGCTGTGGGAAGCTTGAACCCACAGGCTTCTGACTCAGAAGCGAGAGAGCAGCCCACTGAGCCGGGCCGCTTTGGGGGAAAGAGTGAGATACGCATCACCGAAGCCCAGCTCTGATGTACGGTGTTTATTCCCTGGAAGCCGGGGGTCTGACCCGTGCAGAAAACCCGTCGCTGAGTCTCTAAACCAGGCGGACAGCCTTCTGCGTAAACAACAAACCACCGGCACACAGAAACTTCCCCGTCTGGAATGCAATATGTGTGCACACACTCTCTCTCCGTGTCTCTCTCTGTCTCCCTGTGTCTCTCTCTCTCTGTGTCTCTATCTCTGTCTCTCTCTCTCTGTCTCCCTGTCTCTTTGTCTCTCTCTGTCTCTCTCTCTGTCTCTCTCTCTCTCCCCCTGTCTCTCTCCCCCTGTCTCTCTCTTTCCTGGAGAGATGCACTGTCTGGTTACTGAATGCTGGAAACTTTTAGGTGCTGAGGGTTGGCAAGAGCCAAGGCTTGTGGGAGGTGTACAGAGAGGGGGAGAGCGGAAGTGGAAGGATATCTTAAGAGTGGGTGTTAAGGTGGAGGGGGGAGGGGGAGATGTGAGGTGGGGGTGGCAACAGCTGGGGTTTAACCACCTGAATTTGTTTGTGGTCAGCCGGGTGTCTGCAACAAGTGGAAACCCATCACCGTTGCTTAAGAGTCTCCAAACCGAGCTGAGAATTCCATGTTTCCAACTACACATTGAGCTTCTCTCTCCCCGGAGGGTCACTTCCTGCTTACCTAATTCCGGAAAGTATTCGGCGCAGGTTGGCGCGAGCCAAGGCTTGTGGTGGGTGGGGTGGTGGGGCGGGGGGGGGCGCCCAGAGTTTGCTGGAGTCTCACCAACTTAAAACCAAACAGCATGTCATTGATATTGCCGTCCGGCAAGCTTTCCCACGGGTTGTCCGGCTGGGAACATCCTACCCGGGAGGGAATGCCGCTAATAACAACAATAATAACATAATAATAATAATATAATGATATTATAATAACAATAAGACTGGTATTTGATACTGTGCCTTTCATATCAAGAGGATGTTTCCGAGGGCTTCACAGGATTTCTCCGTAAAGTGCAGCGACTGTGTATTTTGTGGGAAAAACAAGCCACTATCACCCCCCACCCCCCACCCAACACACACATACAATCCCCCCAAACATCCGCGCCCCCCACCCCCCCCTCCCCCCCGGGAAATGACAGGAAGCCACACGCCCTCTCCAGGACCCCGGAACACAAGCGGCTGAGCTGACAGATAAGCAAGAATCATTGACGTCAGAGACACACAGCGGAGTGCAGTGTGTGTTTCCCTCTCACAGGGACACGGCTCTTGAGTTGGCAGATTAACCACATCAACACGGGCTCGAAATATTTGTGCACGAGGAAGTGCAAGGTGGTTTCTCTCTCTCTTTCTTTCTTTCTCGTCTTAAAACTTTTGCAAAGTTTTGCAAAAATGTTTTACCGACAGACAAACACACTGAAAGGTCAATTACGACAGGTTCAAAGGCTCTGCTTTCGAAAGAAAGACAATGGTTTATTTTGCCTTTGTGTCTTGAAGCCCTAAAATATCACTCGACAATTCTCTCCCTCCCTCCCTCCCTCTCTCTCAGTCCCCTGAGGCAGGGAATCATCCTCTACTACTCGTGTTAACCAACACTGCAGCACAACACAGATTATAATAATAATAATTCTGGCATTCGATACAGCGCCTAATCACGTCGTCGAGACGTCTCAAAGCGCTTCGCAGGATACGCTGTAAAGTGGATTAACTGTATATTTTGTGGTCGAAACGCGGCAGCCAATTGTGCACAGCGACGTCCCCACAAACAGCCGTGGATTGAAGTGATCGAACTATTATGTATTTTGAAGGGATTATTACCCACGGAAAAGCGACTTAACAACTGGGTCCCTACTCACTGTTGGTAAACAGAGGCGCGAGTGCGCCCGTGAGTGTGTGTGTGTGTGTGGAGTAAGGAAACTTCCTTAAAGATTTCGCGCTGTCCGGGAATCAAATCCGGGTCCTCTCGCTTGTGATCTGGATAACATTAGGGTTGTTCATATGCAACAATCATTTATTGTGTGGATGTGACACACGTGTTGACATTTGATGCGAGATTTTGGTCTTAATGAACTTTAAGAGCGCTCACTGCATAACTGAACACAACGAGATATTTCAAAAGACCTGTTTAACGTTGCAAAGATATCCACAAAAAGCACATTCCCCAAACCGTTTCCGTTTCCAAGACAGAATGAAACAGGACAGGAACAGACACACACACACACACACACACGGCCGGTGGTAATGTGTCTGGAGCTGAGCAATCGGTGTGGGGCGGGGAGTGAGAGAGAGAGAGAGAGCAAGAGAGCAAACGAGCGAGCAAGCGGGGGAGTTGGAGGCGACGGGTCAGTGTGAAACGAAAGGAGGCCAATGGAGCCCAGGCGTTAGTGAGAGCCACAAAGCCGGGTCTATTGATAGCTGAAGCCACCCACGCTACCAGGAAACCAGGGCTTGTGACAAATGTGGTCGTTAACTTCTGTTAATCCTCCTGCCGCAGGACACTGGAGGGGGGGGGGTGGGGGCCGGGGGGAAGGGGGGAGCGGGGGGAGGGGGAACGACGACACTGTGCCAGGCAATCGCCTGTAAACACTTTGCATTTGTTAAACGTCTGGTTGCGTGGAATTGGTGCAGAAATGTGCAGCGGAGAGGAGAGGAGAGCAGAGCAGAAGCGAGAAGCAGCACCGAACGTGACCTGCGCCGTGTGTGCGTGCTTGTGTGTGATTCGCAACGAGTTCATTTGAAAAGGAAAGCGGGGTGAGGGGGGGGGGAGCGAGGGGAGGGGACCAGGCAAGCGAGTGTGCAGCGAGGGACGCGGGGGCTGAAGGGAAGCACATTTCAGTGGGCGTTTCCTAGAAGCTTCCTCGGCTTCGCACGAATTGAGAAACAGACGCACGTACGGAATGCAAATGATATCCCAACCGTTTACAGCTCCACACAACAGCTCAGCTGTGCTGCAAACCAACCCGCCTGCAAATCTTCCTGTCACTCAGCCTCCCTCTAGCCCCTATTATCTCTCTGTCTATCTGTCTCTGTCTTTCTCTCCGTCCCATCGCCCCCCCCCCCCCACCCCTCTAAATTAAGATGATAACAACACAATAATACAATAATGACTAACCAGCCAAAACTGTAGCTTTGCGCCGCGTGGCAAAGGTTCCCACCGCCCTTCACGTTGAGAAGACATCCCAAAGCCCTCGACATATGGCGGCTGGGCACCCGAGCTGGGGTGGGTGGGTGGCGAGGGGGTGATGGGGGCGGTGGGGGTGGAAGTTGACCAAAAGCTCAGGTCAAAGAGCTGCGTCTTGAGACGGGACCTTGAACGAAGTGAGGAAGGAGGGAGGGAAGGAGGGAGGGAGGGAAGGAGGGAAGGAGGGGAGACAGAAAAACAAGAGGATTCGGGTTTAACTTAATGTTATTTTTGGGCAGGACAGACACCAGGAAGTGTTTCTGTTGGGGGGTAATTAACCGACTGGAGCTGGAGTTATGGTCAGGAGAGGGGTAGGAGGGTGGTGTTGGGGGGGGTGGGTGGGAGGGAGGGGTGGTGGTGTTGGGGGGCGGTGGGTGGGAGGCTTAGGGCCAGCACACTGAGACTAGTTTACAATCAACGGCTTGATGCAGTGGAGAGCGAGTGGGGTGGGGGGGGGGAAAGGGGGTTTGAGATCAAATGAGCCCAAATGGCCCTTTTCACCCCAACCTCTCTCGTTGTGGATGTATAATTTGGGCATTTGACACATTTGCATTAACCATTCTGCAAACTCTGCTCCCCCTCCCACGCTCTCCTGCACACACGCGTGTGCGCGCGCGCGTGTGTGTGTGTGTGTGCGTTTCCCAGAATTAATTTGTATATCTCTCAGGTGACAGTGAGGTTTAGGTAATATTATTATGCTGATATATTTTTTATATAAAGCGCCCGACACACACACGCACAGACACACACAGACACACGCACACACGCGCACACACACACACACGCAGACACGCGCACACACACACACACAGGGTGTAAGAAAGAGACTCTCACACTCTCCACACCTCCTGCTCTGTGTCAATATCAGGACTTGATGAGATGTGAGTGACGCAGGAGTCCATCACAACCTCACCACTTCCTGCCCGGAGGAACTTAGCTTCATTCAGGTTTTTCTCTCACATCTCTCCCCCATTCCCCCTCTCTCCTGTGCCCACCCCCCCCCCCCCCCTCCCCAAGAGGCGATGAGTCAGGTTTGAGCCCCGGGGGGAGAACTGAGCCCCTGGTCACTAGAGCTCACAAGTTCACGACACTTTACGGTGAATTCTGCGAAACGCTTTGAGACGTTCTTTTTGACGGGAAAGACACTGGTGGGGGGGGATTTTATTAACGCCCCGGTTCCTGTGAACCCCCTAACCCCTCCGCCGATCCCCTCCCACCCCTCGAATTAGTCAGCCCAGACTTTGCTGACACAGTGTTTAAATCACCACCAACATCTCAGGGTAGGAAATTGGGTCAGTTGAGGAGTCGGTGGGGGTCGGGGGGGGGAATAAAAGTGTTTATGTTGTATCCCAGAAAAATATGGGATACAAAGCACAGAAAACATGGAAATGGAAGCCTGAGGTGGAGGTTTGGTCTGGAGGTTCTGGAATATTCCACCCACCCCCGGTCACAGGTTGTCTGGTTCTGTCTAGACGGTGATGGATGCTCTTTGGCTGAGCTCAGGATGGTCACTGTGACAGAGCGGGAGGGGAGGGGAGGGGATGGGAAGGGGGGGGAAGGGGGGTAAGTGGAGGGGGTGCTGGAGACCGCGTAGACGAGAGCAACGAGGCTGATCCCAGGCTCAGAGGAACCAGCCACGAGCAACGATTAGACAAGTTCTTCAACCCTGAGAGTGCACGGCTCAGCGAGATGTGGAATGATGTCAATTTCACTATTATTTAGTGCGTGTTTCACTTCCCTCCCCCTACCCTGTCCCCCTTTCCACCCCATATACCCCTCTCCCCTCACCCACACATACACAGCCCTCCCTCCCCTGACCCCCCCCCCACCCACCCTTCCTTCCTCCCTCCTCACCCTCTTCCTCTTCTCGGGAAACAGTTGGGTTAAAGGTCACATATTTCCATTCAGCGACACATCACCCATAGCAAGAGAAACATTTTGCATTGGGGGGGTGGGGGGGGAGTGAGGGGAGCTCTCGTATTCTCTCTCTCTCTCATTCTCTCTCTGGCTCTCTCTCGTTCTCTCTCCCTCTATCTTTCTTCCTCTCTCCGCCACTCTCATTCGGTCTCTTGTTATCTCTCTTGCGCTCTCTTTCATTCTCTCTCTCTCTCTCTCTTTCTCGGGTCCTGATCCCTGAGTGTATTTCCAGCGCCTCGGGAGGCCCTCCCGCCGTGAAAGGCGCTTTACAAATGTAATTTTGTTGTTGTTCTTGTTGTTGGCCGTTCTCTGGCTCACTCGCTCGCTCGCTCGCTCACACACACGCACACGAGGAGGCTCTGGGCTGTGATGTAACGAGGAGTAGATGGTGTGTTTCGGTCTCCCCGCACATCCTGTTCACCCGACATTGGCCACTGCTCGCTGTTGTGTTGTGCGTTGCGTGAGGAGTTGGTGGTTGGTGTGAACTGGCACGAGTGAAGGTTTTTTAGTCCGAGAGAAAAAAAATTCTCTCTCTCATGCGTGTGCGTGTGTGGGGAGGGGTGGAAGGGTGGGGGGGGAGGGAGGTAAGATGCAAAGGAAGTGTATCATTTCTTGTAAATAAGCCGAGACTTTAATTAATTGACGTCAAAATGAAACGCTGAGAAATTAACTGCAACGTTTGAGAAAAACACACACACACACACACACACGACTGGTCGCTCTAACTGGTAACCTAACCACGAACTCGAGTTTCTGTGAAACACACGAAAAAACATTTACTTTTATGCACAGTGACGAGCAGGTCAGGAGGATGTCTCGAAGCACATTCCCACTGCTATCTGGCGGGGAGGGTGTGGGGGACGGGGGGGGGGTTTTCCGTGGGAACAGACGGGGGGGGGGGGGGTGGGGGGGTGAATGTGACCGAAAGCGTCGTGGGAAACAAAATAATAATAAACCTTGCTTTTAACACAACGCCTTAATCGCGTTTTCGAGACGTCTCAAAGCACTTCACAGGATACACTGTAAAGCGTAGTGACTGTTTGTTTTGTGTGCGAAAAACGCGCCGGCCGATCACGAACGGCAGCGTCCCGCAGACAGCCGTGGATCGCGTGACCACATTTTTTTTTATTTACTGAAGGGATTATTACCCCCGGAAAAGCGATCCGTCAATCGATTAACGAGCAGGTTCCCAATTACTGCCGGGTAAACAGAGGCGAGTGCGTGCGTGTGCGTGTGTGTGTGTGCGTGTGCGCCCGTGTGTGTATGTATGTGTGCACGTGTACGTGTGTGGAGTAAGGAAACTTGTGCAAGGTTTCATGCCGTTTGAAAGTCAAACCCAAGGCCTCTCACTTGCGAGGCGAGTGCTCTAACCACCGAGCTACTAGACTCCATTTGTCTTTATAATGAAGAACCCCCCCCCCCCTCTCACAGTAGCGGAAAGCCCCCCAACCCCACTCCTCCCCCCCCCCCCCCCACTCCCCACCCCACCTCTCCCCCTCGCTGTGTTGGTTACTGTTGGCTGCCTCCTGCACCTGCCAACTGAATCAGGTCACAATGTGCAACCTAGAAACTAACACGTGTGTGAGTGCGTGTGTGAGTGCGTGTGTGTGTGACAAAGCTTCTCAAACATTGAGCACACTCCCCCCCCCCCCACCTCCTCTCTCTCTCTCTCCCTCATAGCATCGTATAGCACAAAAGGAGGCCATTCGACCCATCCTACCTGTGCCGGCTCTTTGGAAGAGCTACCAACTAGTCGTCCCCCCCACCCCCCCCCCCCCGCTCTTACCCAACCAGTCCCCCCCCCCCACCCCAAGCAGTCCCCACTCCCCCCGCTCTTACCTTACCCCCTACACATTATTCCTTTTTAAGTACCTGTCCAACTCCTTTTAGAGCTCACTCCCTTTCTCTCCCCAAGCCTGTGATGCTCCAGTGCAGTGTGTTGGGTGGGAGAGTAGGAAAGCGCTAGGTTGTGGGAGACAATGTCCTCCAAAACCCCCCATTCCTCCTCCTCCCCCCACCAACCCTCTCCCCCACACACTCCCGTTCAGAGGGGGACGTTGCCAGGAGGTGAAGAGCAAGGTCTTTCTTATCCCGATCTGTCTGTCCCCCCACCCCAAAATTCTGCACCAGCGTTAAAAAAAACAATGAAGGTCTTAAGGCTGAGACCGGGGGGGAATTGCGGGGCCACTGGCCTCGGGCCAAAGGTTCCTCCCAGCGGCTGCCGTGGCCAACGGTTCCACCCACTTTCACTTCCCTGTGGGACGGTGGGGGTGGGTTATTGAATCAGGTGTCCCTCTCCCTCTCTCCCCACAGTGACTGAACGAGACCCAAACTGCCTCAATCAGAGCCGTTGTGTAACGGCTCAAATTGCTGTGGTTTCCGCCCGGAACAGAGAAGTGAGACCCTCTGGCTGTCCCCCGACACCCAGCGCCACCGCCCAGGAGACAATCCAGACAGTCCGAGGCTTAGGCACCCCCCCCCCCCACCGAGTAATAATCAGTGTAATAATCCCCACGTTTAACGCGGTACCTTTCACCTCAGGACATCTCAAAGCGTTTGCTTTTCTACGGGATTTTACTGTAAAGTCTAGTGACCGTACCTGTTGTTGACACACAGCGCTCATAACATTTTCTTAATAATAATTTGTTTTAATAATAATCCTGGCATTTGATGCAGCTCCTCATCACGTCTTCGAGACGTCTCCAAGCGCTTCACGGGATACACGGTAAAGTGAAGTGACTGGGTGTTTTGTGGGCGGAACGCGGCAGCCAATTGTACCCGGTGACGCCCCCACAAAGAGCCGTGGGTCAAGTGACCAAATTATGATTATTTTTGAAGGGATTATTACCCCCGAAAATGATCCGCCAACCGATTACCAACCAGGTTCCAACTCACTGCCAGTAAACAGTGGCGCGTGTGCGGGGAAAGGAAACTTGGGGTGGAAAGGGGAAGAGATTAGGTCGAAGGGAGGAGGAAAGCCTCCCATGCGCTCGGTTTCTCTCGTCAGGTGAACATCCGAAACAAACAACCGCACTCACTGCTTATCACCAATATTTGGTCTTTTATTTATTTATTTATTATTATTATTTATACCTGTGGAATTTGCTCTTTTTTTTTCCTTCTGATGACGCTATACAAAAAAAAACCCCTAGTACAAGTTTGTACAAATCCAGATTACCACATAACAACCAATTACTGTATTGCCCCACAAACCATTGTCAAATCCTAATTACACATGCACATAACGTTTATCTACATCCCAATAAGTTACTCCTCTGCTCTCGCTCGCTCGTGCCCCCCCCCCCTCTCACCGCCGCCCGCTCGCTCTCTCACAGCTTCCGCAGGGGGTGGCGGATTGCACCTGCGTTATGCTAAGTGTGAGCGAGTGTGTGTGTGATGCTAAGTGTGAGCGAGTGTGTGTGCGTGTGCGCGCGAGAGAGGCCGTGAGAAATGGAACACCCGAAGTGGTTAGAATGGGATTGCGTTTCAACCTCTTTCGCCCCCACCCTCACTCGGCCCCCTCCAACCCCAGCCATGGCCGCACAACCACTCCCTCCCCCTCGAAGTTCCGCAAATGTATTGCTTAGAAATAACACAACTGGCACGTTTCCACACAGGAGATTGCATTCATTCTCGGCTCTAGGCTTCAAACCATGACATCTTTTTAGAAGAAATTGTTTTGTTTCTCGAAACCTCCCCCCCTTCCCCCCCCCTCCCCCCCAAATCCACAAATAAATATCTAGTTCACAGTCACTGTTGTGGTATATAAATTATTACACTCACATTTTGTGCTACACCAGGCTAGCTAGAACAATGTCTTTTTTTTTCTTAAATCGTTATTTAATCGGCTATAAGAACGCGGAATATTTAGACGAGGCGGTGCGTTCGTTTGTTCACACATCGATTCCACCCCCACCCCCAGTCCTCTCCCCCTCCAACCCCAACCAAACTGAGAGAGTGTTTGTGTGTGATGGGAGGCTGGAGGTAGAATGGGGGGGTGGGGGGGGGGGGGCCGGGTCGGCAGAGGGCAGAGTTAATGCTTTCTGTTATGTTTTTTTTTGTTGCTTTAAAAAAAACATAGGATAGGGGCATCGTAATAGCACAGCGTTGTCAGTTTTTTATATGTATATATATATTACACACGTAATATATATCATAGAAAAACTTACGGTAAAACAGACTCGATTGTCACAAACCAGACGTGGGACCAGATAACATGCGTCCAGTGACAAGAGGATAGATTGACTGGGAGTGAGGGGGGGGGGGGGGGCAGCGAAGAATCGAGGTGGAGTTGGGTGGGTGGGGGGAGAAAGAGGCGGACTTTCACTAGACTGTCACTGAGGATAACGCACACACAGACCCTCCCGCACACGCACACACAGACCCTCCCGCACACGCGCACAGACACAAAGGACGAGGTCACAAACCCAGACTCGGGAAAGAGAAGGCACTTGTGTGGTCACCAGGGAAGCGATGGTGTAAAGATCAGAATATTGCAGTAACGTAACAGCCCCTCCCCCACACCGCGCGCGGGAACCCCTCGCCCCGGGATTAATCCCGGAGCTGGGCCCAAACCGTGGGAATCCGGTATTTGTCTTAATGACAACAGTTGGCTTTTCTAACAATAAATGGTTGTCACATTCATTCTCTGAATAAAAGTTTGCTTGTTTGCTCTGAGTGCTGCAGAGGGGGGGGGGGGGGGGGGGGAGGCCGAGGGTGTGGGGGGTAGGGCGGGAATAAGCAAACTTATTTGGAAAACAAACTGGTTTGTTTGGTGGGAAATTCCTGCCACTGTCCCATCCCTGCAATCCCAAGTCTGTGTCAGCTGCTCATCTCCCTTAGGGTGGGTGGGGGCAGATATGGGGGTGGGAGTTGGGTTGAGTGTTGGGGGTGGGGGGGGGGTTGAAGCGTTCATCACCTTTAGTCCCAAGCCTAGCTCCGTGCCCAGTCACTGTGCACAGAGTAACAAGGACACAAGCCCACCCCACCCGCCGCCCCACCCTGGTGACGCTCTCTGTCGAGCCAATTGCACTGGAGGTTGAGCAGCTCAGTTTGGGGGGAGCCACGGTTGGTCCGCGGTGACCTAGTCCAGTCTCGGTGTTTATCGGTGCTGAAGAGAGTCTCTGGGGTGAGGCTGTGGTTCCCACAAAGTCTGTCCGTTCAGCCTCACTGTGTCCTGAGCAGTTTCCTTTCGGCTTCACTCGTGTTGTCCGACCAACAGTCTTTTACGTTGAACCCCCTCCTCCCCACTCAGGGTTCGGAGCACCGCCCCCAACACTCGCCCATTGACTAAGCAAGAGGCGGTAAAGAAGGTCACATCATCTCCTCTCTCATTCAGCTCCTGGTGCAAAACACAGGCATCGATCAGGCTCCCGTGTTTGTGTCCGTGTGCGTGTCCTGCCAGGAGACTCCGTGTCAATGTAACATACACACGTGTGCAGTCTGTATCCTCCGACCACTAATGGCGTCAGTCAGCGGATTCGCTGTCCAATCCCGTGACTTCACCTGCAGAAAATTCCAACTGTGACGTTGCTGTTGGTTGGTTCGTGAGAGAAGCGTCCAAGGTTTTTTTTTCTTTCTTCGTGTGCGTGTATGCGTGTGCGTGTGTGCGGGGGTGGGTGGGGGGTGCATGGTGTGTGTGTGCCATGTGCGTGTTTGGGGTGGGGGGTGTGGGGTATTTTTTCTGTACGGATGTACAGTTCTGAACTCCTGGATAGGCGAGCTCTCTCCTCTCTCCTTTTTCACACTCGTTTCCTCTTTGCAATCCTTCTCCGGGTTGGTTTCTTCCGAGTTTTTCCTTTTCTCTTTCTCCCAGGCATTCGCACTCGGGGTTGTCTTGTTTTCCCCTCCCCTCTTCCGTCTTTCTCTTGCCCCCCCCCACCCCCCCACCCGCCCCACACCCCCCTGCTCCCCAACTCGCCCCAAACAAAAAAAAAGGTTCGAACGAAGTCCTGCTGGGCTGAGGCTCAGGCTCCCCCTCCCCTGCCCTCTGTATCCGCCGATGTGTCCGGTAACGAGTGTCTCTCTCTCTCTCTCTCTCTCTCGCTCGCTCTAGGCCACCACGAAGCCGGACTTGAGGTCGGCCTTGACCTCCGGTTTCCACAGGGAATCCTCATAGTCCAAGTCCAAGCTGCTGTCGCTGGACAGACTGGAGCTGCTGTTGGTGCGGTTGGCTTTGCGGTTGGGCAGCCACTGGTACGGCCCCCTGGCATCTCGCCGCGCCTTCCTCCGCAACTTCTTCTGCTGCATCAAGAGCTGCAAACGCTCCACCTTACAGCGTGTGGCTCTGTTCTCCGTCTGCCTCAGCCGGTCACCTGCCCGTCCCGAGAGACAAGAGAGAGAGGTCAGTATTATTTATTATTGTTGTTATAAATCTATAAATAACAATAATATTTATCATTGTTTATTAATAACAATGATGTTTATTATTATCTATGAATAATAATGTTTTTTGTTATCTATAAACAATAACAATAATAATCCTCGATCTGATACTGCGCCTTATCATGTTGTCGAGAGAAGTCTCAGAGCACGCAACACACGATACGCTGTAAAGCGTAGTGACTGTGTATTTAGTGGGCGAAACGCGGCAGCCGATTGCGCCCGGCGACATCCCCACGGATTTGATTCGGGTGATTTATTTATTGCGTAAAGAGAGAAATTAGATTTGATTTGTTTTCTCAACCTGCGCGTTGCATAATAGAGCAACAGAGTGTGTAAGAGAGAGGGGGGGGGGGGGGGGAGGGGGGGGAGGTACATGGAATTAACTGCTAACTAAATAGTTCCTTTCAATGTCAGACACAATGTCGTTCAGCAGAGCACAAAAATAAGGTAAAAAAAACCACAAGGTGAAAGCTTGACCTTACACTGTGCTCACTACCCCCCCTCCCACCCCCCTCTCTCTCTCACACACACACACATCTTCCTGCCGCCCCCACCCACCCCCTCACAGCCCCTCCCCTCCTCCCCCTCATCAAGCCATCTTTGACGCAGATGTGCCGACCCCCAACCCCCCATCCCCTCCCCGCACCCGCTGTGTGGGCGGATTACATACAGATAGAGAGAGAAGCGAGTTCCCACAGGCTGCTGACATCTGCCAGCAACCAGACGAGAGAGAGAGAGTCTTTGTTCCTCCCCAGTCACACGCACACACACACACAGTCCGTCATACCCACACACACACACAGTCTGTCATACACACACACACACACACACACAGTCCGTCATACACACACACACACACAGTCCGTCATATATACACACACACAGTCCGTCATATGCACACACACACTCACAGTCCGTCATATAAACACACACACACAGTCCGTCATATACACACACACACAGTCTGTCATACACACACACACACTCACAGTCCGTCATATAAACACACACACACAGTCCGTCATATACACACACACACACAGTCTGTCATATACACACACAACAGTCACACACACAGTCATTCAGTCACACGCACACACACAGTCTCACATACACACAAGTGAGGAGCTAAGACATAAGCCCTGAAATAGTTTGTTTTTCAAAAACACTATTTACTTCCTTAAAATCTCCCCCTCCCCCACGGTCTCTCTCCCCACTTTCTCTCTCTCTTTCTACCCCCTTTCTCTCTCCCTCTCTAGAGCCACTTTCTCTTCCTTGTTCGCACGTCTGTGCGAGGAGCCATTCGCACTTCCACTAAGAAACCCGACTCCCAGCCCCCAGGCTATCACCAGGTGGATGTTAAAGAGTCAATTGAGTTTCTGTCTCTCCCCCCCCCCCCCCTCTCTCTCTCGCTCTCCCCCCCCCCCCCCTTCTCTCTCTCTCTCCCCCCACCCCGCTCTTCCCGGTGTCCTGGCCCACAATTCACTCCAAACCAATTCCATGAATCTCGCCTCCACACGGAAATCCCAGAGATAAGATTGTTGGAATGGAATGTGCCCCCTCTCTCTCCCGCTGGAGGGATGCACCCTGCTTACCTAATTCCGGAAAGTATTAGGCGCAGGTTAGCAAGACCCAAGGCTTGGGGGGTGGGGGGAGTCCAGAGTGTGTGTTGGGGGGTAACTGCTGGAAATTTTTTTAAATTTTCAAGCGTTCTGGGATGCTATATAAATGCAAGTTTCACCCACAAAATACACAGTCGCTTCACTTTCCAGCGTATCCTGTGAAGCGCTTTGAGATGCGATAAGGCTCTGTATCAAAAGTGAGGATTGTTATTATTATTATTATTAAGTTGTTGTGTTGGACTCTTAATCAGTTAAGAAACCACATGGCTCGCCATCGAGAGAGAGCGCTGCCTGGCAAACTAACTATAATAATAATAATAATCCTTACATTTGATATAATAATAATAATAATCCTTGCATTTGATATAGCGCTTTTCACGTCTTCTCGACGTCCCAAAGCGCTTCACAGAACACACTGTAAAGTGAAGTGACTGTATATTTGTGGGCGAACGCGGCAGCCAATTGCGCACAGCAATGTCCCACAAAGTGTTGTAGATTGAAAATGACCAATTTATTATTGTTTTGGGTTTTGGAGGATTATTATTAGGCTCTGTGTGGAGTAAAGAAACTTGCCCAAGGTTACTACTGGAGTCGAACCACAGTCACTACACTTCACCACGGTCAGCTTTGACCATTAACCCATTCCCGGCAGGGGGGAGGTGATGGGTGGTGGTGGGAAGGGTAACTCACCGTGTGATCGGCACATGCGGATGTGGCTCTGACACTGGACGAGGGAGTGGAGCGGGGGCTTCCCTGGCTCCTCCGAGGTAGTTTTGGTGAAGCAGGCGTGTGCGGCGGGCGAGGGCGAGGGGGCCGGGGCGGGCGAGGCGCTGGCGTGGTTGGCGTTGTTGGCACACTGGCTCTGGCAGCGCAGTTGGGTGAGGGACTGTGGCATCCCCTGGTAGTGCCGGGTGGCGCTCAGCAAGTCGTTGAGGATCTGCAGGATGGTGGTGATGTCTCGCCGGGGACGCCCAGTGCTGTCCTGGCAGTTCGGGTGCAAAGTGCCTGGATTGGGGAGAGAGAGAGAGAGAGACACGAGGACATTATTACACAACGTCCTGTATTGAGTGTTTGCTACCTGTGGCCCACACCTGACAGCATCCCCTGGGACACACTGCACTGCACTCGCTGCCAAGTCAATACAGTGGCTTCAAAAAGGCAATATAATAAGCATTATCCAACAGTAGGGCCCTTCTCGTTCCTCTGTAATGGGTCTGCCTGGGGTGCCCGCCTGCCTGGGGTGCCCGCCTGCCTGGGGTGCCCGCCTGCCTGGGGTGCCCGCCTGCCTGGGGTGCCCGCCTGCCTGGGGTGCCCGCCTGCCTGGGGTGCCCGCCTGTCTAACCACCACACAAATAGCCAAACGGGCAAGCTGTCCGGTTCTCACCTGAGAAGGTTCCGGAGAAGACCCCGGGGGCGTGGTTGACGAAGCTCTCGATGATGGCGCCCGGTTTGCGACTCTTGCTGTTGGTCGCGGTGCCAGCGGCAGCCGGAGTTTTCGTGCTACATTCTCCCTGTGACGTAAGCGGACAGAGGTTTGTTAGGGGTCGGGGGATCAGGGGAGTTGAGGTACAGATCAGCTATGATATAATAGAATGGCAGAACAGGCTCGAAGGGCTGAATGGCCTCCTCCTGTTCCTATTTTCCTATATACACACACACACACACACAATGCAACATTTGCACAGCACCTTTCACGTCGGGAGGACGTCTCAAGGCTTTGGATAGTCAGGGATTTGAACAGGGATCAAACTGAAACGTGTGTATGTGTGTTTGTGTGTGTGTGGGGAGGGGGGGGAGGGGAAGAGGGGGTGGGGGTGGGAAAAAGAGGTGAACAAGAGGAGAGGAATTAATCTCAAAGACATCGTGTCAAATCAGTCGCAATGGCGTGGGCGAAAAAAAAATCAATTGCAAGTTCCTTCTGTTTTACCACACGCAAAAAGGCACTTTTCTATCTATCTCCTCTCTTCCCCACCCCCATCCCTCACCCCCCGAACCTCCTCCTCCCCTCGCCCCCCGGGGGGGGGGATATGATCGTGAGTGAGTGAGTGAGCGAGTGCGTGAGTGAGCGAGTGCGTGAGTGAGCGAGTGCGTGAGCGAGTCCGTGAGTGAGCGAGTGCGTGAGTGAGTGAGCGAGTGCGTGAGTGAGCGAGCGCGTGTGTGAGCGAGTGCATGAGTGAGTGAGCGAGCGCGTGAGTGAGCGAGGCGAGTGAGCGAGTGCGTGAGTGAGCGAGTGCGTGAGTGAGCGAGTGCGTGAGTGAGCGAGCGAGTGCGTGAGTGAGTGAGTGCGTGAGTGAGTGAGCGAGCGCGTGAGTGAGCGAGGGCCTTTGTCGCCTGCTGATCGCTGGCCGCTGATGGAATGTGGGGCAGGAAGCAGGAAAGACACAGCCTCACAGATAAGCTCTCAATGTTGCTTATGTCTCCCCGTTGCTGACTGTAACAGGCGCTTCCTGAGCAGGTCACTGGGGTCAGTTGTACCCAACTCCCCCTCTCGCTTCCTCCCACATGGAATATCTCAAGCGTGGAAGCTTTCAGTCGGTTCATAGAGCACGTTCGAGGTGAGAAGGGGGCGGTGGTGGTGGTGGAGGGAGAGAAGATCCTTCAGGCCAACGGATCTCATCACCGACATGACCCACCAACCCACCCCCTCGTCTCTCTCTGACGGGACACACAACAACAGGATAGCATCCCTGAGCACGCACGCACAACCACACACACACAGTCTCTCTCTCTCAGAAAGGCTGAAGGCTTGACCGCTAATGGTGGAGCAGGGAGGGGTGGGGGACACGGAGCAGGGCAGGGTGGGGGGATACAGGGCAGGGAAGGGCGATACAGAGCAGGGCAGGGTGGGGGGATACAGAGCAGGGCAGGGGGATACAGAGCAGGGTGGGGGGATACAGAGCAGGGCACACACTAACACACACTACACACCGGTGTATAATCCACCACTCGGGGAGTTGGTGGCGAGGGACCCGGCTACTCACCTCAGCGCAGGAGGAAGAGGCTACATCTTGGCCGGGGTTCGGTGTTGGCGTCCGGGCTCCGTGCGAAGTGAAGGAGCCGGCGGTGAGCGAGGTCGGGGTGCCTGGGTTGGGGCTGGGGGTCGGGGTGGGGGGGTGGGAGGTTGCGGGGGGAGGCCTGGGGCAGGCCGGCGTGTGGCTACAGTTCGAGGCCGGCCCGGGGCCGGGCCTGTGGTAGGAGGTCCGCGGCCCCCCGCCTCCTCCCCCTCCCCCGCCACTGGCGATCACGTGTCGGTGCTGCAGTTGCCCCCCCGCCTGCTGGGCCGATAACTGCAGCTGCACGAACATCATATGATCGCCCACACGCAGAGCCAGAGTCAAAGGCGACCGTCCCGATAGGAAGTCATTGACCTGAAACGAGAGGGGGAAAGAAAATGTGACGTCGTGAGTGACAATAATATTAATATTAATAAATAATAATAATCCCGGTGTCTGACACAGCGTCTGATCACGCCTTCGAGACGCCTCGAAGCGCTCCACAGGATACACCGCAAGGTGTAGTGACTGTGTGCTTTGTGGGCGAAATGGCGACTGCTTGTGACGTCGAGGCACTCGCTCTCTCTCGCTCTCCCCGTCTCGCTGTGTTTGCACTTCACACAGCTGTGCTTAGGAAACCAGTCCCGTGTTTGTTTTGTGCATGTGTGTGTGTGTGTGTGTGTGTGTGTGTGTGTGTGTGTGCGTAGGTAGAGTGTGTGTGTGTGAGAGTATGGGTGTGTGTGAGAGTGAGTCAATCACTCCTCCCGACACACTCCCCGTCCCCATAGACACACACACACATTCTCCCACTCCCTCCCCCTCGCACACTTCTCAAAATAAACCAGTGACCCAAATTCCCGACTAAAAATGCACAATTTCCCCCCCCACCCCCCCCCCCCCCAAACCAACAAGAAAATATCCCGTTTGACCCCCGGCCTTGGATGTTCCGAAGGCTGAGGGCACCAGGAAATTCAGGGGCCCTGAATGACTGACTGACTGAGTGTTGAGACCAGATGGCTGGAGATGGGAAATATAATCCACTGCCCCCACCCCGAGGCCATCTCCCAGCCCTGCCCTCCCTCCCCCCCACCCCCCAGCAGTTGGACACTCGAGGGAGGGGGGGGGGGTGCTGCAGGTGCGAGCTAACCTCAATAAAAGGGGAGACCAGGTTTCAAAGCAAAACTAGGACCACATTCCTCCCCCCCACCGTGTCAGTGCTCATTCCTCAAGTCAGGCTGAAACAATACTGAAATTCCAGCCCCGACCTGCCCCTCCCCGGCTGGTTCCAGCTGCGAGAGTCAGATTTGCAAACAATATGATAATAATAACCCTGGAGTTTGATACAGCGCCTGATCACGGAAGTTGAGACGCCTGAAAGCGCTTCACAGGACACACCGTAAAGTGTAGTGACTGCGCACTTTGTGGGCGGACTGCGGCAGCCAATTGCATGCTGTTAAAACATCAGGGCACTGGAACCCAGTGATTAAACAATGTTAAACAGATCTCGGGCCAGGATATTGCAAACCGATAAGAAAAGACAACCCCCTCTCCGCCACCACCCCCTCCCCACCCACACACCCACATCCACATCCACACACACCCCCACCCAACCCCATCTCTGAAAGTCATATTGGCCTCTTCATACCATCAGCTGCTAAACTCTGTCCCTTTGAAACCTGAGACACACAAAGACCAGTCATTTCATTTCCTTTTTTTTTAAATGGTCGAACTGTTACTCACTAATCACTCTCTCACACACACAGTCGCTCACACACACACACACGGTCACTCACACACACACACAGTCACTCACACACACAGACACTCACCGAGTCACCCTCACACTCATTCCCAGACTAACACATACTTACTCAGTCACACAGTCACTCTCACACACCCAAACACTCACACGCACATACAATACATACTTGGTCACTGAGTCGCACAGTCGCTCACGCTCAGCACTGCCAATCACACAGTCACACAGAACCAGGCCATTGTGTCTCTGTCTCTCTCAGGTCCCCCTGATCAGTCCAACCCACTTCACTCACAAAAGAGGAGCGAATATCAAAGATCCTGGCACGATTTCCTTTTCTGAGGCGGCCTGAGATCAGGTAAAACCAAACCATAGCCTCCCCCGCGCACACACACACACACACACACACAAACAAAAGCAGCTAATCTCACAGGCGCACCCCCCACCCCCACCACCTTCCTCTCCCACAGCCATTTATAGCTGCCTCAAAGGGTCTAAAACTGGAGACGACAAAAGGCTTGAGCCTCTCAGATACAATACAGAGCATTTCAATAGGCCTCACGCACAGCTTCACAGGAGAATGAATGGGAATGGGCTTCATTCCTCTCTCTCCTCCCTTTCTCCCTCTCGCTCCCCCTCCTCCGTTCCCTTGTTTCCCCCCCATTTCTCACTTTCTTTTCTCTTCCCCCATCCACTCTCTATGTCTCCCCCCTTTCCTCCCCTCTCTTTCTCTCCCATTCTCTCTCCCTCACCCCCTCTTTCTCTGTGTGTGTCACTCTCTCTGTCCCCTGTGTGTGTGTGTGTGTGTGTCTCTTTCTCTCCCCCCACCCCATATGTGTGTGTGTGTCTTTCTCTCCTCTCTCTGTTTTCTCAGTGTGGTTGATGGTAATTGAGTTAATATTACACAGCCCGTATCGTGCATTGACATGTGTGTGTGTGTGTGTGTGTGGCTGAGCGAGAGGTGGAGCAGATTATTATTAGAGGGAACAAAGGAGCTCGAAAAATCCACAGCTTTGTCTGCCCTCACAGAGGGTTTGTTCAGCGTCAGCAACTGAAGGCAAGGCTGCTGTTGGCTTGGGTTTTTTTCGTGCGGTGGGAGGGAGGGAAATTAGAACAGTCTTGGGAACAGTCTCCGTCCCCCAAGCTAGGGAGAGGGCCGAGACCTCAAATTCCAACTGTTCTTAGGCTGTGAGGCCGTTGAGTCACATGAGAATTTACTCGGCGAAAGAAGACTAAGGTCCATGGAGTTCACCTTCCACCATCCTGGCCATCACTTGACATGCCGTGTCCCAGACTATACCCTGTGTTGTGTTGTATCCCCAGATATTATTTCCTGACACAAATCAATCTCATTTGCTCTTGAACAGAGAATCATTGAGAGAATCAGACAAAGGGCAGGGGGGTGGGGTGAGGGGGGATTTGCTCTCAAGACAGTGAGCGAGGCTAAAAAGTACAATTTTAAAAGGGGTGTAAAATGGCGAGAGATTCCTTCCACCTAACCTGGGTTTGGAAGCAATTCATTTGTCCAATTCTGGGACAAATGACAGCAAGACTCAGGGTGGGGGGGGGGGTGTTTCAGGACGTTTGCTAACAGGACAGGAAGAATGGGCTCGGGGTGGGGGTGGGGGGGAGACAGAGAGAGGAAAAGAGAGAGAGAAAGAGAGGGGGCGAGAGAGAGGATGGGAGGGAAAGGAAGAGAAAGAGAGAGATAGAGAGGAAGGATGCTGTTCTGTATAGCCGTCAGCAGACCAAGTTGGGGGCAGGAAGAAGAGCCAGTGATTCACTGCTGAACACAGTCACTTCCTACCAGCGAACGACGTACGTCAGTGAGGCTGCTGTTTACCATCAGCAGAGAATTTACATTGATCAGAATCAGGCCTGGGGCGCGTGTGTGTGTGTGCGCGTGTATTTTTTGGGGTGTGCGGTGTGTGTGTGTGCGCTGAGCGGTATGTGTGTGTGTGCGTATGTATGCTTGTTGCTAACCCTGGCTT
This sequence comes from Callorhinchus milii, assembly GCF_018977255.1. Lineage (NCBI taxonomy): Eukaryota > Metazoa > Chordata > Chondrichthyes > Chimaeriformes > Callorhinchidae > Callorhinchus > Callorhinchus milii. Next base: position 9,977,063 of record NW_024704762.1, read on the forward strand.
CCGAGCGAGCAATTTAAAAGCTACCGACTCTTATTTAAATGGCATGATTCAGTCGAGTGCCCTATTTCCCAGTCATCATTAGCTAAAGAAAGCTTACAGACTGCTCCGCTGCCTGCCCACATACAGCGCGCGCACACACACACACACACAAGCTCAGCTTTTCATTCATATTCTCCAGCTCTCTCTCTCTCACTCTCTCGCTCTCTCTCCCCGACTGCTAAAAATAGCCAACAGCACAATGGACACACACACAAATATCCCTGTATTATTTAAAAAGGCCGCAGAGAGGAAGGAGCATTTGGATGTGAAATGAAATCATATCCTTCAGCTTCTCGATGAATCAATGCACTGTACTGAGTACATCCACCAGTCTGCAACGGAAGCCTTTTCATCGATCGATCTGAGAAGCTCTCTCTGGCCTTGTCAATGACACACACCCCCCCCCCTTCTGCTCCAGCCAGGAAACTCTGATGGTAAATCGCACTTAAGGTCAATTTAGCCGCATAGACAATCTTTAGGTTCCAGATTGGGCTCTGCTGACTTGTGTTAATTGCATGCGGAAGGTGGGGGCTGGGGGGGCATTCAGCTCAGTCTAGGAGGAGCTGTGTGTGTGTGGGAGGGGGGGGCAGTGGAGGTACAGTGTCATGGGAGGCGCTGTCCTCAGGTGAGACCTTACACCCAGCGTCCCCCACCCACTCCCCCCCCCCCCCTCCTCAGGCTGACGTTAACTGTGACGCTAATAGAAAATGAGTTTCTCCAGGTGCCTACGTAGAGATGGAGAATAGACTGGCGGTGGGGGGAAGAGAGAAGGAGCCATCAGCTGCAATAGAAAGCTGAACCTTCCCTGGAATCTGATCCTTTCTCCCGCCCCACCCCCACAGACTCAATGAAACATTTCCAATATCTCAAAGAAAGCCCAGCTGTCAATGCCAGCCGGCCCTCTGCACCAACCCGCACACAGATCCCATTACTAAAGCATCGAGGTTAGGGGGTTGAGGCATAGATCAGCCATGATCTCATAGAATGGGGGCTTGAGGGGCTGAATGGCATCCTCCTGTCCTAGGTTAGCTGGTGAGGAGAGTGATGGGTGCTGCTCCGGTGTGTTTCCTTTGGGCTGGTTGACTTGTGTGTGAGTATGTGTCTGCGCGAGAGTGAATGCGCGAGAGTCATCATTAAAAGTCGGTTGGTGTCCAGTTACTGATAAGGAATACGGTTAGAAAGAGCACTTCCTCTCTCTCCCCCCTGCAATCCGAACACAGGATTTCCACCATAAAAATACTTGTCCAGGGTCAGGAAATGGGAGCTTAGCTGTGGTTATCTCACACAGTCAGGGCTCACGGCAGCCTTTCAACAGCCTGTGTCAGGTTGTTGGAAGTCTGTCTACACACACACACGCACAATGGAACACAGCTGTTAAAAGCCAGATATCCCCCCCCCCTCCTCCTCTCTCTCCCGCCCCCCTCTTCCTCTCCCTTCCTCCCTGTAAATACTATTTATTTTCCCAGGAAAAGATTCCATTCTTAAAATCCACTTCCTTCATTCAATAAAATAACGTATACACACACACACAATACAATTACATACACACACAACACAGGTTAACTGATGGGTGCA
>NW_024704762.1:9978701-10091641 GCF_018977255.1 Callorhinchus milii
GGAAGAAATCATTGATCAGATAACGTGAGTGTGTGTATGTGTGGGGGGGGGGGGAAGGAAGGGGCAAATTGCTGGTTTGATATCGGTGGGGGGGGGGTCACTGGGGGATAACTTGGCAATTGTTGAATAGCCTGAAGTTGGCCCCGGATGGGATCACTAACTGGCAGAACAATAGAGCTCAGCTCTGAAATGACGGAAATGAGAGCGTCAACACTCACTCAGTCACTGCGCTGTTAAACACAAACATAACTGTTCAAAGGCAAAACTGCATGAGAGGCCACAGAGAGAGAGTGAGAGAGAGAGAGCATCATCCAAACGAGAGAGAGAGAGAGAGAGAGAGTGAAAGAGCGCGAGCGGGTGAACGAAAGAGGAACAGACAAACCCTGACTTCAGCCTCGATAATAAAACTCACACAAAACCTGCCCAGGCCGTTATTAAAAGGCAGGTTTTTTCCCCCCCGCCTCTCTCCCTCCCCCCATAAGTACTACTTAAGGGGACGAAAGTGAGAGAGAGACGATACTGAGTCTAATAGAATGGCGGAACAGACTCAAGGGGCTGAATGGCCTCCTCCTGTTCCTATGAGCCAATGGCTGGCTGCCTGAAGCCCAGTTTAGCATCTCAAGCGAGTTAATTCCCCCCAGGTCAGAGCTGTTCCCTTTAACAAAGGCCACGGCAGAACACAATCTCTCGCTTCTAATTACTGGGGAAGGGAGGGGGGTGGGGGGGGGTGTGAAGGGTTTGTGGTTCAAAGAGAAAGCTCCCCCAAGCTCGTCTCTCAAGCTGTCGTCAGACTTGGGGGTGGAGGGAGGAGGGGTTGGGTCTGTGCTAACAATATTCTCTGTGTGCGTTTAGCACCGACCTGTCGTCAAGGCAGTGGTCTGTGCTGCTCAAACACTCTGACCTGCCCTGGGCTAAGCTGAGCTGCCCCTAAACAAAGCCCTCTTTCCTCTCACACACTGGGCTTGGCTTGTTGAGTTGCTAACCACCAGCCTTGGCCCCTTCTCACTGAACACCAGACGCCCTCGCACCCCCACCCCACCACACACACAGGCTCCCGGGGGGGGTGGGGGGGGGGTGGGGTGGGGGGAGAGTTGCAAATTTTAAAAAGTAAATGAAATGCCACCCCCCCCCCCACACCATCTCTTTAGTACAAACGTTCACAAAAACTTCACATTTTTAAGAGAAATATATAGAATATATAGATATATAACAAAATATTTTTGCACCCACCCACCCACAGACACCCCCCCTCCATGTAACACACACCATCACCTCCCTTCCCACCCCCCCCCCACACACACACAAAGTCCCCCCCCCAAACACACACACAAGCAGATGTTACCCTAATGTGAAAGACACTCCTATAAAAATACAAGTTGCGACACACGCGAACACGTTCGAGTCTGTGAACGCGATGGATGTGTAGAAGGTTTTTTGGCTGAAGGTCTTGTTGCTCCCAACAGACTTATATTCGTGTTATATCGCAATCACATGAACACAACTGAACCTCAGCTAAACGGGTTTGACAAAGAGAAAGAGTGGGGGGGGGGGCGGCCCAGGATAATGAGGTGCACAGCTGCACAAAGACTCAGCCCTGGTATAAAGCACCACCCCCCCCCCCACCCCAAACCCACCCACCCACCACTCACCCCCCCCCCACAGCCACACAGCAGTGTCTGCCCAGATCTTACCTGAGTTTCTGTTAAGCTCTCCAGTGCCTGCATCACTGACTGCTCTGGCCGGGAAGCCTGAGACTTTGGGAGACAAAGGGCGAGAGGTTATTACAGCGTCTGTGTGTGGGAGGGGGGAGGAGAGAGAGTGAGAGAGAGGGGGGGGGGGAAGGAAAGAAAGGGGTTAAAAGAAGGAAGAAAGGGGCAGTGGGGGTGGGGGGCGGAGAAAGAAAAGAAGAAAGGAAAGTGGGGAGGAAGGAAAGAAGGAAGAAAAGAAAGAATGGGGGGCGGGGGGGGAGGAAGAGGGGTGGTGGGAATTAGGAAGGTTGTGGGGTTAAGGGTGGGGGGGGGTTAGGGTAGGGAGTTCAGACGTCTCTTACCATGAGTCCAGCCTCCACGGTGGGGACGAGGGTTAACTTGCTGCCCTCCGCTATACTGTGATCCTGCAGCTTTCCGGAATTTAAACGCCTGGAGTGGGGGGGGGGGGGGGGGGGAGAGAGGAGGGGGGAAAAGTTTATAAAAGGATTAAAAGAAAGGAGCGAGTCATGGGGTGATGGGGGGGGGGTTGAGAGATACAAAAAAAGAGCCAACAAATAAGCAAGCATTACAGGGTTAGACACACTCATGAGAGAGAGAGAGAGAGAGAGAGAAAGGGTGGGGGTGGGGGTTAAATACCCCAAACTGTCCTCTGTGTTAAATATATATTCTATAAAAAAAGTCTAATGTTATCATAAATTGCAATGAAAGTGCAAAGCCTTTGGTTTGCACGTGCAGTTGGGGTGTTGTGTGTGTGTGTGGGGGTGGGGGGGTATTAAACATTTTTTTAATATAACAATTGTTTAAATATTCGCCCACGAAACACACAGTCAATCCATCCCCTCCTCTACAGCAGAATATATTCCGTGAAGCGCTCTCTCTCTCTCTCTTTCTCCCGACGACGTGATAAGGCGCTCTATCGAATGCGAGGATTATATTAATATCATAATCTTACGGGGGGGGGGGGGGAGGGGGAGAGAGAGAGAGAGAGGAGGGGGGAGGGAGAGAGGGGGGGATGGAGGGTGAGGGGGGAGGAGAGGAGAGGGATGGAGGGGGGGTGGAGAGAGGGAGGGATGGGGGGGGGGAGGAGAGAGAGGAGGATGGAGGGGGGTGGGAGAGGGAGAGAGGGAGGATGGGGGGGGGGGTGGAGAGAGGAGGGATGGAGGGGGGGGAGAGAGAGAGGATGGGGGGGGGGAGATCACACAGCTCAGTTCAGACCTCACTGGAGAACAAAGAGGTCTCTGGTGCTCTGTGAGTGGAGCCATTGCATTGTAAAACCGGGTTTCGCCCACAAAACACACAGCAAAATCCGCTTCTTCCGACAGCCCCCACCCCTCCCCACCAACACCCCACCCCCTCCCCACCAACCCCCCACCCCCTCCCCACCAGCCCCCACCCCTCCCGACCAACCCCCACCCCCTCCCCCCATTCCTACCTCCGCCCCCCCTCACTATTTCTCTCTCTTTCCCCCAAACTCGAGTCCTGCCCTCTTATACCGAACGCCCTATTCTCCATTCTTCTCCAAAACACCTTTTAAGGTAACCTTCCACGTCCTAACAACCTCTGTGTTTATATTATGTATATATATATAAAAACTCCTACCTGCTCCCCCTTCTTTTAAAAAAATGGAATTAATGCTCCTATATACCACCCCCCCCCCCCCACCCCACACACACACACACATTATTCACCTGGTCAATATCTCCAGTAATTACTCTGAAGGTATCAGCTCTATCTCTGTCTCTCTGTCTGTGTCTGTCTGAATACTGTGTGTGTGACAGCTTACCCACACTGACAACTGATCCCCCCCCCCCCCAACCAAACCAAACCAAACCACCCACCGCCATCTACGCACAAATAATCTGAATACAAATTCACAATGAATCAAGAGATAAGCAGAGTTCATCTGATCTCTCTCTCTCTCCCCACACACCTTTTTCTCTGCATTTCGTAATATTTTTTTATTTGATAATGCACACACATATATATACACACACACACTCCCCACCCCCACCAACTCCTTCCTCCTACCCCTTCCTTCCGACTCAGGTGACAGATATACGACCAGATATCGGTTTAACATCGCCATATCGATTTTAAATAGCTTGATATTTACCAGAGACACACACACACACACAATCTCAATCTCAATGACAGCACATTCCAGTGGAAAATAAATCAAATGATTTACCAGAGACAGAGACAGAAGAAAGGAAAAGAAAAATTAAAATGATCTACATTATTTTCATTTAAATAAAATCTCTTACTTTGTTTTTTTTAAAACGTTTGCATTTCAGAAGGTGAAATGTGTCAGCTGCATTGATCATGTTATAATAATTAATTAATGAATTAACTAATAATAATAATTATGTTAGGAAGGAAGTCTATCTGTGTGTGTGGGGGGGGGGGGGAGACACAGATGCTGTCTCTCTGCAGAGCTGATGATTGAGAAGCCACGAACAAATGCTGCAGTTTTGCAGATTTTCGCCATCATATTTTTAGACACTGTATTTTAATGCAATGCTTTTAAATACATTCATGAATGGAAGGGGGATGTGGGTTATTCCTGCACAGCAGTGGCTGTTGTGTATGTTACATACAGCAGCAATGTACACACCAGTGTGTTGGTCAAAATCTGCATTGTCTGTGCATTAGGTCAGCGAGTGGAGTGAGTGACTGAGTGAAGTGAGTCAGTGAGTGCAGTGAGTCAGTCAGTGAGTGTGTCAGTGAGTGAGTGAGGAAATGAGTGAGTGAGTGAGTGTCAGTGAGTGAGGAAGTGAGTGTGTCAGTCAGTAAATGAGTGAGTGTGTCAGTCAGTAAATGAGTGAGTGTGTCAGTCAGTAAATGAGTGAGTGTGTCAGTCAGTAAATGAGTGAGTGTGTCAGTGAGTGAAGGAGGGAGTGAGTGAGTGTGTCAGTGAGTGAGTGAGTGAGTGAGTGAATGAGGAAGTGAGTGAGTGTATCAGTGAGTGAGTGAGTGGTGTCAGTCAGTGAGTGAGTGAGGAAGTGAGTGAGTCTCTGTGATAGAAATGTGAAGGCGAATAGACAGAGGGAGCAATAGCGCCGCCTGCGGGTGTCCCGCGGGACTACACCAGTGCCCCACATAAACCACTCTCCCCCTTGAAGTCCTTATGTTATTTCACACTAAAAAAATCTACAGTTACTGACACTTTCTCTGTTGCCGGTGATACAAAGAGCGGAGAGCAACACACACACACACACACACACACATACAGTCAGACAGTCACACACAGACAGACAGACGAACCAGATACACACTATATATATATTATAATAATAATAAAGTTGCTAGCACATTTTAAAGGAATTAAAAACACAAACAAAAAATACAAAGTAAATCCATAGCAAGCGACTCTTTTTTACTTGGTTAAAAACATTATAACTTCAGAGAATTAATGCAGCCAACTTTTTGTTGTGTGTGTGGGAGGGGGTGGGAGGGGTGGGGGGTGGGGTTGGCATATCCCTCTAGTCACAGGCTGTGGGCACTTTAATGTCCTTTTATTTTGCACTGAAATCAATTCCTGTACAATAGGACAAACGTAACCATTTCTCTTATCTGAGGCCACCGGTGCAGTAACATTCCTCCCCTCCCACCCCCACACCCCCACACTCACACCCCACACACACACACACACACACACACACAGAGACACACACTCACACACCCCCCCACACACAGAGACACACACACACACACACAGACCGACCTCGACCTCTGCTCATACTTTGTCTCCTGTACGTTCAACAGCAACTGGGCTTTGGACATATTAAAGTCAAGTTAATATGTGAGATGTGGACATACACACACACACAGAGTCAGTCACACACACAGAGACACACACACACAGACGGTCACACACACACACACACACACAGACAGACAGTCACACACACACACACACACAGACAGACAGACACACAGATAGTTACACACACATAGAGACATACACACAGACAGAGACACAAACAGCGACAGACACACAAACACAGACAGACAGACACGTAGAGACAGAAAGACACACACACATAGAGACACATAAACAGACACACAAGAGTCACCCAGACCCCCCCCCCCCTCCCCACAGACCCACACACACTCGTCGACAAAGCCCTGTCACTTATTTCCAAGTCATTTTGGGGTTTGTGTTGGTATTATATATAAAGATACGAGCTTACCGGCTTTCCGTTTAGTTTCTCCTATTATTCACTCCCGGAAATTAGCAGAAAAGTTGTTCACTTCGAATGTGCAGAAATATCGAGTTTTGGTCGATTTATTTATTTCCTTTCCTTTTTTAAAAAAAATATATATATATACACTCCTGAGAACAGGGAGGCAGCGACTTGTCAACAAACCCCTCCGAGGTGGGTCTTTGCAAAGACTTACTGTGTGTGTGTGTGTGTGTGTGTGACTGTGTGTCTCTACCCTGTGAGGCTCACACTGTGTCTCTCTCTGTGCTGCTGAGTGAGTGACTGAGCCCTGGGCTCGGGCTGTATATAAAGCAGCTTCAGTGTTTGCAGCACCACCCGAACTGTGGTGGGAATGTGACAATGCAGATAGAGAGGGGGGGAGAGAGAGGGGGGGGGGGGGGGGGGAGAGAGAGAGAGGGGGGGGGGGGAGAGAGGGGGGGGGGGGAGAGAGGGGGGGAGGAGCAGAGAGAGAGAAGGAGGAAGGAGCAAAAAGAGAGAGAGAGAGAGAGAGAGAGCCACAGGGCAGCCTGACATCAGCTCAGCTACAGGATTAGATTCTGTCTCACTCACTGTTGCTCAACTGTGGGGTGATAGCAGGTCTCTCTCTCCCTCTGCCCCCCCCCCCCCCCCCACCCCTCTTCACACCCTCTGATCCCCTCCTCCCCTCTTAGTTCTCTCTCTTTCTCCCCCTCTCTGTCTCTCTTCTTTCTCCCCCCTCTCTCGTTCTCCCCACCACCAGCCCTCCTTCCCTTAACCCCCTCCTCACCCTTTCTTCCACCTTCCACCCCTTCCCCATCTCTTTCTCCTTCACTATTCCCCCTCCCCCTCCTCTCTGTTCCCCCCACTCCCTCCCCCTCTCTCTATTTCCCCCTCTACCCTCCTCTCCCCCCCTCCCCCCCTCTCTATTTGCCTCCCCACTCCCTGTGGTATGTGTATAGTCTCTGTACCTGACAACACACTCAGGCGATTACGTGATTAGGTGGAGTCGAGCCATAAACAGACTCGTTTCTAATCAACATCAGTGAGTGAGGAGTGAGTGAGTGAGTGACTGAGCCCCACCGGCTGACAGGACAGTCTGCGACACACACACAGCCCTCACAGTGGCTCACAGTCAATGTCCTCTGTGTTGGACCTTTTGGAGCTTTGCAATAAACCAAAGCAACAGAAACACAGGGACAGTCGCCGGGAAGCACGTTACTGAGGATTATTTTGCTTCAGCGATAATTCCTTTTTTTCTTAAACTAATTAGGAAAACACACACACATTTGTCCTTCTGTAAATTCAACCCAAGACTTGAACGAATTAAACGCTTTGAACTCTCTCTCTCTGGAGGTAATAGAGGTGTGTGTGTGTGGGGGGGGGAGATGAGACTTGTTAAATAATCTTATTTTTTTGTACAATCATTTTATTTTGTGTTGCAGAGAACGAGAAAGTACATTAATACTTGAATTCTGAAATCACCACCTCATTCCTATCTCTCTGTCTGTCTCTCTGTCTGCCACAGATAATATAATGATCCTATACAAAAACAAGATTACTTAATAAATATCTTCACCCTCCCACCACTGGGGAAGGGATGGAGGAGGTGGTGGTGGTGGGGGGGGGGGTTGTGGAGAAAAGTTCAATTTCAGTATAGTTCATTACATTAATACTTGACTCTTTTGTCATTGGGCAGGTCGACATAGCGATGTGTGACTCACTCACTTTTGCTCACTCTATAATGTTCTGGCCTGGGTTTTGGGGGGGAAACTGGTTTAGAAGTGACTTGTTATTTACTGGCAGGAATGTCTCACACAAGTCAAGCCGCCCGCGATCCAACATCCATCCCCTGGCAATGTGCTGGCCTTCAAACCCCAAGCCCCACTCTGTCCAGCCTCCCTATGTGCTTTCACTGAAATAACCTGGCTGCTCTCTCTCCCTCTTTCTCTCTCTCCCCTCTCCTTCTCCCTCTCCCCCTCCCTCCTCTCTCTCTCCCTCTGCCTCTCCTCTCCCTCCCAGGCAACTGTCGCAGTCTTAGTGTTTCCTTAAACATGTTCTGCACAGAAGGGGGGTCTTTATGTGTCTCTGGGTGGAAGGCTGGATTCGAAACCAGAAAGGAGTTTCTCTCTCTCTCTCTCTCTCTGGTAAGAGCATAAGCAGAACCAGAAGCCACGGCCTGCGATTGAAGGCGGTAAATTCAGAACCACTTCAGTGAGCGAGTAGTAAATGAGTGGAACAGGTTCCCTCGGGAGTCGGTGGGAGCAGAAAGTGTTCAAGAACGAATCAGATCGACTTCTGTCAGGAAATAATATCTGGGGATACAACACAACACAGCGTGTAGTCTGGGCCACGTCACGTCAAGTGATGGCCAGGATGGTGGAAGGTGAACTGGATGGACCTTGGGCTTATTTCGCCAGCAAATCCTTATGCTCTTAGAAGAATAGCTCGGCTGTCACTTGCACGGTGTTGTGTCCCAAACCGTATCCTGTATTGTATCCCTGGCTATTATTTCCGAACAGAAATCAGTCTTAATTTGTTCTCCAGATTATTGTGGATTGTTATAATAATAATAATAACAATAATGATAAGCTTTGCATTTGATTCAAGCGCCTTATCCCGCCGTCTCATAAACCTGGGGTCCAAACCCACAGTAAACACAGTCAAACATTTACTCAGAACATTACTGGATCGCCACAACATTAACTTTCACAGCGTCCCTTACGTGGGGCAGTGTCTCGGAGTATCAGCGAAAAACCCCCCACCTGAAATGTGCTCCAAGTGTTTTTCTGTGATTTACAGTATTTCACAACCTCAGTACGTAAAAAACATTCAGAGGACAGGGAAGCAATCACCAATTACCAGAGATGTTTCCTCATTTTGTCGCAGAGAAGGCTGTGGGATTTTATGTGCAAAATATCTCTGCGGTTTTGCTGGCGACATAAAATCACCAACGGGAAAGCGATCCGTGTGGAAGTGAAAATTCCACAACGTCTTTTGTTATTTTGAGGTGGGTGAGAGAGTGAGTTAGTTACTGAGTTAGTTCATTAGTTGGTTAGTTCAGTCAGTCAGTCAGCCAATCAGTCCAAACAACAACAACAGTCGATTTAGTTCGAACGCTGTCGTGAAGCCTGAACCTGGCGCCAAATGGCAAAAAGGAAACAAATCCCTTCAAAAAAATAATAATAATTTAGTCGCTCAATCCACAGCTGTGTGTGGGGACGCTGCTGTGCCCAATTGGCTTCCGCGTTTGGCCCACAAAACACACAGTCACTAGACTTTACAGTATATTCTGTGGAGCGCTTTGAGACGTCTCCACGATGCGATCAGGGGCTGTGTCAATTGCCAGGATTATTATTTTTGGTGATTTATTTTCATCCCTCCAGAAACGGATAATTTCCCCAAAACGCGATGGCCCCTCCCACCCTAACACTGTGCGTATTTCCGTAGCGGAGCACAGGAACAGAGCCAATAACACAGCCTGGGAAGTGTTCCTAAGGTTACGGGCTTGTGTTTACTTCCTGTTGAGCAGATTTTCCAGTCTTCCTACATCAGCAGAGCTGCTCCTGGCTCAGGTCCAACATGCACATCACAGCCCAGCCCTGCACAGCCCTGCACAGCACAGCCCAGCCCTGCACAGCACAGCCCTGCACAGCACAGCCCTGCACAGCACAGCCCTGCACAGCCCTGCACAGCACAGCCCAGCCCTGCACAGCCCAGCCCTGCACAGCACAGCCCTGCACAGCACAGCCCTGCACAGCACAGCCCTGCACAGCCCTGCACAGCCCTGCACAGCACAGCCCAGCCCTGCACAGCACAGCCCTGCACAGCACAGCCCTGCACAACACAGCCCAGCCCTGCACAGCACAGCCCTGCACAGCACAGCCCTGCACAGCACTGCACAACACAGCCCTGCACAGCCCAGCCCTGCACAGCACAGCCCTGCACAGCCCAGCCCTGCACAGCACAGCCCTGCATAGTACAGCCCTGCACAGCACAGTCCTGCACAGTACAGCCCTGCACAGCCCAGCCCTGCACAGCCCAGCCCTGCACAGCACAGCCCTGCACAGACCAGCCCTGCACAGCCCAGCCCTGCACAGCACAGCCCTGCACAGCACAGCCCTGCACAACACAGTCCTGCGCAACACAGTCCTGCACAACACAGTCCTGCATAGGCCAGCTCCGCAAAGCCCAGCCCAGCACTGCACAGCTCCGCACAGCACAGCCCCGCACAGCACAGCCCCGCACTGCCCAGCCCTGCACAACATAGCCCCATACAGCACAGCCCAGCACAGCACAGCTCAGCTGCGCTGGGAGCCAGGAGACCTGCCATCACACGCCTCATTAGTAATGTACTTTCCTGAGAGTTGGTGAACCTGGAAACACATTTTTCCTATGCTATTGCTGACCACTGAGCAGCGGTGTTAAGGCTTTCTTCGGGGTGGGGAGGGGATTAGTGGTGAGTGATGAGTGGAGGTAGGGTGGGGGTGGATTGGGGTGAGGAAGAAAGACATTTCACCCGGCCGGCAACCCCCTCCCCACCAACACGCCCCTCACAAGGGATCTACATTTCACTCTCTTTACGTTGCATTTCAGAGTGTCTCGACTTTCAATGTTGAAGCCAGATGATCCTAAAAGATAACCACGGAGGGGGGAGAGGGGCAGGACAAGGGAGGGGGAGGGGAGGAAGGCGAAAGGGAGGGAAGGGGGAGAGGGAAGTGGAAAAATTCAGGTCCTATTTAAGAATTTTCTCCGTATTGGAGCCTCTCAGATCCAGGTTGGAATTTCTCGGCCTGGATTCCGTCCAAAGACAAACCTCATGGTGACGGGGGTGATGGGCTCAGTGGAAGGAATGTGAGGGAAAGCAGAAGGAACATTCTCGGGATGGCTGGCAGGGAAGCAGTGAGGCAGGCAGTCAGGACACACCCCCAAAGCCGAAGGCAAAAAAAAATTCCTTTTAATTTTCCAAGAATCTTTGGATGTTTGAGAAACAGCAAAGTCTGTGAGGTTGTAAAGTTTCTGTGGCGTAAATTGGCTCATGTTCTGTCTCCCTTCAACTCTCGTCTGCCTGATATTCATCTGGACTCAATCCAGTGTTTCACCAGCTACAGACCCCCATCTACAATAATAATGTAATAACCTTTGCATTTGATATAGCGCCTTTCATGTCTTCTCGACGTCTCAAAGCGCTTCAGAGAATAGACTGTAAAGTAAATTGACCATATATTTGTGGGCGAATCGCGGCAGCCAAATCTTTGCTGTCTGTCCACAGCAATCACTGCCTTTGGTTGGCTGGACCTCGGGACTTGGACTCACACAGTCTAAGCAGACGGGGGAGGGGGGCGGGCGGGGGGTGCGTGGGAGGGATGGGCGGGGGCGAAGTACGAATGCATCCGTGCATTTGAAATCAATTTGTTGGGTTTTTACGTGGAACTTCGGAACTTCTGAGCTGAGGTGTAACAAAGACATTGATGGGGGCGTTGGGAGAAATTTTCCGATTGCCTGCACTCCCTAGAGATGGCCCTTGAGACGGGGTGCGTCAGAGTCAGAGAAGAGACGGGTAGTTATCAGGGACACAATGGAAACATTGGCAACCTTGAGATTTCCGCTGCACACAGCGAGAACGTCAGCCAGTGGATCAGACACGGTGCGGGCGTGTGAGTGGCTGGACGCAACCTTATGGAATGTGTTGCAAGAAAGAAACCTCCTATAAGCGGGCTGGGTGGCTCCTGTCTGCGTGAGATTCAACTTGCTCCTTGCCAGGCATGGAGACAGAGAGAGAGAGAGAGAGAGTATGTGTGTGAACGAGTGAGAGAGAGAGTGGTTGGGGGGGGGGGGAGGGAGGGAAGCAGGTGTGCCTGTACTGGATTACAGAAAGAACGCAGCCTTTTTCCAAGAACATGACATGTAACTACCTCCCTCCCAAGTGTACAGCCATTCGAACAGGAGGCGAAGCCAGAAGAGATACCCGATCAGGAGAGGGAGAGGGTTTTTCCAACGTTTCTTCACAAGAGAAATGTTTCCAAGCGACTTACACAGGGTTGATTTAAACACTTACATTAGAACATAAGAATTTGCTGGAGAAACAAGACCAATGTCCATCTAGTTCGCCTTCCACTGTCCTGGCAGTCGCCTGACATATCGTGTCCCAAACTATGTACTGTATCCCTGAGCTACAGTAGAGTCCTGAAGCTCAGTGGTTAGAGCACTCGCTTTGCAAGCGAGACACCTGGGTTCAATTCCCGGCAGAGGGCCAAACCTCAGGCAAGTTTCCTTACTCCACACAGAGCCTAATAATAATCCCTCCAAAACAGAACAATAATAAATTGGTCATTTTCGATCCACGACTGTTTGTGGGACATTGCTGTGCGCAATTGGCCGCCGCGTTCGCCCACAAATATACAGTCAATTCACTTTACAGTCTATTCTGTGAAGCGCTTTGAGACGTCGAGAAGATGTGAAAAGCGCTATATCAAATGCAAGGATTATTATTATTATTTATTATATTATTTTCTAGCAGAAACCTATCTCATTTGTTCTTTGGTCGTTCACTCCATGGCTGTTTGTGGGACGCTGCTGTGTGCAAATTGGCTGCCACATTTCGCACACAAAATACAGTCACTGTGCTTTACAGTATATCCTGGGAAGCCCTTTAACAAGTCTCGACGACCAGATAAGGCGCTGTATCAAATGTAAGGATTATTATTATTATTCCAGCGAACGGAAAGGGGGTGGAGTGAGTCCGAAGGGAGGAAGAGCAAGCTGGGAATCAGAGAGAGAGAGGAACAAAGACAATGGGAGCAAACACTCTTGAGAAGCTGAAAGGCGAGTTGGTGTATATGCGTCATTCACATCCCTCCCTCCCTCCCTGCCTTCGGATCCCTGCCTTCCCTCCCTCCTTCCATCCTTCTCAACATCAAACTCACCTGCTGGATTCCCTGTGCGTCGGCCAACTCTGTTTATACCTTGTTTATAGCCCTTGGCAACTGGGAGCTTTCACACCCCTCCTTCCTTGTCTCTCTCCCCCCTTCCTTGTCTCCCTCCCTCCCTGTCTCTCTCCCTCTCTCCTTGTCTCCTTCCCTCCCCCTGACTCATCCCCCAATTGCAGCCGTTTGAAATAAACAAAAATACACCTTTTGTTTTCGCCAAATTAACCTTTTGTACTTTTTGTAAAAAAAACCTCTCCCCCACCCTTCGCACTCCCCCCCCCCCCCCCCCCCCCCCGGGCCAAGCCACCAGTTTAGTTGTGTGACTGCGACCCCAGGAATGACTAAGTCAGCAACTTTCGGTATTTCTGTACACAGAAGGTGATGGAGTGGCAGCTGGGAGGATGGAGGCTGGTTTTGTTGACTCATTGAAGAAACGGCCCCAACGTGACTCTGTGCTAATTTTAATTTGGTTTTTTTCAGGCGTGTGAATGTGGGTGAGTGTTAGTGTGCGTGCGAGTGAGGGAGTGTGAGTGCGTGTGTGTGTGAGTGTATGTGTGTGAGTGTGCATGTATGAGTGTGTGCGTGTGTGAGTGTGCATGTACGAGTGTGTGTGAGTGTGTGAGTGTGCATGTATGAATGTGTGTGAGAGTGCGAGTGTACATGTATGAGTGTGCGCGAGTGTGTGAGTGTGCATGTATGAGTATGTGTGAGTGTGTGAGTGTGTGAGTGTGCATGTATGAGTGTGTGTGAGTGTGTGAGTGTGCATGTATGAATGTGTGTGAGTGTGCGAGTGTGCATGTATGAGTGCGTGCGAGTGTGTGAGTGTGCATGTATGAGTGTGTGTGTGTGTGCGAGTGTGCATGTATGAATGTGTGTGAGTGTGCGAATGTGTGAGTGTGCAAGTATGAGTGTGTGTGAGTGTGCGAGTGTGTGCGTGTGTGAGGCATCTGACAGGCAGTGAAGTCCTCTACACTCACAGGTTCCTGTAAACTGCTGAATGGTACAATCTGCTTCTGACATGAGAAGCCGACAGAGGAAGCATATGTTGACGATGCAGGATTTTAGGATGGTTTTAAGGACAGATATACAGTAAATAATAAACAGTCACTACACTTTGCAGTAAACTCCTGTGAAGCGCTGTGAGACGTCCTGCCGATGTGCGAGGGGGCTGTGTCGAAAGCGAGGGATGGTTCTTTTTTTTTGTTGAATGTCAAATATACTTTTCACTTCACGGCTGTTTTGCTATTGGCGTGGCTGTGCGCGAGTTGCCAGCCCCCGCCCGCCAGCAAAACACACAGTCACTACACTTCACGGTAAAACCTCAGGAAGCTCTGCGAGAGGCCCTCACCAATGTGATAAATCGCTGCATCGAATGCGAGGATTAATAATAATAATAATAATAATAATCCTCGCACTCGAGGCAGCGCCTTATCACGCTTCGAGACGCCTCAAAGCGCTTCACAGGATACGCTGTAAAGTGGATTGAGACTCGGCAGCCAACTAACTGCGCACGGCAGTGTTTCACAAACAGTCATGGATCGAGTGACTAACCAGTAAAATATGGAATTCCTCAATTATATAACATTTTAGACATTTCACAGAACAGGAAAACAGCTTCGCTGTTGAACGCAGGTTTGTATCACAAAGAGTCGCTTGGGCTCATGACTAAACCCACAAATGAGTGTCTCGTGCCTCCCCCACCCTCCCTCCCTCCCTCCCTCCCTCCCTCTCACTTCCTTTGTGTTGTTTGTCTTTCTCTCTCACGTCTCCCTTTGCACGTTAGTTAAATGTTGTTGTGTGTGTTTAGTCATTGCCCGCACTCGCGCGAGTGTGTGTGTACGTGTGTGTGTGTGTGTGTGTGTGTGTGTGATCATGCGGCATCTTTCCACATCTAAAACACACATCCCCCCCCCCCACCCCCACCCCCACCCCCCACGCGTACACAACCGCCCACCATCATAGGCGTGACATTAAAGGACAAATCTCCTCTAATGACACAGCCGCTGAAGCTAAAAGGTCAGTGACCATTTTACGCCAAGTGTTTCTGTCTGTCCAAGTGAAGCCAAGACAAATTATAGGCTGAGCTTCTCTGGGAGAGAATAATCAGACGCACAATTTGCTCCCAGAGTCTCAGATTGCAATGTGGAATGTCGCCCCCAAACCCCGAGATTTAATCACTGTCATTAAACAATCCCAGTCCCTCACTGTGTGTCAGCCTGGCTCAGCGGGTAGCGCGCTCTCTCTCTCTCTCTCTCTCTCTCGCTTCTGAGTCAGGGTTCAAGCCCCCACATTGGGACTTGGCTGAGCTGACGCTCCAATAGAGCACTGGGTGGGTGGTGGGGAGGGGGGGGGGGTTGCCTTGTCAGAGACGGCCTTGGGATGAGACATTAAACCGAGGTCCCATCTGCCTGTTCTGGTGAATGTTAAAGATCCCGCAGGGCTATTGGAAAAGAGAAGGGAGTTTGTCTTTCTCTCTCTCTCTCTCCCGGTGTCCGGGCCAACAATCCCCCAAATAAAATTAGTCGCTCACTCTGTAACTGTTTGTGGGGACAGACGCTGCTGCGCGCAATCGGCTGCCGCGTTTCGCCCACGAAATACACAGTCACTGCACTTTACAGTATATCCTGAGAAGCGCTTTGAGACGTCTCGAAGACGTGATCAGGCGCAAGAATTGTCTTGTGTAGTGAACTCAAAACAATGAGTCACTCAATTCACAGCTGTTTGCGAGGATGTCACTGCATGCAATTTGGCCACCGGGTTCACCCACGAAACACACAGTCACTACACTTGACAGCAAAATCCCATCAGACACTTTGTGACATTTCGATGACATGATAAGGCACTGTATCGAACGCGAGTTTTGTGATTATCGTAATAATTACTGCAGGATTACTGTTATTATTATATTAAGAGCAAAAATGGGCCAATTCCTGTTCTGTCAAAAAAGAGAGAGTGAGGGAGGGAGGGTAAGAAAAAGGAACTTGCGGGTTTATAGTCCTGTCAATGTTGAAAGGTCTGAAAGTGTCTCACGGTGATTTACGTCAAGTGGGGAAACAGCTTCCTGTGGCCAAACTCCACACCCGTTTTGCAAACTGCCAGGGGGAGAGAACGACCGGTTGATCCGGGGGGACAGAGCGCCGGGAGAGAAACTCCCTTCTCTGTTTGGACAGCGCTTCCGGGACCCTGTCCTGCGTGAAGAGCCCGACATCAATGCAAGATCTTGTTCTCTTCAAATAGCACCGAGGGATATTTGACGTCCACCCAAAGAGCAGAGCAGCATCTGATCTGAAGGACGGCACCTCCGGCAACACAGGATCCCATTCCACCTCTTCCCCTCCCCACCCCCCCAACACTGTGCTTGGGGTGTCAGCCTGCATGGTGAACCCAGTGTTATTGGGGCTTGAAACCACAACCTCTGACTCAACAGGCAATCAAAGTACCAAACATGGAAGAAGCTCATAACTAACAGTCAGGGATAGCCTTACACAAGGGTCTTGGAGTGGGTCGTGGTTAGAGCACTCGCCTCGCAACCGAGAGCATCTGGGTACGATTCCCGGGCGGGACAGGACAGGACAGGGCGAAACCTTCGGGAAGTTTTCTTACTCCACACACACACACACCCACGCCCCTGTTTACCAGCAGTGAGTAGGAACCCGGTTGTTAATCGATTGGCGGATCCTTTATGAGGTCAATAATCCCTTCACAAAAATTTAAAGAGTTGGTCAATTAATTCTCAAGTGTGTGTGAGACGCTGCTGTGCGCTATTGGCTGCCGCACTTCACCCGCAAAATACATAGTGACTACAGTTTACAGTATATCCTGTGAAGCGCCTTAAGACGTCTCAATGATGTGATAAGGCGCTGTATCAAACGCAAGGATTATTATTATCATTATTACTATTAAGGGTTTATTAAGCAATTCTCTAAGGGTTTGATCACAGAAAGCGAGTGGAGGGCAGGTGCAGAGAGAGAGAGAGAGAGCGAGATAATGAGCTCTTCGCTGCTATCAGAGGTTTGCAGGTTCCCAGAGAAAACATGAAGTGAAAGCAGAGAGGGCATTATTTAAAAACACAGCACTCGCTCTCGCACATGAGAAAGCAGGCTTCCAGCACAGCCTGATACGCAGCTCGTGAACAGCACGAGGGGTAAGTGCCGCCTGATCGGGGGGTAGAAAGGTTAGCGGGGATGGGGGTGGCGGGGAGAGAAGGGGGAATGTGCAACTCTCACTGCCCCTTGTGTCAGGCACAGGCTCTAAACCCTGTGGGTGGTTTTGCTCAGCTGAGTGTCTGAAACAATCGGAAACCCATCCCCGTTGCCTAAGAGTCTCCAAACCAAGCTGAGATTTCCATGAATCCCACCTACACGTGGAACTCCCAGAGACAGACGGTTGGAATGGAATGGAATGCTCTCTCTCTCCCTCCCTGGAAGGACGCATCCTGCTTACCTAATTCCGGAGAGTATTAGGCGCAGGTTGGCAAGAGCCAAGGCTTGGGGGGGAGCCCAGAGTGTGCATTGGGGTAACTGCTGGAGACTAACCAGCTAAAATCGCACAGCTTGCCACTGCTCCACTGTCCTTAGGGTGAGATGTTAAACTGAGCTCCTGTCTGTGCTCTGCTCAGCTGCTTGTTAAAGATCTCCCGCTGCGCTGTTGAAAAGAGAAGGGAATCTCTCTCTCTCACCCCCTCTCTCTCTCTCCCGGTGACCTGGCCGACAATCCCCCAGGGAGAGTTGGGCATTGAGTTCACGGCTGCCGGTGTGAATTGGTGCCGTGTTGAGTTAACCAAACAACACGGTCACGACAATTTCGCAGTGAAATCCCGTGAAGCTCCTGGTGACGTCTTCTCGACGTGACGAGGCAGCGGATCAAACACAAGGTCTACCGTTGTGATATCTTGATCGATGTCGCAAAGCTACAATCCCCAAACACCGAGATTCCCGGCAGACACAAAGCCTCTAAACTGTCGGGAACATGACATCATGGCGTGGATGATTATTCCACCCACGTGTTGATGTGTTACTTCAAAGAATCACAGGATATTAGTTACTCCCACTGCATGTCGCCTGCATACTGCCCTGGCTCAAGGGTCACTGAGTCCCTTTGCACACACACACACCCACACACACACTGACCTGCACATGTGGCTGAGAGCTGAATAAAGGCTCTCCTGAATCAATAGATTAACTCTCCCCCTCGTCCCTCACTCACTCTCCGCCTCTCTCGCCCACCCGCCTATTTCACAGGCTACACTGTAAGGTGCAAGTTGACCTCAATGTGTGTTTCAGAGATTAAATACCCTTGTGAAGGCCACACCACGTGATGATACGACTGAGCTCTCTCTCCTCTGGGATCTGTGGTCCTTGAATATCTTAGCCAAGTTTCCTTACTCCACACACACCTCTGTTTACCCAGCAATAAGCTGGAATCCGGTTGTTAGTCGATTGGGGCATCGCTTTCCGGGGGTAATAAACCCTCCAAAAAAGTACATATATATATATATTTGGTCACGCAATCCACGAATGTTTGTGGGACATTGTTGTACGTCATTGTCTGCCGCGTTTCACCCACAAAACGCACAGTCACTCCAATTCACAATACATCCTGTGAAGCGCACTGAGATGTCGCAACGACGTAATAAGGCTCTGCATCAAATGCAAGGATTATTATTATTACTATTATTATTATTTATTTACACTTCAGATGCTTCGATGCAGCCACAGAGTAAATAGAAAAACGGGGCAACGAAACAGTTAAAAGCAGCTGCCGAGGTTTCCACAAGAAAACAAAGAGAAGTGGCTGAAGAGACACTAGCTTCCTGCTTCAGAAAACACCTCAACGCCATTAATCTTCCTGCAAACACCCACTCACTCACTCACTCACTCACACCCTCAGTCACCATCCACCCACGCACCCATCCAAGAGAGATGTATGTGCGGGTGGGGTGGGGGGGGTGGAAAGTGGGGGGGGGTGGTGGGTGGTGGGGGAATCAGTACGGTGCCCCATGTGAAAATTCCATTTAAACTGCGTTGTTTTATAGAAACAACAACAACAAATGATACTCACACGGAGCCTTTCATGTCAGGAGGACGTCCTATGGACAGTCAGGGGTTTGCACTGCAGGAGCCCCAACCCCGGACGCAGCCCGGGGCTCTGCGTTGTCAGAGGGGCCACATTTCGGACGTGACCTTAAACCGAGCTCCAGACCCTGAATCAGGCAGAAACCTGACCATCGCCCACCGCGATGTTCAAAAAGAGCAGGAAGTTTCTCTCCTCACCCCCCTCCCCTGTCCCCGCCACCCCTTCCCCCCCAACACCCCTCCACCTCACCACCCCTCCCTCCCCACCACCCCCTGGGAAAAATCACTCATTTATTTGGTCCAATTCCACAACTGTCTGGAACGTTACGCCCACAAAATATACCATCATCAGTCACTCCACTTTACAGTGTATCCTGTGAAGAGCTTTGAGACGTCTCCACAATGTGATCAGGCGCTGGGTCAAATGCCAGGATTATTATTATGATTTGGTTTTAGGATTCTAATCCGCAGAAACACTAGTTCAGCGATCGAGGAGTAAGCCTATGGAACACAGGGAGATAGTGGCAGGAGGAAGTGTGGTTTGTTTCAAATACAAATCAGATCGATTTCTGCTAGAAAATAATATCTGGGGATTCAATATATTGTGTAGTTTGGGACACAACGTGTCAAGTGACGGCTAGGATGGTGGAAGACAAACTGGATGGACCTTGGTCTTCGTTCGACAGAAAATTCTTATGTCCTGATGTAACTCAACGGCCTCACAGCCGTTTCAGGAGAAGGAGTCAGTTAAACCATAAATAAAACCTGAGCCAATAAAAGTCTACATTGGAGCCTCAGTCGGTGAGTCCTGCCCTTAAAATAGACTTTGTTCTTTTTATAACAAAGCACAGTGTATTCTTAGCGAAACACGACTTATGGACAGCTATTTTTGGAGCTATCTGTAGGTGCAGGTTTCTGTGAAAATTGCTATCTAATGATACGTCAGGAACAACAGGACACACCTGAAACCTTACGTCAGGAGCAAGCTGCCTTCCTTGACATCTGTCACTCACTCTCATACTCCTGTGTCTGCACGATCTCACACATTATTTCCCCTCTGGCCTGGCTAAGCTCTCTGCTCTTCTATCTGGGCTGAGATTTGACCCCCCCCTCCCCTCCCCATCACTCACCCCCATCCCACATACGTGTCTGGGTGCACCCAATGTGCCTGAAACACCCCCTTTGTATACCTCTGCAAGAGAGAAATAGACAGGTACGTGAAATAATATAGTAATCCTTGCATTTGATATAGCGCCTTATCACTCGACTAACAAGCGGGTTCCTACTTACTGCTGGATAAACAGAGGCGGAGTAAGGAAACTGACCGGGAATCAAACCCGGATCCTCTCGCTTGCGAGGCGAGAGCTCTAACCACTGTGCTAGGCAAGTTTCCTTACTCCACACACCTGTTTACCTTGTAGTAAGTAGGAACCCGGTTGTTTTCTACCCCAGAAGGCTGGCAATTCTCTACCCCAGAATGCTGTGGATGCTCAATCAGTCATTGAACATATTCAAGACCGAGATCAATAGGGATTGAGGGATATGGGGATAGGGCGGGTAAATGGAATTAGGTTAGAAGATCAGCCATGATCTTATTAAATGGCCGGGCAGGCTCGAGGGGCCGAATGGCCTACTCCTATTCCTATTTCTTATGTTCTTATGTTAGTCACTTTCCTGGTGGTAATAATCCCTTCAAAAAAAATAATAATTTAATCACTCAATCCACAGCTGTTTGTGGGGACGCTGCTGTGCGCAATTGGCTGCTGTGTTTCGCCCACAAAATACACAGTCGGTTCACTTTACAGTATATCCTGTGAAGCGCTTTGAGACTTCTTGAAGACGTGATGAGACGCTGTGTCAAATGCAAGGATTAGTATTATTATTTAAACCTTGTCCAGACAAGGCCTCAACGGTTTATTGCATCTTCTGAAGAATTCCCAGTGTGTTTTGTCACTGCCTTTGCACATACAGGCATCTGACTACGTGCTTTCCTATATTTAGCAAGAATCTCGCTCTCCAGTGAAATCCACCCTGGGTACATTTCACCGAGGTGTGCAATCAGTGAGGAATGGGGCAATGGAGCTCATGACATCAGTTGCGTGTTCTCCGTTGCGTTGGTCAACCTATTTGATGTGGGACCATTGCACAATCCAGGAGCAAATGAAACTACACTTCCCACTATCCTCCCACCTCCCGCCTCCCCCTCCCCTCTCTCCTCCACAAGCCCCAACTCGTCCAAACCCATATGGAGTATGCAGACGCTTTCCTCTCATCTTGGCCTGGCACCACTCACTGGCTCCTGGTAACCCAGACATCCCGGTCTATACTTTTGAATCCCTTCACCCTCTCCCCTTTCCTGACCTATGTATCTCTCTCCACTCCAATTTCATGAGCGAAATATACATTCTCTCAGTTGCCACATTCTCTCCCTGAAACTCGCCTGCCTCTCTTCGCTGAGTGGAAATTTGCACCCTCTCTCTGAAGCGTTTTGAGACACTGAAAGGCACCATGTAAAGTAGGTTACTGTTATACATGTGTCCTTCATGGGTCACTTCTGTTCACCGAGCAGTAAGTAGGAACCCGGCTGTTAAGTCGATTGGCGGATTGCTTTTCAGGGGGTAATAATCCCTCCCCCAAAAATAAAATGAACACGGTCACTCAATCCACGACTGTTTGTGGGGACGCTGCTGTGCGCAATTGACTGCCATGTTTCTCCCACAAATATACAGTCACTACACTTTACAGTATATTCTGCGAAACGCTTTGAGCCGTCTCAATGACGTGATGAGGCTCTATACCAAATACAAGGATATTTATTATTATTATTGTTGGAGACCAAGCAGGGAAGAGCAAACAATGACCCAGCTGCAAATTCATCAAATACCACGGATCTCAAATTAAAAATAATAATAAAACACGTTGGTGCGAGGATGAGAAGCGCCGACACTCGGTGTCTCAACAAGTTGCCCGAGTGGAACCTGGTGGCCACCGAGGGAATCACACCCTGAACCAGAATTTCACTGTGAAGCGTAGTGACTGTGCTGTGTATCTTTGTGGGCGAACCCGGCAGCCGATTTGCACACTGGATCGTCCCACAAACAGCCACGTTGTTGGCCAGGACACTGCGAGAGAGAAACTTAACTCTCTTCTCCAACAGGCCCATGGGGTCTTCAACGTCCACAGACAGCAGACAGGGTGGCGGGGGGGGGGGGGGGGAGTGAGGTTTGACGTCTCATTTGAAGGACGGCCCCTTTGACAAGGCAATGCTTTCTCCCATCCCCCCGCCCAGCACTGAGTTGTAGCACCTTATCGTATCGAGAAGTCTAATCCACATTAAGTGTGTGTGGACCTTGTAGGCAAATGCGGAAGACAATTTGTGCACAATTCCAATCAGCGCTGAACTTCAAACCCTGTTAAATCCCCCTCCGCCAGGTCAGGGAATCAAGAGATATGGGGCAAGGGCGGGGAATTAGAGTTGAGGTACAGATCAGCTGTGATCTTATAGAATGGCGGAACAGGCTCCAGGGGCTGAATGGCCTCCTCCTGTTCCTATGTTCCACTGAGACGCATGGACTGCAGGTTGCAGTTGACCATTGGGGTAGCAATGGGGGGAGGGACAAACTGTGAGGAGCCTCAGCCCCCCCCACCCCCAACACACACCCCCCACCCCGCCCCCGCCCAGCTCGGGAGGATAATGAGCAACACAAAGACACCCATTTCAGGGAAGGAATGCTAGTTTTTATGACACCTTATCTCATCAAAACGTCTCAAAAAGCTTTATAATAATCCCTGTTAAGTGCAGGGAGGGACATGTAAGCCCAGGTGGCCTGTATCTTGCTAGCTAATCAATAAGCCCCACCGCTCAGCGCTGTGACAGTGGGTTGGGGGGGGGCGCGGGGGAGGAATAGGAGTCCTGTAGCCCAGTGGTTAGAGCACTCGCTTTGCAAGCGAGAGGACCTGGGTTCAATTCCCAGCAGGGCAAAACATTGGGCAAGTTTCCTTCCTTCACACGTACACCTCTGTTTACCAAGAAGGAAGTAGGAACCCAGTTGTTTGGCAGATTGCTTTTCCTGCTGTAATAATCCCTTCAAAAAAAATACTACTAGTAATAATAATTTGATCACTTTAATCCATGATTATTTATGGGACGCTGCTGTGCGAAATTGGCTGCTGCGTTTTGCCCACAAAGTAACACAGTCAATTCACTTTACAGTGTATCCTGTGAAGAGCTTTGAGACGTCTCGAAGACATGATAAGGCGCTGTATCAAATGCCAGGATTATTATTATTATAGAAATTAGGGGTGGGGGGAAGTTTGTCTGGGGTCTTCCTCACAGTAAAGGAGCGTTGCTAACACAGTCACTGCCTCGAAAGCCGACTCAAAGACTCCAGCAAGACGCTATCAAGTGAGTGAGTGAGTGAGAGAGAGAGCGCAAGGGAAAGAAATAAGAGGGCATGGGCAAGTGCCAAAAAAAAATAACGTGCAGATAAAAGCAAACTGGTTCCGTGACCTCCACTCAACCTGGAGGTCTGTTGCAGGAAGCTCTCCTTGAATGGCAATCTGTCTCTGATAGGAACCCCTGAGGGCAAGCATGGCCTCAGCATTTTTCATTGTCAAGAGAACGCGAGAGACAGAGACACACACACACAGTCATATCCTGTTGAGTACACTCTGTGTTAAACAAAAGCCACTCTTTTTCTTGTAGGCGTCACCATGTTTGTCTCCTCACTTGGGTGTGCTCTGCTGCCTTGTCACATCCAGCGAGACTGGGCACATGCGATGAGTGTGAGCACGGAGTTTGCCAGCTCAGATTCGTCTCTCGCTCTCTCTTCCCCCCTCCCCCCACTCTCCCTTGCCCCCTCTCCCATGTGGCTGTAACACACAGCTCCCGCCCAAAGCCGTTTCATTGACCCCAATTTGCACAGTCCCACCCCAGAGACTGTGCAAATGGAGTGCACTGCGGTGGCAAATGATAATAATAGTCGGCGTGTTTGACACGGAGCCTTGTCACGTTGTTGGAACACCTCAAATAGGCTCTCACGGGATTATAAGAGGGTGAATAGAAAGTCCTGACTCGTAGAGTGTATAATAATAAAAATGATAATAATCCTTACATTTGATAGAGTCTTATCACATCTTCGCGACGTCTCAAAGCACTTCACAGAATTTACTGTAAAGTGAATCGACTGTAATATTTTGTGGGTGAAACACGGCAGCCAATTACACACAGCAGCGTCCCCACAAACAGCCATGGATTGAAGTGACCAAATGACTTTTATTTATTTTCGGAGGGAAAGCGATCTGCTAGTCGACCAACAATCGGGTTCCTACTTACTGCTGGGTAAAACAGAGGCATGCGTGAATGCGTGTGTGTGTCTGTAATAAGGAAACTTACCCAACGTCTCGCCCTGACCTGACCGGGAATCAAACCCAGATCCTCTCGCTTGCGAGGCGAGAACTCTTAACCACTACGCTACCGGACCCCACAGCTTTTTTTTCCCCCCCTCTCCGGCAAAAAATCTTTGTCGAGCTGATGAACCCTCTGTGCCATGCTGAAACCTGCACGGTTTTCTGCTCATACAAATTTGTCTCCAAAAATAAAAGCAAAAAGCAATCTCTGCGCGTTCGCACTGCACCGCTCCCCGATGATATTCCGCTAATGGGATTCCCACCCCCCTCCCCCACTTCCAGGATGACCCACCCCACAAATTAACCATTTGTCACGAAAGATTACATTAGCAACAGTTTTGCGCTGTGACTTCCTGCGGAGCTGCATGTCAGTGGGAATTAATTCAGTGGCGTGAATCATAACCAGAGCTATTTTCTTGCCCTGATCTGATAAGGATAATGTGCTCACAGCAAACAAGCTTTGAAGAAAGGGTGTGCACTTTCCGGAGTATGCAGCCACATTATCTCTCATCCAAACATCCCAAACCATCCCGACTCCACCCTTGCCCAGCACTGACTCGGCTGTTGTTGCCATATAAATCCAAGTTGTTGTTGTTGTTTTCTTTTATCTCACCTCGAGCATCATAGAATCTTACAACAACAACAAGATTCCATTTATAGAGCGCCTTTCACGTCGGGAGGACGTCCCAAGGCACTGTACAGTTGGGTCAGGACCCGAGCATTGGGGGGAAATGGTCAGGGGGAGAGGAGGGAGCGAGGAGGGGGTAGAGAGTCGAGAGGGGAGCTGAAGGCACGGTCAAAGAGAAAGGTCTTGAGACCGGCCTTGAAGGAGGCCATTTGGCCCATCGTGCCTATACCGGCTCTTTGGAAGAGCTACTAACCAGTCCCACTCTCCCTGCTCTTACCTTACCCCATAGCCCTGCACATTGTTCCCTTTTAAGTACTTATCCAATTCCCTTTTGAAACCCACTATCAAATCTGCTTCCTCCACCCTTTAAGGCCGTGCGTTCCAGACCATAACAACTCTCTGGGTAAAAAAAGACTCCTCGTCTCCCTTCTGGTTCTTTTGACGACTATCTTAAATCTTACCCATGCACCCGCCCACCAGAGGCAAAACTGCTTTGAGCCCCAACGCTAAGGTTTCGCCCACAATATACACAGTTAATTCACTGTACAGTGTGTCCTGTGGAGCGCTTTGAGATGTCTCGAAGACGTGATAAGGTGCTGTATCAAATACAAGGATTATGATTATTATTATGATTATTAAGGTCATGTCCCTGTTGTTTGGGACGCCCTCTGCCACAGGAAATGAGCTGTTCGCTACTCTCCATAATTCCCTTTGTTTATTTCAAAACACCACTATCAGATCACTTCAATCAACCTCCTTGACTGTAAGACACGCAACCTATTTACCCTGAACATCGTATATTGAGGAGAACCAACCAGCCACTGGCACGTCAGTCACTGGGATAGAGGCTAAATGATTATCTTTCTCACCTACAGCTTCTCGAATAACCAAATTAAGCATTTAATTTGCAGGACGTAATGATGACAGATTTGCCACAGCTCCGAGTGGGACAAGCCATGTAATGTCATGCAACGTAGTGGATGAGCAAACCGCAGCCGTCAGTCTGAAAACGTAAAGAGGGTTTGCATCTGTTCAGCGTCCTGAGTTCCTGTGCTCAGGAGGCTCTGGACATGTAGGATCGATCGCTTGACCACGACTTGACTGACTGACCCATTGTTTCCTACTAAGAAGCAAGGACTCAGTTCTCATCAAACACAGTTAATGAATGAGGTTGACCTTACTTGGCTCCAGAAATACCATGGATTTTTTTGCCGGGTTTTCTTCCCTGCACTCCTCTTTGACCAACATTACTCCGGCCCCCCCCACCCCCAACCACCACCATCCACCCCCTCAAGATCCCTGCCTCGAGGCCACTACGTTGTACCCTGACCCCAAATTCAATCGCAGACGGCAGAGGCCAGCTGCTCAGTGATTAAGAATTAAATATGGAAAGGAATGCAAGAGAAACAGTCCTCGCACTGTTTGGGGCAGCACATACATACTATACGCTCTATTGGCACAGAACAATATAATAGCTCTCCTAAATGCCCAGACACTGTATCTGTGATGCAAATGATTTGATGTCAATTTTAGAATCATAATATAATAATAATCCTTGAATTTGATACTGGGCTTTATCACGTCTCCGAGATGACTCAAAGCGCTTCACAGGACATACTCTAAGGTGAATTGACAGTATGTTTTGTGGGCGAAACGCGGCAGCCAATTGTGCACAGCAGCGTCACACAAACAGTCGTGAATTGAGGAACCAAATTATTATTATCTTTTTTGAAGGGATTATTACCCTCGGAAATGCAATCCTCCAATCGACTAACACCCAGGTTCCTACTTACTGTTAGATAAGCAGAGGTGTGTTGAGTAGGAACAAGGAAGGAAACTTGCCGAACGATTCGTTCTGCCGGGAATCGAACCCAGGATCTCTCTCTTACAATGCCAATTTAAAATGGTAAAATATAGCACCCAAACAAGCCACGGGGTGCAGCCTCGCTGTGATTGATTAATATACCCCCAAAACTCCACAGCATTCCCTTGTAATTAAAACTTCTCTGAGAAGCCATGATGAAATTAAATATGAAAGGACTTAAGTGTGGTTGATGGGATTAGACACAAAGGGATTTTTTTTTCTCTCTCTGGATGTAAAAATGTGGTGAGTTACACAATAATACTTGCACTGTTAGGAGCTGCCAAGAAAATCAATACTAATCTGAAGTTTTAACTGAAGCCAGAGAAATACTTAATATTAGGAGCAAAGCCGGGAGATCCGAACCTAAAAGGAAAGGCAATTTCGGAAAAATTCACGTGACAGATTTGAGAGGGGGTGTTTCCAAGCGCGGAGGTAGTCTGATCTGGGGTGAAACAACGCTCAATGCTTTAAGGTAATCCACATACACCCTGCTTTCCATTCTGCCACGTTTGCCTACAAAACACACAGTCACTACCCTTTACAGTACATCCTCCAACACACTGGAGACCTCCTCCGGATGTGAAAGGCGCTGCATCAACCACAACATTTATTTTGCGATTTGAGTGAAAAGGGAAAAAAAAGGAATTATAAATCACAATAATAAACTTTGCCTTTGATGCAGAAGTCTCAGAGCGCTTCCACTAATCCAGATTTCATCGAAACCATACAGATTTTTAAAAAAAAANCGCAGAACGGACAGGATAGCTTTACGATTTGCACAAATAAGGAGGTGAGACAATCGGGCGCACAGCTTCCGCAAGGTGTGGTGAACATTGCTGAGTCACAAGGATGTTCTTGGATTCCTTCCGTTCCAAGCTGAAACCAGGAATACTGGGGGTGTAATGATCCACAGATAATCACTCATCTTGCGAGCGGCTCGGTTTTATTTTCTGAAGTTCTGTCATGTCAATCGAGGGACAAGTTGGAACCCATCCACCCCACAAACAGCTGGCACCGAAAACTACCACTGTTCACAAGACATTTAAGTTGCACATTAATAATGCTATCATAAAGCTGTGCTCCTTCCCACCCCACCCTCCTCCTCACCAACACATTTTCGGAAATTACAGAGAATTAAATCATCGTTGCAAAAAGGCTCCCCCTCCCCCCCCGCACCCCACTCTCTCTCCGCCCCAGAAAGAGACGCACATTGAGCTATGCTGTTGAGGGTCACGTGGAGAGGGAATGGTCTGCCGGTTACTGTCAGCGAAGTCAGTCCTGGTGAAACATGGTGCTTCACAGCTTGGGAGCATGGAGTAAAGGGGCTGCAGCTGAATTGTCCCTGCTTCCAGCTGCGATTCTTCCCTCTCGGCTCAAGCAGGGTGGTCCCAGCTGGACAAGCAGCGGGGAAGCTTTGCCAGACAGCGCTCTCTCAGTGGGCAAGCCATACAATATTAGCTGGTTAGACTCCCAAGAGTTACCCCAATGCAAACTCTTAAAAAGTCCCCAAATTACGACTCTCACTGAGCTACACCTAATACTCAACCAGCATGAAGCAAGCAGGGTGCGTCCCTCCGGGGAGAGAATGTGCAAGACATTCCAGACACAGGAACATTTCTGTGTGTAGGTGGCACACATATGTGATCCATCCAGTCTGGTATGGACAGTCTCAAGCACGGCAATGGGTTTCCTCATGTGTCAAGACACCCAGCTGACCAAATAATAATGCATCAATATTACATACAAACAGCAGTGTGTAGTCCGCGGCTGAAGTTTTTTCAGGTGGACAAGTAGATTGTGGAGTCCTGTAGATTAGGGGTTAGCACACTCACCTCACAATCGAGAGGATATGGTTTGATTCCTGGTCGGGGCAAAACCTGAGGCGAAACCTTACTCCACACCAGTTTACCCAGCAGTAAGCAGGAACACTGTTGTTTCTCGATTGGCGGAAGGCTTTTCCGTGGGCAACAATCCCTTCAAAAAATAATAATAATTTGGTCATTCGGTACACGACTGTTTGTGGGACATTGCTGTGCGCAATTGGCTGCCACGTTTTGCCCACAAAATACACAGTCGATTCAGGGCAGGGCATTCCGCATTCCACATTCCAATAACTGTGTGTGTGTGTCTGTGAAATAAATGTCTCCTAAGCTCTCCTTCGGCTCTTCATGTGACTAATTTAGATTTATGTCCTCTGGTCCACGACTTTTTCAACCGCCCTTGAAAAATGGTTTGCTCATTGCGTTACTGAATTCAGCATTGCTAGTTTACCACGGTATCAATCCTCCCCCTCCCCTTCCCGTTTAATATTTTTAGATTAAACATAAAATTCAGTTGACATTTTCAAAGCATCAAAAGCCTTTACAGTAGACTGCTTGTCAAGGCAAGTTTCCCCGAGCAGATCTATAGCAAACAGAGCACTTCGCTGCACTGGGTTCACACTTGTCAAAGCTAATTTGATGTAATACAGCAACAGCATGTGCTCTGCACCTTCCCAGCAATCTCACGCAACACAAAATACCTTGCCCTTCAAACCAGCCATCTCTAATGCATGGACTCCGTAGGTAACAATCACTTCAGCACTCGGAACAGAGGCTTTAATGTAAAAGCACCCTCTAGACTGTGACATCTCTTTGTACTACTGTCTTGTGCGCAAGTAACAAAACTCCTGAGTTGCAAAAAACCCACTTGATTTAAAATAAAGTAAAACTTGGAGAAGATTATTAATAATAAATAAACCTTGCATTTGATATTGTGTCTGATTACATCGCTGGGATGTCTCAAAGTGCCTCACAGGACACACCGTAAGTTGTAGTAACTGTATATTTTGTGAGCAGCCAATTGCGCACAGCAGTGTCCCACAAACAGGTGCGGATTGAGTGACCAAATTATTATTGATGTGGGGTGTGGAAACAGCAACCTTGTTTGAGACATAGCTATTTATAGCAATCAGTGTAACCTGGACACCACAGCCTTCCAGCAAATTCCTAGTGATACTTAAAACACCAGAACAGAGTGGTAAATAAAAGCATTATCAGAATGGGTGATAAAGAGTGTTAGTTTTGTGAAAAAAAATAAAAACAGGAGAATAAATAAAATAAAGCAAACGTGATGGTTATAGAAAGTTTATTTGGCTCAATTATCTGTATATCTGTACAGTATGGTCTTCTGTCCAAACCAAGGTCCAGCAATATAACCATGATAGATAGACATCATCCTGCCCACGGAGAGAGCGAGAGTCCTGGGGGCAAAAAAAAAAGAAACGTTGAGAACTAGAAAGTCGACAAGAGTTAAAAAGACAAGTCACACAAAAATGTCTGAGCAATGCACACCTGGTTAGGAACAAGATATCGTCCGCGCTCCATTGTTGGGGAGGACAGGGGTGTTGCTGTACTGGAGGTGAGGCTAGATATCGCACTGTGCAAAAGCAGTGAGCTCATCGGTGTTGGTGTCGTCGATTCACAGCAAAAGGCAGAGTGAAGCTCCTATCTCCCTACCCAACCATGGCGTTTAGCTCAAAGCCAAGTCTATCCACTGGGAACTTCCCCACCTCTGGCAGACATATTTATGGTCTGATGAGCCTCCAATTTCCATGGAAATCTGTGGGTGGATCGCACTTTGGAACCTCAGCCACTGAGCATGAAGATGGATTAAGCAGCTCCAGACCAATAAAGAGGCCCTCGGTTCGATTCCCCGCAGGGCGAAACCTTGGGCAAGTTTCCTTACTCCACATCCCTCTGTTTACCCAGCAGTAAGTAGGAACCCGGTTGTTAGTCGATTGGCAAAGCACTTTTTCTGGGGGTAATAATCCTTCCGAAAATAATAATAATAATTTGGTCACTCAATTCACAACTGTTTGTGAGAAACTGCTGAAAAATTGGCTGCTGCGTTTCACCCACAAAATATAGTCACTAAACTTTACAGTATATTCTGTGAAACTCTTTGAGACGGCTTGAAGATGTAATAAAGGGCTATGTCAAATGCAAGGATTTTTTATATCCAATGCAAGGATTAAGGATCATTATTACTAGACTAAATACACAACTGTCCCACCTAGCACTGAACTTCATAGTCAGCTCCTAGGAGGGTATTGGCGCCCAGAGCTAGAGGATGCAAATAACCGCTCGAGAGGAATGGCTGGAGACAGACAGACACCGTCTCTCCTGAGCAGATCTTTTATAATCATGAGACACGAGGATGCAGTTTCCACTCAAAATGGCACTCAGCACTCCCCTCCACTCTCCGGAGGACTGTTCCCCTTTAAGAAATGAATTATCCGACGATTTTGCTCTTTACAAAAATGCACAAAACTGTAACAGGTTTAAAAAAAAGGTCAGAAAACTCGCAAGCATTAAAACAAAAATGATATGCCTGGGGACTCAGCATTTGAAGTTAATAACTAGCTGTTGCTCATCGCTAGAAAAATAGGCCAGAGTTTGATAATATGCCCTCAGTCCATAAACATTTTAAATATCAGGCAATGTACTGTCTATACAAGTTTGATTGGATTTCTGAGTATTTATATTAACACACATTTAAAGCTTTTGCTACTTGGACGTGTTAATAATTAATTAGTAACCCGGTTGTTAGTTGATTGGCGGATTGCGTTCCGATGGTAATAATTCCTCCAAAAAAAAAAGCATCATAATCACCCAATCCAAGACTGTTTGTGGGCAATTGGGTGTCGCACAAAATATACAGTCCCTTCACTTTACAATATATTCTGTGAAGCGTTTTTGAGACGTCTCAACGACATAGTAAAGCACTTTATCGAATGCAAGGATGGTTATAATTATTAATTCTGCAAATGCAGAACTCTAAAAGCACCCGACATTCTGAGACTGAGTCACTAATAGACAAAACAAGGAGCCCATATCAGGCAGTCGCCCAGACTCACGATTGCTAAATGTCACTTATTAGGGTCGACAATCACTGATTTTTTTTGCTGGAAAACGTAGTGAACCTTTTTTGGTTCGGGTCACCCTAAAGTAATCTGCGATCTATAATCAAATGAATCTGCAATCGGTCACTCTTGCTGCTCGAAGATGTTTTCCCCTTTCTTGACGGCTCTCATACGCAGCCAACTGCACAACCATAAAGTGGAGGTTAAAGTCAGGGGTGTCGTGATGTGATTTAATCGATGGCATGGTAATCAAATATAGGATCCAGATATTGCACTATTTAACTAAGCCAGTTATTTCACATACAAAAAACAAGCTCTCGGGAAGAATGAACGTCAGCGAATCCGATTTAAAACTTTAGCCGGATAAAAATATGAAAAACGTATTGCAATTTGCTTTCCTTCTTTGTTGAACAGAGACACCGCTGTGACAAGACACTGAGCCAAAGCCATGGAAGAATGAAATGTCACAGGAATACTCACACCTGCTAGCAAACAGCTCAAAGTAGCATCGACAGAGCCCTAGAGCATGCTACCCACTGCATCCGCAAGTAAAAAGGGAAGCTCTTTATCCTCAAAAAATGTATATGATATAATGTGAACGGCCGATTGCCTGCCACAATAGAAGGAAATACATCCCCACCCACCCCCACGGATAGCTGAACAAAGATATCGAACTTGGCAAATCATTAGATAATTTTCAGGACATCCTTGGTTCTGACCTTCAAGCAGAGCAAAATGTACTTTCATGAGGAAGTAGGATATTGCTGAAATACTGCACTGCTGTAAATCCGTGCAGTGTTCAGAGCGTGCCACCCAGTGGCCATAAATCACCACAGTTGAGTCCTGGAGCGTAGTGGTTAGAGCGCTCGCCTCGCAAGCGAGAGGACCTAGGTTCGATTCTTCACCTCCATTTACCTATCAGAAAGTAGGAACCCGGTTGTTAGCCAATTGGCGGATCGCTTTTCCGGGGGTAAAAAAATAATTTGGTCACTCAATCCACGACTGTGAAGCGCTTTGAGACGTCTCAAAGACGTGATAAACCGCTGTATCAAATGCAAGGATTATTAATATTATTTTGGCTGACTCTAAAGAGTGACAGCAGCTTTTAATAAATACATCTGTAACCATTTCAACTTCTTCACAAGCCTCAATCAAAATCTTATGCATCGGTACAACCAAGCAAAACTTCACACCGTCTGAAATCATTCAGGGACTGTTTCAGGCTACAGGGGATTTTCATTCCTAACCGTATGAATTTTAAATTCACGTTGCTTAAAACCTTGGGGGTGCAGTAGAATGCTAAAACTTCTATTCAAAGGAACATTCAACTCCCAATAGAGCGGTTGGTAGATACGATTCAAAACCGTTAAGCCATGCAATAGGTTGAAATGCTCCACTTCCAGTGCCAGGAGGCAAGTAGCAGAAGCTCACGTTTAAAAATGACTCCCTCGTGGCCCCTATTGTGCAAAATATGCAACACAGCAACTTTCTGCCTTTTCATAATAACAATCCTTGCATTTGATATAGCGCTTTATCACGCCGTCGAGAATTCTTAAAGTGTTTCACAGAATATACTGTAAAGTGAATTGACCGTATATTTTGTGGGTGAAACATGGCAGCCAATTGCGCACAGCAGTGTCCTCCGGAAAAGCGATCCTCTGATCAACTAACAACCGGGTTCCTACTTACTGCTAGGTAAAGAGAGGTGCGTGTGTGGGGTAAGAAAACTTGCCCAACTTTTTGCCCTGCCCGGGAATCAATCCCAGGCCCTCTCACTTGCGCTCTTAACCACTAACCACTGAGCTACAGGACTCCATATACAATTGTTCCTTGAATGAATATAAACCGAGAATCAGTGCATCAGGAAGTTAAGGATTTATTCTAACCTAAAATTAACTGGCAGCAGCATAACATGTCCGAGAGCTTCACAGGTAATTACGGATGAGTGCGGAGACTGCTTTCGTAGGCAAATGCAGCTAGCAGCTGGGTTTGCACACTGCAAGACCCCACAGAGCAACGTGAGATGAATTTATCTGGAGGATTGCTGGCAAGGGCACAGAGAGAAACTCCCTTCTCTGTAAACCTCAACCTTGACACAATAGCTGATTACAATCAAGAATAAAACAAGAACATCTTAAATCACAGTGCAATATAGGAGATTATGTGTTTAAAGTGGAAGCATCAGGATGTAGAGAGAAAACGTCTTAAAAACCTATGTAATAATTTTTGATACTCAGGAATTGGAAGTTAACTTCTAATGTTACCTAAGTTACCCCAAGCGTTCTAACCATTACAGCAAGCACAATAAGTAATCTTTTTCACTGCGACCAATTCAAAAATCCATCTGGCGCTGCACAATTAAGTTGATTTTAAAGAGCTTCTCTCCTTTAAACTGCGTGATTGAAAAAAAATGCAGACTTACAAATAAGCTCTTACCCAATAATCCAGCTACTCCAGTGCCTTGATGATTGCTTCAGTAGCTTCTATACTGATTAAGGCCTCTGCCCGAGCCACCTCATCAGCTGCAGATGACAGCTCTGCCTGTGCACTCGCCAAGTTCGCCTTCGCTGCCTGTGGAAAGACGTTCAAAATATTCATTGTAACGGGTTCCATGTTAATTTTGCAGCTAAGTTCATACGGTTTGCAGCAAAACATTTTCAAGCCCCTTTTATCAGAGAGCCACGGTTAGTTAGGCATCGCAAAGCCATCGAAAACAATGGTGCCCAACAATCACGTGCAACAACAACAACTTGGATTTATATAGCGCCCTCCACGCCGGACGGCATCTCAGAGCGCTTTACAGTAACGGATCCCGGCGCCGAGCCAGGGGGAGGGGGAGGAAGGTGAACTAAAGGCGCGGTCGAAGAGGAAGGTCTTCAGCAGAGACCTGAAAATAGGAAGAGAAATTTGCTACATTTGCTGATGCAATCACGGGCAAATGTAAGGATTATTAGTGATACGCATGATCTAAAAACTGCTCAAGGATTTGGACTCTGACAACCTATTTGAGCCAGTTTCAAACAGCTTGAACATAATTCTGGGCAACGTCAGTAATCTGACCTTTACAATTGCTCTCTAACCCACTGTCTGACTGAGCTACAGGAGCTGTTTTCAGCACCGACTCAACAATCGAAGGATTTTAGTCATTTTTATCAATCGGCATCATCTCAACGGGGGAACCCCAGAGAAGACCTCGAGAATTAAATTTTAAGAAACATTACAAACATTTCGCATTAAGTAGCAAAAATAAAAATGAAGCGGGGAGCTAATTTTAGCAATGGTTATTTCTGAGAAATCTGACCCCTAAGGAACTATGCAGTCCCATTGACATGATGTAATAACAGCTGCGGTTTTATGTAAGAATTCTCAATCAATCCAGTTGGAAAGTACTCATGCCAGATTATACATCACGTCATATGTTTCTCCCCTCTCTCACAATCTATGCCATCTCCGAACTAAGGACCAAGGTTACTTTGATGTTGTAACAACAACAACAAATTGCATGTATATAGCTCCTTTCACTTTGGGAGGACATCCCATAGTATAACATTGGTCACATTCTTCTATAAACAAATTCCTTCTCAAATGATTGTTGTGTACATAACATATCAAATGCAAGGATTATTATTATTATTATCATTTATCTCAGGATACAGTGTATAGTTTGGGACACAACACGACAAGCCAGAATGGTGGAAGGTGAACTAGATGGACCTTCGTCTTCTTTTGCCAAGCGAATTCTTATGTTCTTATGCCGCTTTCTTGGTTCCTAACATGTCTGGCACCAGTCAGTAACTGAGGGACCAG
Organism: Callorhinchus milii; assembly: GCF_018977255.1. Taxonomy (NCBI): domain Eukaryota; kingdom Metazoa; phylum Chordata; class Chondrichthyes; order Chimaeriformes; family Callorhinchidae; genus Callorhinchus; species Callorhinchus milii. The sequence continues at coordinate 10,014,206 of NW_024704762.1, forward strand.
CTTCAGGCCTTCAGCAAGGCTGTGTTTAACACAGACACCAGATGATGGAGACTAATCCTAATTACTTCAAATTTCCCTCCCTGTGGGGACGTGCCTGGCATTTAAACAGTTTGTCCTCTCAACAGCAGAGCTGAGCCTATGAACCTATGTCCTAACACAACACTGCATGCAGCACATACAGCAAATCAAACATTATTGATTAACACTGAAACATTAGTTCAAACACACCTCGTCAAATCCTACTCAGACATCTTCCTCAGTACGATCACAAAGCAGTGACGTATCACCATCAGTTTTCCTTGACTACAATTATTTTAAAGAGTATTGCATCAAAGAATTTGCGTTTTATGAACAGATGCAAGTGCGTAAAACAATACGACATTCACTCAGCTTGTGGAGTTGACGTCCATGTAACCTGACCTAAGATCTAAATACCCCTTTCCAGTCCGTTCCTCCTATATCCAAATATACAGTCAATTCACTTTACAGTATATTCTGTGAAACTCTTTGAGAAATCTAGCAGACGTGAAAAGAGCTATATCAAATGCAAGGATTATTATTATATCTGCAAAAGTTATTAGATAAGTAGCTGCAACCTTGCTAACGTCCATACCTTTACAATTCTGTACACACATTATTCAGTGCAATACACCATACTTATTCAGTGCACATATCACACATTCAATGCAAGTAGAACCACAGATTCCTTCTTGAAATGAATTGTAATTCAATGAGATATTCGCATACCTATAACATCAGGTTAGGAACAACACACTCATGTTATAGGCCAAGTAAAATGCCCCAACTCTTTGTCAGCCAAAATGTAACTTTTAAGATAACAGCAGATTCATAAACATCAATTGTATTCAGATTTTTATTGCCTTCGTGGCACAGATAATGTCAAGCTTCATTTTCAGTTAATTGGAAGGTGAAAATCATTACAATAATCAACACAGAAAATAAGACTGTGCAATTTCTCAATAAAAATAATCCTGATCCAAATCACCCGATAGATCACTTGGTGAGTAAACGAAGAGGCAACCACACTTCACTTACACATTTTTTGCCTGTAAACCAAACATTACATCAACAGCAGATGCTTAAATAAGAAAATATCTGAAGCTTTCATTTGTTTTTAGGTTTGTTCTAAAAGCAAATTTGATTTTTATTCACTAGTCTTACAGAATGCAAGATTGCACACCGAGTTACAAGGCTGAATTCCAATTAAAGGTTACAGATAGCAGGCAGCAACATTTATGGTTAGATTATTCAAGGTTATCAAATGTCACCTCCTTGACTTGTGTAGGGCGTGGGTTTGCCAGAACAGCAATCCTTAAAAGGGCAGCTGTTAGGTAGTTAGTGTGTTTAGCAACTTACTCACTTTACAAAGGGCTAGCGTAACCAATCTCTTTGACAAACACAGGCATATATGTTGCATTACGTGAGCTCTCTTGTACAGAACTGAGAAGTTAAATGTTAATATAATAAATAATAATAATTTGGTCACTCAATTGATGACTGTTTGTGGGACGCTGCCGCGTTTTGCTCACAAAATATAGAGTCAATTCTCTTTACAGTATGTTTTGTGAAGCACTCTGAGACATCACGGAGATGTGATAAGGCTCTATATCAAACTTATTATTACTATTGCTTCGATTTCTGAATAAATTCAATCCAATGAGTATTGTAATGATTTCAAACTGAATCAGCTCAGGAACCTTGCAGGAAAAGGCAACAGGCAGCAAACAACACACAACTCAGAAGCAATTACAAAACCGACATCCAATTGAAGGGAGTTCAGATGACATCATAAATAATGGAAAGTTCAAGCAATTTATTACAGTGAATTGCTAACATTTAAAGTCAGGAAATCACATCAGTATCTTGTTTATGAGGATCCTTTATTAATTTTGCGTGCGGAATCAGTTTTGTTCGTGTTCGTAATACACCCGGTGTCTGCAAAGCAGCATAACATTCACATAAGAGCATCAGCATCACTACTTCAGGCTCAGCAAGGCAGGCCTATCTGACAATCACTGACACTCTGTAAATGGAATCTTTTTGTCATGCAATCAAGGCATACAATGCCAAGAATATAAACTAGCTGCTATACCAATGTAATAATGGACCAGCCCAGACATACATCTAAATCAAAAGCACAACAATGGTTTGTAAGCGTTGCCACAAGCACATACTTACATTTATATCTAGATAATCCAATGGCACTGCCTCTTCAGCCAACAACTGAACCGAGTTGTCTGCATTCACGGATACAGAACCGCTGCTGACTGGACACAAACATCAATATAATAAAAATACCTATTATTTGGGATTTCAGCTAAATACGGTAGAATCTCATCATAATGCGTGTTCACTTATAGCACAATTGGGGTACGGATCCCAAATTTACGTACCAAAAAGTGGCAAAATAAGCACAGGAAGCAGGCTGATTTGCAATTGGGATTTAATGGACCATAAAATACTGCGTTATAATGGAAACCTGCGGTGTAAAACCTTCAACTCTTAGCATCTCGCCACCACTTCTTTGTAGAGCAATTTGCAACCTCAACTAGATGCAATGCTTTTTTTTGCAATGTATTTGAAATATAGATTCATTTGGGTGCCAAATGTAACAGGAACATTGCAAATATCAGCCTTGAGAACCAGGATTTTAAAAAAATGGAACCAAAACATGGTAAAATATTGATGCTGGAGGTCAAAAGATCACAACTGTCCCATTTTGCCCACAAAATATACAATCAATTCATTTTATAGTATATTCTATGAAGCGCTTTGAGACGTGTCAAAGACGTGATAAGGTACTACAGGATTACGATTATTATCTCTGTTTTGCATTTCTACTTTTCTATCACTAGATGTCATGCTAAAAGAAAATGTGTTTTCAGGACAAACATCCAAATCTTTCAGGGTAACATTTACTTGTACTAATTCAGAAAAATAAAAGCCATTGCAATATTAAGCTCCTAATTTCTGTTCCTGGAAATAGATGGCTTCACTGTTTGGGTAATAGCCAATAACCAGAAATAAATCAGGTTTGCAATTATAAAGAAGAGAAATTAAATGTACCCAGGTCCTCTCGCTCGCGATGCAAGTGCTCTAACCACTAAGCGGCAGGACTCCAGTGGAGTTACTGTGTATTTTGTGGGTGAATCGTAGTATCCAGTTGTGTACAGCAATGTCCAACAATCAGCTATGGAGTGAGTCACCAATTTTATTTGGGGGATTGTTGGCCAGGTCCCTTGGAGAGAGAAACTCCCTCTCTTTTTGAAAAGCGCAGTGGCATCTTTAATGTCCACCTGAACAGACAGATGTGACCTCGGTTTAACGCATCATCCGAAAGACGGCGCCTCAGAAAATGCAACTCGCCCCCAGGGCTGCATTGGAGTGTCATCTTAGACTATGTCCCAACGTGGGGCTTGAACCCCAACCTTCTGATTCAGGGGGAGAGCGCTACCACTGTGCTAGGCTGACACACGTGGGATAAAAGCTGAGAAAAACATTTTGGAATGATATTTATTCGCAAAAAAACAGAAACATACCAAAGTACTTGGTTGCTGCACCTTCTTCGTCGAAGACGGTCACGACGCCGGGTTTCAGCACCTGCAGCGTAGGTACGTGAGAGGAAAGAATGCCGAAGTTTCCCGTCAACGTTGGAATGTCAACTTGCTTCACATTGGCTTCTTTGTAGAAGACCTGAGAGGAACAACGTCAAACAAATCAACTAACAAGCAATGGAAAAAAGCTCACCCAGCCGCACGTTACCGGGAGACTGACTAATTGGTGCCAGGTTGCTACATCCCATGGCGGGCACAAAAAAAAATTTGGTCACTTCAATCCACGACGGTTCGTGGGGACGCTGCTGTGCGCAACTGGCCGCCGCGTTTCGCCCACAGAATACTTGACAGCATGTACTGTGTGGTGCGCTTTGAGAGGTCTCGGAGACGCGAGACGGCGCTGCCTCAAACGCGGGGATTACTACGTTATCACTCTACCATTATTGATTGGCAAAAAAGCTGAGCTGCAACCAACGGCGCTGAAACACCTCGAAGCCGCTTCGCAGTAACATACTGTAAAGCTCGGGACGAGCGCGTCTCCGTCAGTTTAAAAAAAAAAGGAAACCTGCTCCGTTAGCCGACAAAGCACACAGTCACTACGCTTTAGTGAGATCCTGCGAGGAGGCGCTGGGATGGTTCGGGGGATTACAGGCGTGGGATCAATACCATTATTGTTAATTAATAACGATAATAATAACTGCGTGTGGGACGATGCTGCGCGCAATTCCACACCCCCCCCAACCCCAACCAACCACACAAAACACAGTCACTACACTTCACAGTAAATCCTCTGAAGCGCTTTGAGACGCCTCAAAGACGTGATCAGGCGCTGAGCCAAATGTAAGGATTATTATTATCATCATCATCATCATCAATATTAGTGGCCGCTCTCCTCCTCCTCCTCCTCCTCAGCGCCAGGCCCAGGCCTCGGCCTCACCTTTGAGGGCGAAGCGAAGGTGAAGGCCATCTGGCCGGCGGGGGCGGAGGCCGGCGCCGCCTCGGCGTAGCCCCTGACGGCAGCGGCCCGGAGCGAGGGCAGCAGAGCCCTGCAGCGGAGCGAGGAGAGGAGGCGAGCGGCCATCACTGTCGCCGGGAGCGGAGGGGGGAAGACGGTTGGTGGCGGTTGGTGAGTGTCGAGGCCTCTGGACGCGCGCGATTCCTCTCAGCGGCTCGGGCAAGGGCGAGCTGCTACTGCGCATGCCCCCACCCCACCCGACCATCAGCGCGCATGCTCGCCTCCATGCATTCTGGGCACTGTAGTTCGCTCACCCCGCCCTCCGCCACTTCAGCCTACAGCGCCCACCCTCAACACCGCGCATGCTCACTACTACCGCACGTCGGCCTTCTGGGTAATGTAGTGCTTCACGCTGAAGCGCGATGGACTTACGCCGCCCAGCACTGCGCATGCGCACCAGTCGGCCCTTTGGGTAATGTAGTTCTTCCTCCTGCCCTGAGCTGGATGGACTATAACCCCCAGGGTGCAATGCGGCCTTAGCCTCTTGCCATTGACATAACCTTCAATGGTCCTAATGACTTTCTCCCCAATTATACCCCACAGAGCTCGTTAGAACGCGGGATTGTAGTCAGTAATGATTTGAGATCCGACTCCCTACCCCCTCCTCCTCGCTCCCTCCCTTCCCTCCCCTCACGCTGACCATTTCCCCCCAAAGGCTCGAGTCCCATCCCAACTGTCCAGCGCCTTGGGACGTCCTCCCGACGTGACAGACGCTCTGTCAGTGCAATCTTGTTGTTGTTGTTGCTGTTGTGTTCACGTGGAGCATTTCACATAAAAATAAATAAGTTCTCGAAGTGCTTTGCAAAACATAATTAATACAACAACAATAACTTGCACTTATCTAGCGTCCTCCCCGCAGGGTAGCCGCTCAGAGCGCTTAACTATTGGCAGAGCTGGGTCCGAGCCGGGTGGGGGGGGGAAGCAGGAGGTGTCCGTACACACGATCAAACAGGAAAGTCTTTAGGCGGGACTTGAAAGAGGGGAGAGAAGGGGACAAGGCGGAGGGGTTGAGGGAGAGTGTTCTAGAGTTTTGAGGTGCAGTGGCTGGAAGCACGACCTCCGATGGTGATTCCTTACAAAATCCTTGCATTTGGTATATGTTAATCCACCATCAGCTAATCACATTGTCAGAAACCAGCTTCAAGGTTCTTCCCTTCCCTACTCCCCATCCCTCTTCTCTTTTGCTCGGCGTCCAACCCCACCACTGTACGGAGCTCCCAGCCATTACCACATGATGGATGCTGCGTCAATGTAAATTGTTGTTTTGTAAGGAATCACCAAGGCAAGCGTCATAAACAAGCAGATGTAACATTAGCGGAGACAGTTATTAATGAGCCATCTGGGGGAGGTATTTCAGCTCCACTCACAATTTCACTACGAGTCATTTCAATTACGCTTATTAATTCAATTCTCTCCTACACTGGAAGTCTTACAGGCCAGTTAATCTGTTCCTTTTCAAAGCAACAAAGCTATTGTATTCAGCAGAAATAGAGTTAGCCAATGTGGGGCAGGACAGTGGTAGAGGTGCTACAATACAACTTTCTGTCTGTGCCTGTTCCTATTGATGGGCTTTGAAGCGCCCACAACGCCATTCAACAAGAGAACGGGCCCAACAATCCTCCAGATAAATTGGTCGCCGCGTTGGCCTGGGAAGTACACAGTCACTGCATTTGGCAGCCAATTCCCCGTGAAGCGCTTTCAGACGTTTGGATGCTCAGAGACGCTGCATCACAGCCTTATCTACGATGGTCAATGCCACTCACTGACTGTGTAGGATTCCCCCAGTGAGTCACACCCGGACTGACTAACCCTCACACCAGAGGGCGCTATGGGGATGTGACTCACAGGGCTGTTTTCTGGGCAAAAACAACCAAAACAATCTAATTAGAAATAAATGATGTTTGCACAGATTTTATTTCCCACAAAGTAAGTAAGCTGACCTTTGCGAAATAATGATTTGCTTCTGGGCCCATAAAACACGATTAAATAGCAATTGTCGCAAGTGTTTGCAATATGTTTTTGTCTCAGTTCATCCCTGGGTTATAAACCGCGATGACTTCCTTCCAAACTTTACTCATCCTTCTCCGCTGACTTCTTTCTCTTTGTCTTTTGACATCACCTCAGCACATCAAACGTCAAGCGCTTCACAGGGCATTGCCCTCATTTGTAGTGACTGTTTCGATGCATGGGAAAGCTTCAGCCAACTTGGACACAGCAATGTAATTATTGGGACATCGGGTCATGACCCAACTGTGCAGCGCCTTGGGACGTCCTCCTGACGTGAAAGGCGCTTTATAAATGGAATCTTGTTGTTGTTGACATTGCACAGAATGAGCACAACAATTTAGAGTTGGGATCAGGAGGGGTAGGTGGAGGGTAGGAAGGGTGGGGTGACCAAAGGTGCATTCATAGAGGATGGTCCTGAGATGGACCTTGAAGGAGCTGAAGGACGGGGGGTGAAACGGAGGGTGAAACAACGTCCCACATGGATTGTCACTGCATGGAAGGAGGCCAACTAGTCCGTGCTGGCGTTAATACTCTACCCAACACCACTCCCCGCCCTCCCTCACCCTCCCCTGTGAGGACAAACTTTACACTTCTGATGAAACCATGAAGATTAAACCATTTGATCTCACCGCAGACAGCTTGATTACCAGGCATTGCTTCCCCAGGGCTGCAGTGTCAGCCATCAGATGACCCTATTCATGCTCATGCTCAGCGTCTCTCTATCTATATCTGGGGATATCTACACACAAGGACTTGGTTCTTTATGGTAATCAGTGGCACCCAGGAAAAACAGAACAGAACAGTTATTCAGGGGATTATTTTCAATGGGCGTGAAGGATGATACAGAACACAAGACATATCAAAGGCAAGTCGTGACCCCTTGAAGTAGTGAAGCAGCAGATCATTGAGCTTCCTTTGGATGAATGGCCTCCTTTATCACGGAATGACTCGGGCTCCATTTAGATTAAGCAATTGGTGCCAGGAGACTGTCTAAGAGGCTGGTGGGATCTGCCCAGTTCACATTGTGGTGGTGGTGGTTGGGGGGCGGTGACAGCTCCCATCAGCCCCCGAGAGCAGGCAGACTGCTGCAGTCAATGGCAAAAACCACATGGCTTGCCATTGATATCGCTGTCTGGCCAAGCGTTCCCACTGCTTGTCCAGCTAGGACCACTCTATTCTTTAGGGCTTTGGCTGTGGGGTTAACAGGAGCTGAGGGGGAGGATTCTCTGCCCCCAAGAACTGGTCGGCCCTTCCAGGTCCTGCCGATGAGCCGGGCCGGGCTGGGCTGCCATCAGCAGTGAGTGCCCTGGAATACTGCGGCCCCTCCCGGCTCAGGAGCCGGACTAGAGACCGGCACATGGGGGGGGGCTCGATTCTGACATTCTGTGGCCAAACCTTGAAACCAGTTCAGCTCCGAGGAGATCCCGCTTCCCCCCCACCCCCATCCCCCACCACCGAAGGTTAGTCACTTGTTGGTTGTTTGACATCTGTGTATTTTCTGGGCGAAATCAGACCTCATTTAAACATTCAGCATTTATAGAACACTCGGGGGTGGTGGTGGTTGTGGTGGTGGGGACGGTGGGTGGGGGTGTGGGTGGGAGAAAAATATAATTTTTTTAATATCTAAATATAAATAAAAAAACAGTTTTCTTTCCTTTCTACACAGAAAACGAATCCCGATGCTTTGAAATGAATGTCATCATTGTTCAAGGGATTGTGGGGTGAACCTGAGATCCACTTTTATGGGGGTGGGGGTGAGGTAAGGGCAGAATATAGCAGCGATGTTTAGCTGGGTTCCGCAGAGATCTCTCACAGCGTTGAGATGACGCTGTGAGAACGATGTAGAGGTGGAGAAGTTAAATTGGTTTGTGTGGGAGCGCTGACATCATGCTCGCACGCAGCTCTCTGTGTGGGGTGACTGCAGACAGCACAGAATTAACTCCTCTTCAGTCAGAAAGGCAGCGAGCGGTCGCTCAGAGAGCACAATTAAACCCAACGAGCCGTGTGCATGTGCGTGGGGTGGGGTGGGGGTGGGTGGGGGGGGGGGGGGAATGATTCCAGTTACAGAAATATATAGATAGGATTCGCTGCTGTAGCCGGGGAATTTTTGGAAATATCTAAATAAGGAAATAAATGCCGAGGTAACGTCAGGCAGAGAGACAGGCAGGCAAACAGGCAGGTATATCTGAACATCCTCAGCCACATCATCAAAAGTAAAGCTATATATATGTGTGCGTATAATATAATAATAATAATAATAATAATAATAACAATCCTTGCATTTGATATCGCGCCTTATCTCGTTGTTGAGTCGTCTCAAAGCGCTTCACAGAAAATACTGTAAAGTTAATTGAGTGTGTATATCTATATAGAGAGAGGGCGCCTACAAAATGCGCAGTCACTATGTTTCACAGTAAATCCTGTGAAGTGCTTTGAGATATTCTATTAAATACAAAGATTATTATTATTATGATTGTTATTATTGAGTTTGCATACTAGGGGCTCGGGCAAAAGACAGTTTACAGGAAACACACACAAAATTGGCTACCGTGTTTCGCCCACAAAATACACAGTCACTCCACTTTACAGTACTATCATGTAAGCACATTGAGACGTTTCAATGACGTGGTAAGGCACTGTATCAAATGTGAGGGTTATTATTAAAAGTTTTTAGCTCCATTTCTCCATTTGTCCGGTGTGGGTCACTTGTGTGTTTCGATAGTAACTCCCGATCAGAGACTCAATTCTTGGCTTGTTTCTAATGGTGCAGGTAACAAACTCACAGTCACTGCACTTGACAGCAATCCCCTGTGAGGCACAGGCTTGCGCTATGGGTTTATGGGCACCGGATCAGAAACGAGGGTTATTTTTATCCAAATGCTAATTACTGTACAATTAAGTATTCTCTGCGACATCAACAGGAAAGGTGCTGGCTGGGTTATATCACTGGGCAGCGTGGGACTGGAATCACTGCAAACTTCAAAACCACTCCTGGATCTTTTCCAGCTTTTAGGGATTAATGGCGAGTGTGGAGTCCCTGTGCTCGTCTTCCAAGTGAGAGGACCTGGGTTCGATTCCCGGGCAGGCTGAAACCCTAGGCAAGTTTCCTTACTCCACACACATGCTTCTGTGTCTAGCAGTCAGTAGGAACCCGGTCGATTGACGGATCACTTTCCGGGGGTAATAATCTCTCCAAAAAAAAAAGTGGTCACTCAATCCACAACTGTGCGTGGGACATACCTGTGCGCAGTCCAGTCAACTTACAGTATAGTCTGTGAAGCGCTTTGAGATGTCTGAACGACGTGATAAGGCGCTGTATCAAACCCAAGGATTGTTAATATTATTGCCACGTACTGTGCGTTAGCCGAGAGACTGCCCGCGTTCTACCTGCATGAGGGGCGTGATATCAATACAAGTTGTTGGTGTTGTGCGGCTGGTGTCTGTAACAGTCACTGTCGGGGTAAACAGACGAAACAAGACACGGCAGTGAGAGCTGAGGGTTGGCAGTGCGGGTGGCAGTGCCTGTGTCTTATAATGATAATCCTTGTCTTGATACAACACCTTATCACGTCTTTGTGACTTCTCAAAGCTCTTCACAGAATATAGTGAAAAGTGCAGTCCTCGACCAGTCCCAGACTGCACATTTTTGTGGGGGAAACTCGGCAGGCAATTGCGCCCAGCAGCGTCCCACAAACAGTCATGGATTGAGTGACCAAATCATCATTATTATTACCATTTTTTTTTGAAGGGATTATTATCCCTGGAAAAGTGATCTGCCTATCGACTAACAACCGGGTTCTTTACTTACTGCCGGGTAAACAGAGGCGCGCGCGTGTGTGTGTGTGTGGAGTAAGGAAACTTGCCTAAGGTTTTGCCCAAACCCGGGTCCTCTCGCTTGCGAGGCGAGTGCTCTAACCACTAAGCTCTCTAGCTGCTCCCCTCTCATCGAGGCTCCGGGGTTACAGGCTGCCTGCGTGTAATAGAGATGGGGGCGTTTGCACAGATGAGATGCGGTGAATCATGCGTGGCTTTGATTTGTATTTCTGTTCATGCTAATGACAAGAGTGGGCTGGAGACTCGGTGACGGGGGAAATTCATCCACCGCCTGCCTGCGTCTGTGCCAGGGGAGGAATCCGGGCAGGACGCTGGAGCTTAATATAAAATAATCCTCACGTTCCCCATACACACGCACACACACACACACTGAGAACATGCGTCAAAATGTCTCCAAGCGCTTGGCGGGGAAAGTGATGTCAAGTGTACCAGGGGGCGAAAGGCGGCAGCCGTTTCGGGAATCCTTGCCATGATCCAATAGAATGGTGGAACAGGCTCGAGGGGCTGAATGGCCTCCTCTTGTTCTTATTGCTAACGTTCAAGGTCCAGTCACTCTCAGCGTCACTCTCTGTCTGAGATATTCTCACTATCTTTCGGTGGTCGATATATAGTGTATCGTGGGGACAGAGTAATGGAAATTCACTTTGTCCACTTTATATTGATGTGATCCCTCCCTCTGCCAAAGGCTCTGTCTCTATCCGCCACCCCACCACCCAACCCTCACTCCTGTCTCTCTTTCACTCACTCACTCACTCACTCACTCTCTCTGTGCCCTGTTTCTCTCTCTCTCTCTCTCTCTCTCTCGGCACCCCCCTGTGTGCTAATGGTGTTTGATTCATAGTTTGAGCTGTCCAGATTTTCAGCACATGTTCTGCTAAACGCTGGAGCCTTTCGGCAGCAATAGAGAGAGAGATGGGTATAGATAGAGTAACAGATGGTGAGATGGAAAGAGTGGGAGAGTGAGATAGAGAGAGGGGTAGACAGAGGGAGGGAGATACAGAGAAAGAGAGGAAGGAGAGTGAGATGATGGATGGAGAGACAGAGAGAGGGAGGGATGGAGATAGTGAGATGGAAAAAGTGAGAGAGAATGAGATGGAGAGTGAGAGAGTTAGAGAGAGTGAGATGGAGAGAGTGAGATAAACAGAGAGGGAGGGAGTGAGATAAACAGAGAGAGAGAGAGAGAGAGAGAGGGAGGGATGAAGAGAGTGAGTGAGATAAACAGAGAGAGGGAGAGAGATAAACAGAGAGGGAGGGAGGGAGGGAGGGATGAAGAGAATGAGAGGGATAAACAGAGAGAGAATGAGAGGGATAAACAGAGAGTGAGAGGGATAAACAGAGAGAGAGAGTGAGAGGGATAAACAGAGAGTGAGGGAGGGAGGGGTGAAGAGAATGAGAGGGATAAAGAGAGAGAGAATGAGAGGGATAAACAGAGAGAGAGAGTGAGAGGGATAAACAGAGAGTGAGGGAGGGAGGGGTGAAGAGAGAGAGAGAGAGAGAGAGAGAGAGAGGGGGGGGGGATGAAGAGAGAGTGAGAGGGGAAGAGCCGCTTCACCGCACAGTGTATGCCAAGACACCCCCAGCCCTGGGCTGCCGGAGTGACGCGTCACGTGGCCCGGGGTGGGCGGGGCCGGGGCGAGGGTTTCATTCATAAATCGGAGCCTTTTAAATCAAAGCGAAGCGGCGACTCCGACTCCGTCTGTGCCCTGAGAGTACCGGGTAAGTCCATGTGGGCTGTGAGGGGCAGCTTCTTGTTGTGGGGGGGGGAGAGAGAGAGAGAGAGAGGGAATGGGGGGAGAACTCCCTACAATAGCATTTACATTTTTAAAAAATTTCAATCATCAATTAAAAAAAAATGTGCATTTCTGAAATATATCTGTTTCCCTGAGTCTGCTATTGGGGGGTAACTTCACCTCCAGCTGTGATTGGCAGCTTATTGTGGTTTGGGGGGGGGGGGGGGGTGGAGAGAGAGAGGGAGGGAGGGGAGGTGGTGGGGGGGGGCGAGAGGAATAAACTCTTTAGTATTTTTTTTATTAATACAAAAATGTGTGCTTCTGAAATGTGCCTATTGTCCGGGGGAGAGAAAGAAAGTAAACAGAGAGAGCGAGAGAGAGAGAGAGAGAGAGAGAGAGAGACGGTGGGGGGGGTGGAGATATAGAAAGAGAGAAGAGAAGGGTATATATGTATAGAGAGAGAAAGAGAGAGAGAGCAAAGCAGAGATTGTGAAATGAAATAATGAAATGAAATACGCAGTTTGGGGTTGGTTTTGGGGGGAGAGAGTTATAGAAAATTCACTCTCCCCTCAGGAAATAAATTGTTCATATTTTTGCTGTCGTTTCGATATATATGTATATATATATATATACACACACTTAAAAAAAAGGCGATGGCCGATTTATACTGTACCGATTCAAAGGGAAATAGAGAGAGATTACAATTTGATCAAAACGTAATGTGAGTCGATGGAATTTCCCCAACGTTTCTGATTACAGTGAAATACTATTTTTTTTCGGGGGAGGAAGGGGGGGGTCAGAGAGTCTTCAAATGCTGAATGGAGCCTCAATTCATTCATCATCTCTCCCCCCACCCCCCCCCCCCCCACACACACACACACACCCATCCCCTCTCTCGGCATTGTTAGAGTTTGTTGAGGCTATGTTTTGTCTTTTGCTTTTGGAACACGAACTGGTTTTGTTAATCAGACTGACCCCCCCACCACCACCACCCCGACACCTTTTTTTGGGGGTGGGGGAGAATCCAACAATGATTTTTAATATATGTATATATATATGTGTGTGTGTGTATAAAGAATACACGTATACAATATATACCATATTATGTGTGTGTATATATAGACATATGTATAATTTAAATGTATATACTATATATAAATACTGTACCTATAAATGTGTATAAAAAGCTCTGCTTAAGACGCCGGAGTAGCCCCCACTCCCATCACAGCTCTCTCTCTCTCTCTCTGTTCATATTCACATTAACCATTTAAATACCTGTTATACTTTATATAACGTGAGATTGTTCCCATCCCAGACAAGGCATGAGATTGCTGAGCAACTGGCTGCTGAGCCGCTATCCTCTCCCCCCCCCCCCCCCCCTCCTCCAGAACTCCCACCTCCCCCTTTAAACACTGTATGAAAAGCCCCCCCAGTTTGACACCCCCCACAGCTGCCTGTCCCTCACTGTCTCTGTAAAGTGCTCAGTGACATTGCTCCACACGCCATGTGTGAGTAACTAACCACCAGGTCTCGTGGTTGAAAATGGAGCAAATGAATGTGCAGATACACAGCGACACACAGAGAGGAAAAGATACCGAGAAAATCTGACAGAGAGAGAGGGGGTGGGGGGTGGGGGGTGAACCCACAGGGGATGGAGTTGGGAATCAGACAGCGCCACAGAGGCTCATTCATAAAGAAAGTCTATTTATATTCATTGGCCACAGTGCGATATAGCCTTTTGCTCACCTCCCTCCTGTCCACCTGAAGCAGTCAGTGGTCAATGCCCACGTCTCAGGCACACAGTAAACAGCCATCAAAGTCTGGCCCAGAGGCAGCTTCCTCTGGATCCTCTCTGACCTCAGCCCCTGTGGATCTCACCAGGAACCAGTGGTCATTTCCCACCAGGATCCAGTCCTTATCCAATCAGAGTCAGGTTCCCATGGATTCTGCTGTCGATTTACCCCATTCACAGACTGAGATGGTACAGGTTTGTTGGTGATTTTTCTGGTCAACTCCCAATGAGAAGCCAATGTTCCGGATTACTTATTTATGCCCCAAATGTCAAATCCATTCGTTTTATCAACTTTGGAGAATTTCATGTTCTCAAGACCCTCCTCTCCGACCTCACCTTCAGTCACCCCCCTACCAGCCTTCACCCATCCCTCCTGATCCCAACCCCCAGCTTGGGTGCAAATGCTTGACTGCGCAGCACCTTGGGACATCCTCCCAACGTGAAAGACGCCGTGTAAATGTAATTTGTTGTTGTTGTTGGATGTGTCTGGAATAGTATTCAGAACTGTGTCCGATTGCGGTGAGAAATTTGTGTTTTGGGATCCAATGATTAATTCCCTATAATGAAGGGTGCTGTGTAAGTGTAAGTTGCTGTTGTTGGAAGGATTCCTTCAAATGTTCGAATAATTCCCGGTTGCTGTGGTCTCAGTGGATGAATTTGTCAGAATTCTGGTTTTGCAAAAGGGAGATTCTGAGAGTCTAAAAATGGAATGGATTCAGCGAATTTGGTTTGAGCCCAAAGCTCCTCAGAATTTTGTCTCTTTTTCACTTTATTTTTGCGGGTGTCTGGGTTGTGTTGGTTGGTGTGCGCGTGTGCGTGTCTAGGTTGTGTGGTTTGTGTGCGTGTGTTGGTTAGTGTGTGCGACTATGTGTGTGTCCGTGTGTGATTGGCAGCCTCTCCGCCACACCCTTAACACACTCTTGTTTATCGACACTGACAATGGAATGAAACCTAAATCCAAAATGGTATTATTCCCAGGTCCAGTGTGGTGTTAGCCGGTAGATTAACCTTGCCTTGCCTGGCAGTACTGTAGTTTAATAAAACTCCTTTCCTTGCCTCCCAATGTGGGTTTGCATAATTAGAAATTACAAGTGTTCCCATTTTTTATTCCTGACACTCGTGGAAACCCATCGCCCATCACTTAAAAGTTGTCCTTCTGTCGATCTGCCAAGAAGCTTTGGTTGAAGCAGAAAGCATCAATGTGTTTAGGAGGCATATCAATAATTAATCCTTGCATTTGATACAGAGCCTTATATCATTGAGGCATTTCAAAGCGCTTCATAGAAAAACTGGTGGTGTAACTGTGTATTTTGTGGGCGAAATGCAGCAGCCAATTGCACACAGAATTATCCCACAAACAGTCATGGATTGAGTGACCAAATTATTATTTTTTTGGAGTGATTATTGCCCCCAGAAGAGATCCGCCAAACGACTAACAATTGGGTTCCCACTTACTGCTGGTAACAGAGGCCTGTAGAGTCAGGAAACTCGAGAGGTTTTGCTCTGCCTGGGAATCGAACTCTCTAACCACTGAGCTACAGGACTCCACAAATTTCAGTAAGTAAAGTCAATGAATAATTGGGAGCATAATACACATCGACGATTGACTTGAAATGGCTTCAGAAAGGCAATATAATAAAACATTGTTGAATGCTAGGGCACTTCTCATTCCCCTGTAATGTATTCCTACATCTGTGATAATAATAATAATCCTTGCATTTGATATAGCGCTTTTCACGTCTTTGAGCTGTCTCCAAGCGCTTCACAGAATATATTGTAAAATGTATTGACTATATATTTTGTGGGTGAAATGCAGCAGCCAATTAAGCACAACAGCGTCCCACAAGCAGTCATGGATTCAGCGACCAAAATTATTATTGGTTTTTTTTCTTGAGGGATTATTATCAGGCGTGTGGAGTAAGGAAACTTGCCCAAAGTTCACCCTGCCGTGAATCAAACCCAGGTCTCTCGCTTGCGAGGCGAGTGCTCTAACCACTGAGCTACAGGACTCCTAAACTATTGACCATTAAACACACAAAAATCTGCTGGCAATAAAATAGCCACAGAACATTCTGCTGGTCATAAACTGTTAAAAGATCTGTATAAACCAGCAAATACAACACAAACTGGTAGGTAATAAAATGATTACACATCCCATTCCGCTGGTAGTAAACTAGAGGAGAAGGTGCCTTTTGACCTGTAATCTATGATGTGAGCTGTAAAAGCAGAGGCTACGACTTGTGGAAGTGGGGATACACTGACTCTCATTTCTCACTGTGATCCTCTCCAACAGCCACGTGCGTGTGAGGTCCTGCAGGAGATGGTGATCTGCTATCTCCAATAGAGACCTGTCCTCTCCCTCTGCTCACCGGGCTCCAGCCTGCTCCATGTCCCCCGCCCACCCCACCATTGGCCGTTGGCCTTTCAGCTTCACTTCGCCTCGCTCCCTCCCTTCTTTAAGGCACATCTCAAGAGCTTCCTCTTTGACCGTGCCTTTGGTCACTCTCCTTACCCCCACCCTCCCTGCCCTCCACCCCTCCTGATCCCAACACCCTGCTCAGGTCCAAATCCCTGACTGTCCTGCGCCTTGGGACGTCCTCCTGATGTGAAAGGCGTTGTGTAAATGTCATTTGTTGTTTTTCTATCAATGCAATCGAGAAATAGATAGATTGACTACGGAACGATTCCTCTGTTGCAGGGGGAAAAAATTGTCTGACGGGATCTGGTCTGGTAAGAGAGAGGATTTATTTATTTGTTAAGTATCTGCGATTTTATTTTACTTGCTGCAGAGGGAACAGGAGGTGAGGTGATGGGGACAGGAGGGACGGGGAAAGGAGGGAGCGGGAGAGGAGGGAAGGGGAGGCGGAGTGAGGGAGGAGTGAAAAAGGGGACCAAACCAGAGGAAACCCTCAAGAGCTTCTCCATCTCCTCGCCTAGAGATGAGGGGACTCTCGACGTTAATATTCTGCTGAGTGTCCTACGAGAGAGAACGAGAGGCAAACTCAACACAAAGAACAGGCCTGAAATTCCACCTAGTCTTACCCGCCGGACTGTTTTATGTTTGACAGTAAGGCAAAAATTGTTTTTTTCAAAAAAAAATGAATTCCCAGTTTCAGTCTCTCTCTCTCTCGGCCCAACTCTCTGTGCTGTGTCAGGATCCGCTGGGATGATCCTGCAGATGGGCAAGTACTCTGGAATGCCTCCTGCCTCAAGTGGGTCTTAAAGGGTTAAACCGACCCGCTTTCCCACCTGCCTGTTTGGGTGAATTCCCTCCAAAAATTCCCCCCCAGCGCACTGAAATAATTTTCAAGCGAGGTATTTTGGGCAATGTGGAAAGCAGCTGATGAGAATTTAGTTTAATTTGGATTTGCTAATTGAATTACGGTCCTTTTTTAATGGTTTCTTAGGCTGAGAATAGAACAGAAAATGATGCTTAAAAGCCTTCCAAAGGGATAGAGCGAGGCCTGCGGTGTGGAAAGGCCAGTCCGCAGGTAAATAAACCACCGTGTTCTTGGATACAAGTGGCAATCTCCGCATGTGATTAAACGGTCTCTTCTGCCCCCAAAAACGTCTCCTCTCAGATTGCAAGGCCCACGTTTGTCTAACGGTAGCTCATGTCTCGTTCCTCTGGTGTTGGGGAGGATCCAAAACAGGGGGCATCTTCTTCAAATTAGAAGCAGGCTGTTTAGGAGCGAAATCAGGAGACAGTTTTTCAAACACACACAAAGGGTAGTTAGTGGGAATCTCTCTCTCCCTCCCCCAAAAGGCTGTGGATTATGGCAGTGGATCCATTTGGACTGTCGGGACTGAGGTGGATAAATTTCTGTAAGGTCAGAGCATCGAGGGATTTGGGGCAACACATCCAGCCATGGTGAGAGGGGGACGAGACCCAGCGCAGAGGGGAACAGCCAAGGAACCATTCCCAGTGCTAAGAGACACACAGGAACAAGTGGAGGCCATTTCAGCCACTGTAGGTAATTGGAGTTGAAATACAGATCAGCCGAGATCTTACAGAATGGTGGAACAGGCTCGGGGGGGCTGAATGGCCTCCTCTTGGCCCAGTGTTGGTCTGCTGGGGATGCTTGCCTGGTTGCTCTCCTCTGTGCTCGCCCCCCCCCTTCTGAGACCGGATCTGTTGGAAAATTATTATCTGTAAATGTGGGACATCTGGTGATTGTCTGACTGTGATAAACCCCTCTCCAGCGATCAGCTCCAACATATGGGGTCGACACATCACATTAACATACAGCCACAGCCCCCCACCCACCCACCCACCCACCCACACAGACAGACAGACACCTACCTGCTGTTACAAGCTGCCTGTATTAAGATGGTTTCAGCCATAGAAGCAAGAGAGGAGTGGAGGGGAGAGAGCAAGGTTGAGGTGATGAGAGAGAGGGAGGAGGGGGAAAGAGAGGGAGAGAGGGAGGAGGATGAAGGGAGGGAGGAGGAGGGAGGGAGGAGAGAGAAAGCGAGGCTGTGTGGCTGTGTGGGTGGATAGAGACATTCTGCAGATACCATTCTGGGTACCAATCGCGACGTGTGTTCCTCACAGTCACACAAACCCCCTGATCCACATCTGCTTAAAGGGAGAGGAGGAGGGGGTTCAATAAACCTCTCCCCCCCCCCCCCCCCCACACACACACACACATAAAATACTCATAGAGTATTTTAATCGCCAAGAACAGAACCTAATGGGTTTTGCATCCAATGTATTATGAATAAATCAGGGAAGAAATGCTGGTTTATTCTCCTGCACAAGTGAGTAGCAAAATCAGACATGGAAATATATTTCTCTCTGTATCCCCCCCCCCCCACCCCATAATATTGTTCATCCTCCCCCCCACCCCATGGTTAATAACTTTTCCCATTGTGCATTAATCTCTACATTGTGTAGTTATTTTACCAGAACGTCATTTTTCACTAAGAGATTTATTTCCCCTCTCCCCCACAAATACAATCCAGATTTTATTGGGGGGGGGGGAGAGAAAATGATGTTTCCACATTTTCCAAGCAGTCTCTAAGCTTCCAATAATAACCCTGTATTCCCACAAAGCAAAGCATCGTTTTATAATCCTGTCTTTTCTCTCTCTCTTTCTTTCTCTCTCCCTCTCTGTCTGTCTGTCTCTCTCTCTCACACACACCCACACACACACACAAACGCCAGAGAATTACCCTGAAACCTTCTCCTCCTGTCAGCGAAGTGGACCATGAGCTTGGAGTCTCCAACATGGAAATACACGACTGACAACACAACGGTGAGTGAGTGAGAGAGAGAGTGTGTTGCTGTCCACACACCCAACTCTAACAATGTGGATTCTATTCTGTGATCTCCTGTCTCATCAATGTTGCTGTAACTCAGAAGCGATGCTGTGTGGGATGGGGTTGGGATGAGAGGCAGAGCTCTGTGTTCAGGTGTGGAGTAAGGGATGGGCTGTGGGATGGAGTAAGGGATGGGCTGTGGGATGGGGTAAGGGATGGGCTGTGGGATGGGGTAAGGGATGGGCTGTGGGATGGGGTAAGGGATGGGCTGTGGGATGGGGTAAGGGATGGGCTGTGGGATGGGGTAAGGGATGGGGTAAGGGATGGGGTAAGGGATGGGGTAAGGGATGGGATGTGGGATGGGTTAAGGGATGGGCTGTGGGATGGGGTAAGGGATGGGATGTGGGATGGGGTAAGGGATGGGATGTGGGATGGGGTAAGGGATGGGATGGGGTAAGGGATGGGATGTGGGATGGGGTAAGGGATGGGATGTGGGATGGGGTAAGGGATGGAGTGAGGGTCTCAATGTAATAGACAATCAACAGCTGTGAAACGAACTGACACACACTGACAGTCTCTGCTCCTTACACTGTCTCATTCCACTCACTGTTATTTAAACGGTGGAGATTGATATTTATTTATATATATATTTCTATATTATTATATAATATATATATTAGTGGTTAATTAATGTCTCTATCTCTCGCTCTCCCTTTTAGTATTTTTTTGCTTGATCCAAGTTATTCAAATCTTATTTCACACTATTTTTTTTCCTGCATCCTTTTGTGTGACAAATGCTTTTCTTTCTCTCCCTCACAAAGGGAGAGAGATGAGTTGGTTTATATAATATATAAGGCCCCAAATACTATTCTGTGTTTCTCAGTGGAATGAGGGGATTGTGTGTATTTATTGTAATAATAATCCTTGTATTTGATATATATATGTGTATATATGCAAGATTTATATTTCAGATAAATAACCTTCTAAAATCTTTTTTGTGATGGGGTGGGGTGAGACTGATTTATCTTGCTCAATGTTTGTGTGTCTCTAGGTGTGTATACACGTGTGTGTCTAGGTGTGTATCTGTCAATTTGGGGCCTTAATAAATATATTATGCCTGGTTTTTCAATCCAGGATTCAACGCCTTATTTTAGGCTTGTGTGTTTTTTGTGGGGAAACAATCTGTCCCTTTTAAAAAGAAATGCATATAATATACAAATATATATATGTGTGTGCATAAAATTATTTTAAAAGCTCATTACTCCATGTTGCTTCAAAGATGCGAAAACGCTTTGATTCTGTGGTGCAATAATGTCTGTCTCTTCTCTGCTTTTCCTTCCACACAATGGCCATCTGTGTGTCACTGCTTCAGTGAGAGAGAGAGAGAGAGCCAGACACCTGTGGCGGTGGAAACTGCCTCTTGTTGCCTTGGTGAATGCTGATTCCTCGGGGAATGGACACGTGCAGACAGATGTTGAATTCCAGCCAACCTTAAATGATATTCCCCTCTGCGCCCCCTCCCCACAACTCACTCACCCACCCACTCATTCAACGTGGCCATTCAAAACCAACCGTCCTGTCATATGGCTCTTAACTAATGGTTATAATACAGTAATAATGTTTGCATTTGACATAGAACCTTATCAAGTCGTCGAGACGTCTCAAAGCGCTTCACAGAATACACTGCAACGTGAATTGACTCTCTATATTTTGTGGGCAAATCGTAGCAGCCAATTATGCACAACAGCGTCCGACAAACAGTCGTGGATTGAGTGACCAAAGATTGTGGGTGTGTATATGTGTGTAAGTGTGTCTGAAGCCTACAAGCAAGTTATTAAAGGTTGCCTCAGTTATTAAAGGCTGTTAAATCTGTATTGTCAGATGGGGAGTAATCCAATCATCTACCGGAAAGCTGAATTTACTGTCACATGCAAATAAACTGGAATGATTGGGGCTGATTTGAGCTCGCTGTCTAGGCTGACACTCCAGTGCAGTGCTGGGGTGTGTGTCTGTGTGAGGGGGGGGGTGCTGTGTGTGTGGTGGGGGGGGGGGGGGGGCGGTGAGCACTGCATTGTCAGGAATGTTAAACTGAGCTCCGGTCTGCACCTTGTACAGCGCCCTTCACGTCTGTAATATCTTCCCGAAGGTGCTGTTGTTGTTCAGGTGGATGTTAAGGTTCCCGCAGCGCTGCGTGAAAAGACAAGGGAGTTTCCCCCTCTCTGTCCCCGGCCTTTCCCGGCCGACAATTATCAACAACTCTCTAACAACAACTTACATTTACGCAGCGGCCGTCAAAGCAGGGCAACGTCCCAGAGCGAAGGTCTTCAGGTGCGAGCTGAAGATGGGGAAGGAGGGAAGGATAGAAGAAGAAGAGTGTTCCAAGGTGACAGGTTTCCCTCCTTTTGTAATACGCTGTTCCCTGGCTTTGTCACAGGCTGTCCCTAAAGAGCTCGCTGTCGAGGATGGTTATGTGCTGCTCCTCGTCCTGGTGTCTGTCTTCATCGGTGGCACGTTAGTCCTTCTCTCCGGCATCCTCATCCTCTGCCGACGATGTTGTGAGACCAACCGCAGATACTCCAGGTACTGCACTCGCTCACTCTCCTCTTGTGACTCCTCTTCCTACACACGTGGAGGCCTGCAGCTCAGTGGTTAGAGCGCTCGCCTCGCAAGCGAGCGGACCCGGCCTCGATTCCCGGGTACGGCGAAACGTTTGGCAAGTTTCCATACTCCACACACATCTGTTTACCAGCAGTAAGTAGGAACCCGGTTCTTAGCCGATTGGCGGATCATTTTCCTGGGGTAATAAGAATAATAATTTGGTCACTCAAATCTCGACTGTTTATGGGACACTGCTGTGTGCAATTGGCAGCCGTGTTTCGCTCAAAATATACAGTCACTACGCTTTACAGTATATTTCCATGGTTCTAAGGTTCAACTCCGAGATAAGAGGGAGAAAAACAGGGAGGGAGCACAGAAGGGGGAGAGGGCATGGGTACTCATGTACCCACCCGGGGGGAGGATTTGATACATGGTCATATCATTTACAGACTCCCCCCCCCACCCCCCGCCTCGGCTTTGGAAAGAAATCGTCTCCGTTTCATTCCGCTGAGGGCTCGGGTGGAAGGCGATGTTACATGGATTAATGGTTCACAGGCTCCATTAGCAGAGCATTAGGGGTGGTAGTCAACAAAATCCATATAATCTATGGAGTAACTGACTCGGCTGAGATCCATGGAAAGTTTTGTGGCCTGAAATAATTTGGTTTAATTAATCCTTAATTGTTTGTTTTTCCAGGGCAACCGATGACCCAGAGAAAACCAACACTACATACCTGGAGGAGACTCAACCCCAACATGGTAATTCAGCTGCCTTTGATTTAACCTCACGCCTTGTCGCACTAAATATTATTCTACTGGAGACCTGTAGCCTCAGTGGCAAGCGAGAGGACCCGGATTTGACTCCCGAGTCAGGGCGAAACATTGTGCACGTTCCCCTACTCCACACCAGGTCTCTGTTTACCAGCAGTAAGTAGGAACCTGGTTGTTGGCGGATCACTGCGTGTGTGCAAATCAGCTACTGCTTTCATCTACAAAATACTCACAGTCACTAGACTTTATCGATGTGATAATGTAGAACAAGAGGACAAGGGTTTAGAATTGCAAAGAAGCCAATTTCAGGGCAGACACCAGGAAGTGTTTTTTTTTTTACCGAGGGTAAGGAATGACTGGGACAATTCCCTTATGTTGGGGCTCGAACCCGTGATCTTCTGACCCTCAGGTGAGAGCGAGTGCTACTGACTGAGCCGGGCTGTCACGTGCCTATACATAAAACACACAGGGGAGAAACATCATCACCAAGGAAGCAGTGAGATAGCACAGTGAGAAGTTAGAAACAACATTCGTAACCAAATAAACTCCAATATAATAACCATTTTTGTTTATTTGATCAAATGCCGTGATTGGGAACAATTAGAGAGACACTAATGGATACCCTGCAGTGATTACATGTCTGGAACTTAATCGCAGGCATGAGATGATGTTGTAAATCATCAACCTGAGGTTTAGGTAGTTTATAATTCTTGCCCGATCCTACAAAGGGAGGTTGTGACCTTGATTTCGCTCCAACATACAACGTTCCCCCGCCCTGCCCACCCCACCATTGACACCGCCCCACCATTTCATTGCCTTGGGACGTCCTTCCGACGTGAAAGGCGCTCTATACATGTAATTTTGTTGGTTCTTGAGGTTGTTGTTGACAGTCAGGTTTTCAGCCTCGCTGCCACCAGCCTTTGGAACTCTATCACACAGTCCCTCCAGCTATTCCCTTTCTCGCCTCCTTCAAGACCTGTCTCAGGAGCCTTCACTTCAACTGCACCTTCGATCATCCTCCAAGCTCTACCCTCTTTGCCCTCCACCCCTCCTGATCCCATCCCCCAGCTCTGGCGGCAAATCCCTGTGTGTCCAGTGCCTTGGGACGTCCTCCCAACGTGAAAACCCATGTAAATATCACGTGTTGTCGTTGTTCGGTAGGATTGGGATCGAACCACCTTGGACACGGCGTGGGTTTCAGTCTGGTTTTTGCCGGGTGATGATTAGACAAGCTGGGAGGGCTCGTCAGTGTTTGAGCAGATTTGATATTAAACGCATCAATAACAGTGCTGTTTGCTGGCACGAGGTGGTAGGGGAAACATGGAGTTAAACCATAGGAACACAGGAATAGGAGGAGGCCATTCATCCCCTCAAACCTTTCTTCCATTCTATCAGATCAAATCTGATTTAAATTCCAATTTGCTTGCTGTGTGCGAGCTGTTTGGTTGGCGCGGGGGTTAGTAAACCCGAGGGGAGGTGAATGCGTTCAGTATTGGTTCCATGGCCCCCAGCCCAGCCTTTGCTATATTACAGGGGGTAAGCACACGGTTATGTAACCAGTGACGCAGTGAGACAACAAACACCAACAGGAAGCGATTAATAAACCCCCAATTACCACCCGCACAGCCCCCAGCACTAACTATTAGCCGAGATACTGATTTGTTCCACTCTTAACTCACGAGTAGAATTCCCATCCTCCCCAGTAAATGTAAATTGTTGTTGTTAGAATAATCGTTGCATTTGATACAGCGCCTTATCACATTGTTGAGAGGTGTCAAAGCGCTTCACAGAGTATACTGAAAATTGTAGTGACTGTGTATTTTGTGGGTGAAATGCGGCAACCAATCGCACACAGCAGCGCCCCACAAACAAACAGTCCTGGATTGAATGACCAGATTTTTTTTGAAGGGATTATTATCCCAGGAAAAGCGATCGGCCAATCGACTGACCAAGTTCCTACTTACTGCTCGGGTAACAGAGGCGTGTGTGTGTGTGTGGAGTAAGGAAACTTGCCTAAGGTTTTGCCCCTTGTTGTTGAATTGCCAAGATAAAAAGGGCCCACCGGCTAAGACCGGGTGGAATTCGAAGTTCCAGGTGAAGGCAGTCTTGTGGGGAGTGGCAGAGGGATGGGGGAGATTCCGCACGATCTTATGGCTAAGACCAGGGGAATGACGGGGTGTGGAGTGGGGCTGTCTCTCTGGCTATTATCCTCACGGGCTGTGGCTGTGGTTACAGAGATCACCATTAAGATTGATGACACCGAGTGTCTGTCCACGGGCAGCTGTGCCGACACCGACACCGACACCCAGCGCTTCCTCTCCACCTCCTCCACTGGCCGCAGGGTTTCCTTCAATGAGGCCTCGCTGTTCGACCACGGCAAGAAACCACAGGAGAAAGGACGCAGGTAACACGGCAGCTTCACAGCATTTACCCCCCCCCACCATCGCTCCCCCCCCCCCCGCCCGCCCCGGTACCAGACATGTGCTGACTGGCTCTCTGTGTGTTTGTGTGTGTCTGTACATGTCTTGTGCTCGCGTGTCCGTGTATCTGTGTGTGTATTTGTCAGCCTATCTCTCTCACCCACACACACACACACCATGTGTCTACATTTCAGCTCGGAGCCCACACGGATAACCGAGCGTGTGGATAGGTGGTTAGTGAGGGAGGGGGTGTGAAGCTGCCGGGAGCTGTACAGTTGATTGTGCTGACATCAGATATGACAACACACCTGGGGCGACAGGTGTTCCCTTTAAATAGTGTGTGATCGCTCTCTGTCTCCTCTGTTTCTCTGTGTATGTCTCCCTCCGTCCCTCTCTCTTCACCCCCCCACCTCCCACCTCCCCGGGGGAGCAGGTACACGCTGACCGAGGGGGATTTTCACCACCTGAAGAACGCCCGGCTGACTCACCTCCACGTTCCGACGCCTGCGCTGAAGATCATCACCATCCACGAGTGCGAGTCGGGCTCCGCCATGGTGCCCGGCGCCTCCAAAAGCCACCTGTCCATCTTCCAGGCAAGTCCTCTCCGCGCTCGGTGTCTGTCTGCCTGCCAGGCGGTCAATAATAAATAATAATTTGATCACCCTCACGTATGATTGTGGGGACACTGCTGTGGGTCATTGGCTGCTGCGTTTCAACCACAAAATATACAGTCACTACACTTTACAGTGAATCCCGTGAAACGCTTTGAGACGGTCTCGAAGACGTGATGAGGCGCTGTGTCAAATTGCGAGGATTATTATTGTTGTTGTTGTGATGTTTCTTTGTGTAGCCCAGCATCGCCCCCCTGCCCCAGACTGCACTGACCAGCCACGTGGGCAGCCCGGGCTCCCCTTTACCCGGGGACACTTTCAACTCACCGGCCGACACGGCTTTTATTGACGTGAAAACCTCGGCAGCTACCGACCCCGGAGACAGCGATGTGGTGAGTATCATGGCAACACCGCGGGGGTGGGGGGGTCTCAGCCAGGATCGGTCTCACTCACACTCTCACCCACCCCCCCCACCACGTCAAGGGGGCTTTTCAACTCACAGACCTTGGCCGACGTCCCCCAACCCCTCCGGATAAAAACAGCCGTTCATCTCATGCCCTTTGCAATATGTTGCTGCCTGCAAACTGGCTGCCGCATTCACTTACAAAACACACAGCCACTACGCTTTATAGTACAATTCTGCAAAGCGCATTGAGACATACACCTGAAGCTTTTTTTTCTCTCCGGCTGGGAGGGAGGGACGGAGGAATATCGTCAAGAGTTCACGAATATCAGCAACGGGTCCTGTGTGTTTCTAATTTATGATTGTTTGTCAGATTGAGGTGATGTCCGGGAGTGGTCAAGGGGGAGTCGGGGCGGAGGTTGGGGCTGTTGCCCCCCAGGGCACAGTGCTTCACTTCTTCAGTAAGCTGAGGAGACACGCCAGCCTGGAGAGCGCCAGCCCTTACTTCAGGATCAAGAAATGGAAATTCGAGACTAGCCAGAGAGCACTGAGCCTCGACACCCGAGGTAAGAGCCTCGCTCACCGTGTGCTGACCCCCCTCTCCCCCTCCCCATTGACGCAGCGCCTTTCACATCAGGACATCCCAAGGCGCTGGACAATGAGAGTTTGATCCCAAGAGAGATGGAGGGTGGATCGCTTTCCCGGGGGTAATAATCCACCCCCCAGGATAATAATAATAATTTGGTCACTCAATCCACGAGTTTGTGGGACACTGCTGCCCCCGTTTCCCCCACAAAATTCACAGTCACTACACTTTACAGTATATTCTGTGAAGGGCTTTGAGACGTCTCTATAGACATTGCTATATCAAATGCAAGGTTTATTATTGTTTTATTATAATTATGTTCTATCATAATTATTGTATTATTAGTAGTTTTTGATTATTGTATTATTGTTCTATTATAATTAGTATTATTTTAGCATTCCAGTATTATTGTTCTATTGTAATTATTATCATATTATTGTTCCATTATTTTATTGTTGTGGTCCTCAGGTTCCCCAAAGAGGCATCAGTTCCAGCGGCAGCGAGCTGCCAGTGAGAGCATGGATCAGGAAGACCGTGACCCACATCAGACAGATATTATTCAGTACATCGCCCATACCGATGATGTCTCCTCCGTCACGCCTCCGGCTGCCTTCTCCCAGGCTCCCTCCAGCCCGCCTCCATCTCTTGGCAGGTATCCTTCCATCCTTCCAAATCAAAATCCATAGTAACTAGGGCGAGGGAGGGAGGGAGGGAGGGAGGGAAACTTTAAACAAGCGTTTAAAATGTGAAGTAAAACCGGAACAGAAAAGATATCCTCAAATTCTGCAGCGAGTCAACTGAATCGACGAGGTTTGCATCGCTGTGTGGGTTCATTTCACTGCATCACTTCCCCACAACCTACTGATAACTCAACTCTGGCCGAGCTTGTCACTACCACTTAAGTCATCACATCAAACACCCCGTCCGCATTTACTTTATATTTATACCCGCGCCTAACGCGCCGCTCCTGATAACTCGTCGCTGAGCCCTTTTCCCCTTGGAGTGAGTGATGAGTTATCAGGAGACGGCTGCACACAGTCGCTACACTTTACAGTCGTAAATCCTGTGACACGCCTCGATGTGAAAGATTATTAATAATACGGTTTTGTTGCCAGCTAATAAATTTCCAACTTATAAAGGGTGTAACGGAAGGAGCTCGCTGCCGATCGCAATCTGTGCTTCACACAAGTCGAGGACAAAGACCCATTTTTTTTTCTCTCTCTCTCTCAACTTATTTACATTTTTTACATTCCCATCAATTACAGCTGTTTCAGCGTCTCGAGACGCTGTATAAATGCAAGTTGTTGTTGTTGTTGTTGTTGTTGAAGTTGTTGCTTCATTTGTAAAGTGACCGAAATGGTATTTTCGACCCTGTGAAACCAGTTTCCGAATTAAAACTGTGTTGAAGCTCTTTGGTTCTAAGTATTTCCACCACAGTTTTGTGGGCGAAACGCGGCAGCCAATTGCTGTAAGCTGTGCGCAATTGGCTGCCGCGTTTCACCCACAAAATATACAGTCAATTCACTTAACAGTATGTTCTGCGAAGCGCTTTGAGACGTCTCGAAGACCTGATAAGGCGTGATGTGAAATGCAAGGGTTATTATTCTAATTCGGAGCCCCGTAAAACAAAATGTCTTCGCGTTCATTTTTGGAGCAATGATTAGGATAGTATTTTTCTTTTTTGGGGGCGGTGGGTGGACGTTGTGGATCTGAATGATGTGAGACCATTGACGCTGAAACATCAGGCAGTTTCTGCATCAAATTCATGTGTTAATGCAGAACAGTTAATGTTTCACGGGAGTTTCCATGTGTGTGTGGCACGCATACATGGTTTGGATATTCTTAAGCACTCTGGATGGTGTCAGACACCCGGCTGGTCACGGTGACGGGTTTCTGTGTGTGTCAGACACCCGGCCGGTCACGGTGACGGGTTTCTGTGTGTGTCAGACACCCGGCTGGTCAGAGTGACGGGTTTCTGTGTGTGTCAGACACCCGGCTGGTCACGGTGACGGGTTTCCGTGTGTGTCAGACACCCGGCTGATCACAGTGACGGGTGTCCGTGTGTGTCAGACACCCGGCCGGTCACGGTGATGCGTTTCCGTGTGTATCAGACACCCAGCTGGTCACGGTGACGGGTTTCCGAGTGTGTCAGACACCCGGCTGGTCACGGTGACGGGTTTCCGTGTGTGTCAGACACCCGGCTGATCACAGTGACGGGTGTCCGTGTGTGTCAGACACCCGGCTGGTCACGGTGACGGGTTTCCGTGCGTGTGTCAGACAACCGCCGGTCACGGTGATGCGTTTCCATGTGTGTCAGACACCCGGTTGGTCGCGCTGACGGGTTTCTGTATGTGTCAGACACCCGGCCGGTCACGGTGATGGATATCTGTGTATCCACCCGACATGAAAAGCACTATATAAAAGCAATTTGTTGCTGTTGTATGTCAGACACCCGACTAACCACGCACACAAAAAAACTTTACATTACGAAAAGTCGGAGTGCGTATAAAAGACGTGGTTTGTGTTTTGAGGCACTGATGATCATAATACGCATTGTTTCTGTGGCTCTGACATTGTGACAATCCATTGGTGTGTGTGTGTGTGTGTGTGTGTCAGAACCTGGTCTGTGTTACTCTGTACTTAGTCATTCAGCGATTTGTTGTCAGTTTAAAGCCATTTTGTCAGCGCTGGGTCGTGGCGAACATGCGCCTGGAAGATATTCTGATAAACAAATAAATGACCAACTAGAGGGGCTGCCAACTGCCTCGTTGGAAGTAGAGCTGGCTGGTGCTGAGGACTTTTAAGAAGCTTTTGTCGCCATTTAACGGAACGATTTGATTACAGGGCGGAGACTTACGAGCAAAAAAAAAAAACACAGCCAATTTTCAGCCACGTGAAGCCCCGAGTTGGGTGGTGAACCACAGGGTCGACGAGCAAGTCACAGGGACAAACAAACCCAGGTTTCTTTTTGTTACAGGAGGCAGCAACGCAAGCACATAGGGACAGGAGAAGGCCATTCAGCCCATCAAGCCTGCTCGGCTGTCTTTATTAGCTCACCGCAGATCCTTTAGCCCCCCCGGCTGCCTTTCCTCCACATTCACCCACTCCCTCCCCCCAAAGCCTCTCTCTGTCCTCTCCTATAAGCGTTCCGTTCGGTGATATGTGTATGTGTGTGTGGAGGGGGAGTTGAGGGGGGAGGTTAGGACTGGGGGGTAGTTTGAGGGGGATGGTTGAAGTGGGGTAGTTTGGGGGCAGCGAACGAGGCTTGAGGGGGTAGAGAGAGGATAGTGGGGGGATTGTGTTGAGAAGATAATGCAGATGGGGGGGTAGGTTGAGGGATAGTTGAGTTGAAGGGTTAGTGGGTGTTGGGAGGGAATGGAGTGGGAGAGCTGAATGGGTGTTGGGGGTAGAGAGGGGTATCAGGTTAATGGGGGTTGAGGGGAGGTTGAGTTGAATGGCTCGAGGGTGGGTAGAGAGGGGTTGTATTAGGGGGTAGTTTTGGTGTGATAGTGAAGGGGATGGAGAAGTGACTGGGTTGGTTTGGGGGTCATGGGGGGGGATAGAGGGGGTCATGGGGGGATAGAGGGGTCATGGGGGGGATAGAGGGGGTCATGTGGGATTGGGGGTGTTGGGGGGAGATGAGGGATTTAAGGGGTAATGGGGGGAATTGAGGGGGGTAATGGGGGGGATTGGGGGTGTGAGGGGGTAATGGGGGGATTGGGGGTGTGAGGGGGTAATGGGGGGATTGGGGGTGTGAGGGGGTAATGGGGGGGATTGGGGGTAATGGGGGGATTGGGGGTGTGAGGCGGTAATGGGGGGGTGTGAGGGGGTAATGGGGGGTGTGTGAGGGGGTAATGGGGGGATTGGAGGGTGTGAGGGGGGATTGGGGGGTGTGAGGGGGATTGGGGGGGTGTGAGGGGTAATGGGGGGATTGGGGGGTGTGAGGGGGTAATGGGGTGTGTGTGAGGGGGTAATGGGGGTGTGTGAGGGGGTAATGGGGGGATTGGGGGGGTGAGGGGGGATTGGGGTGTGAGGGGGTAATGGGGGATTGGGGGGGTGTGAGGGGGGATTGGGGGTGTGTGAGGGGTAATGGGGGGTGTGGGGGATTGGGGGGTGTGAGGGGGATTGGGGGGTGTGAGGGGGGATTGGGGGGTGTGAGGGGGGTAATGGGGTGTGGGGGGGATTGGGGGGTGTGAGGGGTAATGGGGGGATTGGGGGGGTGTGAGGGGGGATTGGGGGTGTGTGAGGGGGTAATGGGGGTGTGGGGGGGATTGGGGGGTGTGAGGGGGTAATGGGGGGTGTCGCTGCCCGGCCCTGAGCTGACGCTCCCCCCCCTGACTCTCTTGCAGGTTAGAGGAGGAGGAGGAGGCGGCGGCGGCCGCGGGCCCGGGGGGGGGCGGCGGCGGCGGCCCAGCGGCGACCAGCAGCAGAGCTACCGGGACATCTGGAGCCTCCGGGCCTCGCTCGAGCTGTACATCGCGGCCGACAGCAACGGCGGCGGCGACAGCAGCAGCAGCGCGGGCTCGGGGGCCTCGGGGGCCTCGGGGCCCGGTCCGCCTCCGGGCCCGGAGGAGAGCGGCGGCGGCGGCGGGACCGGGCGGGGCAGCGGCGAGGCGGAGCCGGGCAGCAGGAAGCTCCTGCAGATGGACAGCGGCTACGCGTCGATCGAGGCGCCGAGCCGACTGCCGGAGGAGCGGGGAGGAGGAGGAGGAGGGGCCCCGGCGGCCGGGCCCGAGCCCGAGGCCGCTGACGACGACGACGAGGCCTACGGGGAGGCCGAGGGCCCGACGGCCTCGGAGAAGCGCCGCTCCTTCACCAGCTCCGGCCGCAAGGGCACCGTCTGCGAGACGTTCGAGGCGCGGCTGGTGAGCGAGGGGCGGGCGGGCGGCGCGCAGCCGGAGAGCGAGGCCGAGGCGCTGCCCGGGGCCTGGTCGCTGTACGGGCAGATGTTCGGGGGGGCGGTGGGGGGCGGCGGGGACTTCACTCACCGCCGCGACTACAGCATCGACGAGAAGACGGACGCGCTGTTCCACCAGTTCGTGCGCCACGACCCGCGCTTCGCCGACTCGCCGCTCAGGCCCAAGCACCGCTCTCGCGTACACCTGCGCAAGCAGTGGCAGAGGAGCCGGCAGCTCAGCTACCCGCCCGCCCCCGGGGCCGGGGCCGGGGCCGCCACCAGCGCCGCCGCCGCCGCCGAGCGACACCGCGCCCCGCTCCGCCGCGGGGACAGCGTCGGCTGCTGCCCGGCCCGGGACCAGGCCTCGGTGGAAGCCTCGGGCTCGCCCGAGGCCCTGCCCGGCCCGGAGCGCCTCGTCCCCGGGGAGGAGGGGATCCACCGGATCGAGGAGGAGGAGGTGGCGGTGGTGGCGGCGGTCGAGGCCGAGGCCGAGGCCGAGCCCCCCGGCTGCCCGGCCCTGAGCAAGCTGGCGGCCGGGGTGGGGGAGAGGCTGTACCCCGGCCTGAGGCGCGCTCAGGCGGCTCCGGCTCACACCGTGACCGCGGCCACCCGCTGCTCCCCGGACCACAGCCCCGTCTAGGCCCCCCCGCCCGGGGGGGAGAGGGGGGACTGTGGGGGGGAGAGGGCTGTGGGGGGGAGAGGGCTGTGTGGGGGGTAATAATACTGTAAAACTCGCATAAGTCTGATGTGCATAAATCGTATGGGTCGCCCAACTGGCGGCCCGCGGGCCGCACCCGGCCCAGGGATTTATTTCATCCGATTTTCTCCCCGTAACCCGTAACCGGTGCCACCCGCACAAGCAGAATGCACTTCGGGTCAATACTTCATCAAAGGACAGCGCCTCTGACGATGTAACCTCCTCTCCCCCCCCCCCCCCCAGCGCTGTATTGGAGCATCAGGTTAGTTGGAGTGAGACCCAAGTCCGGATGTGGGGGCTTGAACCCACACCCTTCCGACTCCGAGGGGGGAGCGTTAGTCACCCCCGAGCCAGGCCGACAGGACGATACAATTAGGAAGATGGTCCGTGAAGCTTTTCACTCGACTGTCCCTTTGCTCCTCATCTTTTCCCCCCACCACCACTACCCCCCCCCCCCCTCCGCCTTCCTCCTTCATCCGTTTTAGACTGGTTTCTTTCTAGAAAGAAAAAAATAAGATTTTTTAATAACAAAATAAAATTTAACGATTTAAAAAAAAACACTCGATTAAAATCAAAAAGTTCGGTCGCCAGGGGCGACAGCTTTCTTTTTTGAACTAGAATTGTCGGGTTTGCTATTTATGTAAAAAAAAAGCAATGTGATTTATATATATATATATATTATATAATGTGGTTTAATATTTAACAGCAAACAAAGTAAGAGCCCCCCCTCTCCCCCACACTAATTGGCTTGATGTTCAGAAGGTTGGCTGTGGTCTTGCACGTTTACCATCTTTCTGTTTCCGAAAGAAAGAATATTTATTTAACAAAATCATTTCCTTTACGGTTTCACGGCGATGCTGTGGACGGTAACTTTTTTTTAAAAAAAAAGCTGCTGAGTTTTTATTTCAATACATATAATTATATCGTGTATATATATTGTTTAGATATATATATATATAATGATGATTTTCTCTCTTTAGACATTGGCTCCACGTCGTTTGCGGTTGTTTAAGTATTGGTAGTTTTTTTTTCCTGTGGCCTGTTTTTTGGGGGTGAATTAGAATGCCAAGTTTTAAGACTTTTTTTTTTAAAAAAAACACTGCACAATTATTAATTTGTTAAAAGGTAAAGTCTCTACCCTGGTTTGATAAATTATGAGGACAATGATGTTATATTGTATATAGTGCTGAGCGCAATAAATCTACTTTTTTTTTTCTTTCCGCTTTTCCTTGCAAAATTCTTTATAAAATACCTCGAGTTGACCGTCGAACAGTTTTGCAGGATTCTTGTACTATCTTCCATTCAAAGACAATTTACTGGTGCGGGGACCCTCCTCTCTTGGGCCTCCGATCCTTGAGGATTGCAGCGTTTTATAATAAATACTTCCTCCAATTAACAGCCCCAATGCCGTCTCAAAACTCTTCGCAATATTCCTGTGGAGCATTGAACAGCAAACGCGGCGGCCGCTTTGCAGTGCAATAAAACACATTTAGAATATTCATTAATAATCCTTGCATTTGATACAGCACTTCATCGGGTCTTTGAGCCGTCTCCCAAGCGCTTTACAGAATATACTGTAAAGTGTAGTGACTGTATTTTGTGGACGATAATAATAATCCACACACGTCTGATAGAGCACCGGAGAAGAATTTTATTTTCTGCCCCTGCTGCCTCCGAGTCAGAGCCCAACCACAGACGAGAGAGAGAGCGAGAGGCTGGACACAACATGGCTCGAGATGAGTCAAGAGGAATTTGCTGAACGATTGCGGTGACTGGAGGGGAATCATTGCTTTTCATTACCACAGCGCAGCGTGACTCAACAGCTGCCAATTCCATAAACTGGCCAAACGATCGTTTGACGGGCTGGTAACAGGAAAGGAAAGCTTTGGTTGGTCCTGATCAGGTCGGCTTAAAACTGAGCGACTGGTGAGTGAATGGGAGATGGCTGTAGGTTTCATTCGCTCTGCTGAGGGAAAGCCTCCCCCCAAAGTTCCATCTGTACGAAGAGGGGAAGGATATTTCTTTGGAAATATACAGGATTAATGGAGCCATAGGAGGAACGCTGTATAGACACACTCCTTCCTTCGGATGAGATGTTGACCCGAGATTCCGTCTGCCTGTTCAGCTGGATTTTAAAGATCCTGAAACGCAATTGGAAAATGGGAGTTTCTCTCTCTCGTGGTGCCCTGGCTGACAATTCCCCAGATTAATCAGTCATTCACTTCACGGCAGTTTGCGGGAATTTGCTGTTTACAAATCGGCCGCCGAGTTTGCCCACTGCACTTCACCCTAATGCCTGTGAAGCTCTGTGAGATGCAAGGATTATTAATTATTATTATTAACAAAATGATTAATAAAGAAATCAGAAGGTCAAAGAACTCCAGTCAAGTCTCGCTGAGATAATAATACTGGCAGCTACTTTAGTACAACAAATAATGCTTTGGTTCCACTACAGTGTTTCGATAATTCACAAAAAAACAGCCCATTCTGTAAAAAGGTACAGTGGCTTTGTCAGGAAATAACATGGGGAAAAACAGTAGCTGCAAAGATGTATATAAGTTGCATTGATAACACCAGTGTGCAACAGCCAACCATGGTAAGAGAGCGAGAGAGAGAGACAGACAAACACATATACAGATCGGTCTTGTATTACCAACACAGAAATTAAATGCATTCATGGTTCCACTACAGCATCTTTTAAGAATGTACATTTATAACCCAGTGGTGTGGAGTAAAGTCCCACTTGGGACGGGATGTAAGGGTGTGTTGAGGGGAAGGGGTTGAACTTGCCAAAACTCAACAGTTGGTGTGGTCTGGGGATATTAAAACGTGTTCGTCTCTTAAATGTAAAAATAAAACAAATGGGCTTTTGGCATAGAATGCTGAGGTGGGGTCGGTGGCCGTGAATTGGAAGCTGGGCAATAACTTGGAGAAGAAACACAGCAGAGATGGAGGAAGGGAGAAGCCAGTATGTAGTGCAACAGATGTAAAGATAACCCCAGGCCGGTTTTGAAGAGTGTAGAAACAGTGACGTGACCACGGGGGAGAGGGAAAAACTTAGGGTTTACCCGCCCCCACCCAAAACTAATACTTTAAAGACCTTCAATAGGTATTTGTGCTTTGCCCTCTCTCTCTTCCCCACCACCCCTCCAAAAAAAAAAGTCCTGTTTAATTTCAAACAGCAAACATAACCCTCGGTCAACCTCCCTCCTCACTTGGAGTTGAGGTACAGATCAGCAGAACAGACTCGAGGGGTTGAATGGTGTCATGTTTCTACAGGCAGCACGCAGATTTCATTTCGCAAAGATGTCTTTTCTCTCTCTCTTTTCTCCTTAAAATAAAATTAAAAAAAACACAGCCATGGGAGCAATACAGATTAAAACACACACACATACACACGAGGCATTTAACCCATCCTCTTTCAGTAAATATTAACCTTCCCTTTTTCCAAGCCCTTTCTTTGACGGCATGCATTTACACATCACAAGTGTGTTCTACGTACGGACTGCAGGTATGAACAGAAAAACAAAAAGTAGTCTTATAACATAAAGTGCATCTAAATGGCTTTGCACAAAGTTCTAAAATGTCGTCCGTCCGTGGGTTATACTTTCTGGATAATATAACTCCGGTTGGTTTTGCGGTTTTGGGGTGGATTCTCAGCTTCCCGCACGGAGGCTACAGAGCGTTTCCGTGGAAGGCTGCGGTAGTTTCTGGGGTGATTTGTTGGCTACTTTAGGATTCCTCAGGCCGGCCAGGCCTCGCCTCCGGTGCTAGTTCAAGCAGGAGCAAAGGCAGCAGCAACGCAACAAACCTCCAACATCCGTAATGGCTGTGTGAGAGAGAGAGAGAGAGGCATCAACTGGACAGGCCGCAGACAATGATACTGATGGCATTTGATGCAACTTCAAATCAGACGTTATCATAGAATCCCAAATAGTTCCTCTACTCCACTCTTACCCCAGACTCCGCACATTTTTTCTTTTTAAGTAGCTATCCACCACCACCAACAACACGCATATACATAGCGCCCTTCACGGGGGGTAGTTTCTCGGATCTCTATCCAATTCCATTTTTAAACTTATTATTAAATCTGATCCGACCACCCTTTTAGGCAAACCGTGTTTAATATCAAACTTTAAACGGTGTTTGTTTCCTCTCTCTGCCCTGTTAGGTAAGTGACAGCTTGGTGAATGCAGATAGGGGTGGGTGGGTGAGGAGAGCAAATAAGCTGAATGGTCTCCATCTGAACCGCTCTTGATATGATGAGGTCCTGATATAAAGAACATAGCAGTAGGCTTTGTGAAGGGGTAGGGGAAGATTACTACAGAGGCATCTATTCACTCCTCATTGCCTTCGGCCACAATCCACGCTCCCGGCACCCACCCCCACATTCGATGTTCGACCCTGTTCCCGGGATCCGTTACTGTGAAGCGCTCTGAGACGCCGTCCGGCGTGGAGGGCGCTATGTAAATCCAAGTTGTTGTTGTACAGAGCTTTGAGCCATTCCCTTATGTGGCAGGCGCTGTATAAATGCAAATCGTAAAGAAAAAACACCCACACGATTCCTCTCTCTCTTCCCCCACACAACCCCTCAAGACAAGCAGAAAACCTAACTGAAATATTTATCATTCATTCTTCCAAAGAAATACGCTTTAACCTTGCAAATTCCAGCCTGTTAGATGACTCACTGCTAATGAATTAAATATTTCATCTGCAAACCATATCTGTGTTCTTGACATTCTAAGAGAGTGGAACACAACACACCCGTTCAATCCTAATAAATATCCCGCTTATAAAGTGAAGGTGGAGAAAGAGACTGAGTCATGGAGTTTGATATTAAAAGATTGCTGAAGGAACATTGTGTGCAGTGACTCACTCACACTGTGGCATTGCAGTGACATAGACAGTGCCCCAGAGAAGCTCAAAGCAGGATTATAACTCCATCTCCCCAGCCCCCCCACAATCCCCGCCCCAGACGCTCACTCTCTGACCATCTCAAGGTCAGTGAAGCCACAGACAGCTCTGTTAATAGCCACAGCAACACAGCAGCCAGCTCCAACTACACACTTGTCAGGACTTGGCTCCGCTACGCAATAAAAATAATAAAATCCACGACTCTTTGTGGGACGCTGCTGTGAGCAATTGGCTGCCGCATTTCACCCACAAAATATGTTGTCAATTCACATTACAGTATATTCTGTGAAGCGCTTTGAGACATCTCGAAGACGTGATAAGGCACTATATATTATAACATATCAAATGCAAGGGTTATTATTATTATTAATTTGAAAACAGGGCACCCATCAGCTCATTGCACAAAAATACTGCATTTTGTATACTTTAGTCTTTAAACTTAGAGAAATAAATACTAATATAAATTTAAACTATCAGTATTTACCGTTAGAAGGTTTGAAAAGATGCAAGCAAGTCTCATCTCAATGTGAGGATAAAACGTCTTGATGATGCGAAGAGGCGCTATATCAAATGCAAGGGTTATTGTTTGATTTTTATTAATAATAATGTCACATTAAACACTCGATGTACTCTGGCGAACATTGTCTTACACACCCATGTGTGAAAACAGCGTGAGCGAATTAAGGACATGATCTACGACTGCAGGTCAAAGCAGTTAATATTCCAGCCTATTGGAAAGGGATTCACATTTCATTTTGTGCCATGAAATTGTCCCATCAATTCTTCCATTCCAGTTCCAGATTTAAACTGGGGTTAATTCCAGTGTCACACTAAATGAACTCACAGGGCAATGGATTAATAATAATACGGGCATTTGTTTTTTTTAAATATATAAAATATATAACCAGAGTAAAATTATATTAGCAACCAGTCTCCAAGATATATCTACAAGTCGGCAACTTCAAATCGTGCTCTGTACAGCGAGGGCGAGCTGCGAGATTTTCTCTCTCCAAACATTTTTCTTAGTCCATTTGAGACAATAGGAAATACGTCACTGATCAACTGTCTCTCGCACAATCACACCCATTAACTGGTCTAAAGCAGTGACCAGGTGTCACCGCTTGTTAAATAGAATCGGCTGATCCCAAGGTGTCACTTTTCGCAAAAGAATCACAGCACAAAGACTGGTGCGGGTTTATATAGAACTCGCTGTAAGCGGTAATGCAAAGTTAGATCTGACAAGGCTAGACAATGGTGCGAGGTGGAAGATAGCCATTTTTGTGACTGTAAAAAGACAGAATAATTCACACATTTTATACCTCGGGGAGTTAGGTGTTGGCAACTCATAAATTTAGTTTTTAAGTTCACAGCTAAAATCCCCCCAACCTCTCCCCTGAACACTCGCTACTTAGAGCAGAGAATTTAACATTTGGGCACCAGATAAAATCTAAACCTTTAATCGTATGCCTACAGTCGCATTTAAAAAAAAATTGAAAGTCAGAATATTTGAGGTGCTACAGAATGCCGTTCATTCACACTGGGCTGAGGGAGTTTGTGTAAATCTGAATCTAATGCTGATGTTCTGGATTAGATTTACCATGCAACCCTGCCAGCCACTAATAATAATCCTCGCCTTTGATATAGTGCCTCATCGTGTCTTCGAGACGTCGCAAAGTGGTTCACAGAATATACTGTAGAGTAAATTGACTGAATATCCTTGCATTTGCAAAAAAACACAAAACTCTACATTTCTTCCCAACTGTACATGCACAATTAGACTGTCACCATTAGTGTGCAGGTAAGATGGGAGTCCGGTTACAACAGAATTTACTGGCCGCTGCGGTACATACCATACAGAGTTTACAGGTGTCTCATTGCTGTTTACAGGGTGAGAGTTTCCGAATTTTGCTGCTACTGGTGGAGGCTTTGCGGGATGGATTGGAAGAAGAACTGGATCTCCGCTCAGTTTTAGCCTTGCTGTTAAACTGTCCTGCCTCTGTGCCATTCATGCACATTGCTTTGTGGTGGCCTTTGCTCCTGTTTTGGCCGTTTTGCTCAATCTCCTCTTCAGGCATCTGCACCTGTCCTGTGGAGATAATACATTGGATTTGAGAACTGTGGAGTCCTGTAACTTAGTGTTTAGAGCACTCGCCTCGCAAGCGAGAGGACCTGGGTTCGATTCCCGGGTGGATCAGGGCAAAACCTTAGGCAAGTTTCCTTACTCTACACGCCTCTGTTTACCCAGCAGTAAGTAGGAACCCGGTTATTAGTCGATTGGCAGATCGCTTTGCTGGTGGTAATAAACCCTTCAAAAAGTAAAAAAAACAAATAGTTTGGTCACTCCATCTACGACTGTTTGTGAGACACTGCTGTGTGCAACTGTCTACCACGTTTCACACACAAAATGCACAGTCACTCCACTTTATAGTATATTCTGTGAAGCGTTTTGAGATGTTTCAACGACATAATAAGGCACTATATCAAGCAACAGGTACAGCTAGTAAAGAATACTCACTCCTGTCATATAAAAAACTAGCCATCCGCAAAAAAGTCTTTAAAAAGACAAAACCAAACGCATCTAAGAGTTTACAGCAAAACCTTAGCAAGGTTCTCAATTGCAATAATTTGCAGACACTGCTAACGGAGAGCTATAATTAAATGCAGGATTGCAGGCGTCAACAGGGGGAAGAAAAAATACAATTATTCTAATTCTAATCAATTTCTTCTGCTCAACAACAGATTGATGTGAGCCCACGCCGTGTGTGTGTGTGCTGTCAGGACTCCAAGCTGGTCGTCATGATGACGAGAAACACCAGCAGTTTGTCGGAATGAAAGTATGCGGAAAAATTACAAATGTTTTCATTAAAATAACTGGCTTCACTTTGGTCTTTGTGAGAGCAGCTGACGCCAGCCTTTCTATAATGATTTACTCTGAGCGGGCAGAAAAATCAGCAATCTATGACTCATTCTTTCCACTTTCAATAAAATTGAATATTTGCTTTAGGGAACTGAACTGCAATCCTTAATCTACAGCTGGCTGAATAAAGATCCAATGGAATATTTGACAAGACGCTTTTAGTCATCGGTGCGTTCGATGTCACGGCAATAGTTCCTTGTAAGCTATGCTTGCTTTCTCTCCATTCCCCCGCTCGCCTCCCTCCCTACCTCCCCCGCCCACCTTAAAATGAGCTATTGTTTGAGAGCTTTCACACACTCCACCATTTCACAAACATCAAATAACCAATTTGATGAAAATTGGCGAAAAAGGTATTATTTTAGCTAAAAGCTTCAACTTGAACTTCACATCTAGGAAATAAGTAAATGCACAATCCCTCTTTTCTGGTTAGAGATCTCCAAATTAACCCTTTTCCCCCGAGCGAGGTACTGAACGGAGGTCCCGTTTACCCCATAATTCAACAAGAACAACATGCATTTATATAGCACTCCTCACTCAGGGTAGTGTCCCAGAGCAGGTGGATGCAATACGAAGGGACTCCCTTTACACGATTTCAAAGAAAAATGAGGCCTTTATCTAGGTTGTCCTGATTATTATTATATCAAGTCCAAGGATTATTATATTATTTTTGCTACGCCTACTACTACATCTTAAAAATTCAGCCAACCACCAACAATTGTACGTGCTCTCTAGTAACTAACAGCTCTAGTCTTCACCGCAGCAATACAACACCTAGATGAAGTATTTAATGTCTCATGGCTTTGAACCAGGTGGAATCAGATGAACGAATGAGAAGTGATTGCTACCCAGCTGACGCACTACAGTGCATCTAAACCATATCTAAACAGGCACTTCCAACTTGCTTCCCGAACCTCCACCCCTCCTGAGCCCAGCTCCCAGCTCGGGTTCAAATCCCTGACTGTGGGCGCCATGGCACGATCTCCCAATGTGACCGGCACTGTGTAAATGTCATGTGTTGTTGAATCACGTGCCTTTGGCGCAGTCTGCTTTGCCTAACCCACGTATTGTCCTCTCTCTCTCTCCGCTTTAAACACACAGACGAGCACGGTTAGATTTTACACTGACAACTTAACTGTGCAAACCAGTTAATTGGGTGATTTTTAGAACAGTGGTTTCTAAAGTAGGGCAGTAAAGACACTGTTCTCACACCCAGAGGGGGGTTAGCAAATTCCCGTATGGATCGTATCATAGGCGAACGGTTTGAAAGCAGGCCAGCGAAATTAGTTTAACCTAGTGGGATTTCCTCCTGAAAACCCTACATCAGCAACTAGTCAGAAAACAGCGTGTAATCTTGTATTGTATTTCTGTAGCTCCTGAAATATTCAACGCAGCAAATTCTCGATTCACTTCACAATACATTCTGTGAAGCACTTTGAGACGTCTCAAATGCGGGATAAGGCTCCATATCAAATGCAAGGATTATTATAATTATAATTGTATGGAAGGAGTCATCCCAAGCAGCCGTCAGTGGGTATAAAACTCAAGTGGTTACCTGGTACTGTAAAATCCTGAGTATAAATTATTTCGTCTTCTACATCTTCATTGAACAGATCCTCATCCTCATCATTGTAACCGTGCAAGTCTTCCAGGTAAGGCACCACTGTCATGCTTCTCCACTTGTCCTTGGTCTCTGGGCTTGGAGGGATAGGTACAGGAGTTTCCATCTGGGCATGTTTCTTGCGGAACCAACTACATTCAAGGAAAAAGGGAAAAGCCAGTTCATTAAGTAATCCATAACATTAAGGTTTCGTGCGCGCGCGTGCGCGCACACACACACCACTTTGGTCGCAATTCCTTTCAACAGTTCCCCCCCCGCCCCCAACTAACATCTCAAATAATAATACTTGCGCCAGGGAAATTACATTTGCGCTGCAACACTTCAACAGAGATTATTGTAGTGAAGAGTTATTTTGTAGCACACAAGAGAGAAAAAAAAATACATCAAACCGCAAAATATTTGTCCTGACATTTTAGTTTTTATTACCTTTGCACAATTAACATTTCAAACATTTAACTTCTTGGCAAGAGTACAAAATACTCCAGAGGGCAAATTATTAGCTCTCTCATTCCCTTTGATTAATTCACAATGCCAACATTAATCTGACATTCCGTGCCAGACACGTTCATTTTCTAGCCTCACTATAATCCCTCATGAATGAAATTCATTCATCCGAGCCCCGACAGGAAGGAAGTCACCAATTCTAAGAGATTCCTTTCAGCAGGCACCCCGTCTAAACCAGCTGCCTTTTAATGTACTGTACATATGATCAAGAGATGTTCGATGTCAGCCTGACTCAGTTGTCAACATCTGGGACGCTGCTGTGTGCAATTGGCTGCCACGTTTCTCCCACAAAATATAATCAATTCACTTTACAGTATATTCTGTGAAGCGTTTTGAAGACTTGATAAGGCACTATTTCAAATGCAAGGATTATTATTATTATTGCCCACCCTACCATTCTTCCAACACTTTACAGTGAGCAGAGGAGTGCGCAAATCACAGGACCCAATTCCCAAGAAAACTTGGAAAGGTTACAGCAATGGCCTCAGTGAGAGGAGCTCGGGGCCACCTACTGAACAAGATGGTTGACTGGAACTGCTCAGCGGCAAATTAAATGAAGGCATCTGTCAACTTATTTATTATTCAGTCACTGTCAGTCAGAGAGCATTACATCCAAGTCTATTCCACTCACTAATCATTGCGCACAGAACCCAATTAACTGGTGCCCAACACAGTGGGAAAGCATTCTCAAACCACAGGAGATGGCAAAAGTACCTTTTAATCTAAAAGGGCGATAATCCCTTATCCGCACAACAAAAGTTCACATTTCTCTGCCTAGAGCGCTTCATGCTTAAAATTTTATAACTTTTCCTTCCGGGAGTCGCTGGTATTTTTAGCCTGTTAATAACACTAGCTCAGGAAAAAAATATATAGGCTTCAATCTGAAAAACTGCATAAAGGTACATATCGCAGCTCCTCACAATCACTCTCTATACAATCTCACATCCATCAAAAGACCCTTCAATTGAGATGCATTGCATCAAGTATGTCTAAAATAACAACCTCACATCTTTAATTGATAAACTTTTGTGATCTCTGGAGGAGGAAGAGAGGATTATGCTCTTAATATATAAAGCCATAAAAGCTTTCAGCTGAAGTAAAAATTTGACGATTTAACTATTTTAAGCTCCATTGTTAATTGCAATAAAAGTACGGGACAGAATGGAGGCAGTATCTGGATTTAGTTTGAAACATAATAATAATCCTTGCATTTGATATAGCGCCTTATCACGTCATTGAGACGTCTCAAAGCACTTCCCAGGAAAAACTGTAAAGTGAATTGACTGCATTTAGTGGGTGAAACATAAGAACTCTCCAAGAAAAAAAACATACTTGTAGTTTCATCTGCAAGCCAAACCTCTCACACATTGCTTACTTATATTCTGCATTTCATCGGAAACCAACAGCTCGGCATAATTACAGTCTGTGTGTCAGATGCACCTGCAGTTTTTGAAGAAATCAACCTGAAGTTCCAAAAGGGTGTTTATCTGCTGCTTCTGACCCTGCTGTTGCCCCTGGTGCAGCCTCGTCAATAATAATCCTCACATTTTATCACGTCTTCAAGGCAACTCAAAGTGCTTCACAGGATAACCGTGAAGTGAATTGACTGCATATTTTGTGGGCGAATATTTTGTTGTACTGAAGGAGGCCCCGGTGAAAGGTGGGGTGGAGGGAAAGAGACTGGGAAGAGAAGTGCAACACCGAATACACTTACTTGTGCTGTCTGATTTGTTGTATTGAAAACCTTTTGACAGGATCGTATTCAAGCATCCCTATAAGTGGGGGTGAGAAAGCCAAGAGAATTCCATTAGATCGGAAACATACACCAGTCTCTCCTGAGGACCCTCTGGAGTGAGGTCGAGTCAAGCGGAAGGTCGCATGCTGTAAACTCGTCACCTCCATAACCAGCCCATTAT
The DNA here is from genome assembly GCF_018977255.1 of Callorhinchus milii. Lineage (NCBI taxonomy): Eukaryota > Metazoa > Chordata > Chondrichthyes > Chimaeriformes > Callorhinchidae > Callorhinchus > Callorhinchus milii. The sequence goes on from NW_024704762.1 coordinate 10,058,272, forward strand.
TCTACAGTCAGGGATGATCTTAACAGCCGAGCCAGCTCGTTAAATAAGTAAGGCACTCGGTCACTGTAAATCAAATTCACAATAGAAATGTCCTCAGTCTGCTGGCCAGCCATCAACTGTGACGCCAAGACATCATTGCATAAAATCTGTAAATGTACTTTCCATCGGTTTCTGTGGCTTGTCATAACCTTTGCTGTTAGTTACTCAACGTCTGCTCAGCGCTAAGGAGGGAGCGAGACATTGTGCTTACCTCGCAGTAAATCTGCTAGCAATGGGCCGCATTCCTCAGGAATGGTATAGTCACCCTTCCCTATGTTCTCAAATAGTTTGTAGATATTGTCTCCCTCGAACGGATAAAGCCCCGTTGTGATATTATATCTGGGGGGTGGGGGGAAAACAGAGAGAGAAAAGAGTAAACGATTATTTTCAGAGAAAGGATGAGAAAGCAGAGCCTAGTGGGGGCGCGTAGGTAAGGTATACAAACTGAGATAATGGTAAAACGGGCTGGCTTCTCATTCTCTGAGCAGTTTAAGTAGTTCAGCAAAAGAGAATTAGTTTTTAAACTGAAGAATTGGCAAAGGAATTGGAAATGTGTTATGCCCACATTATTCTCTCCCTCATCAATGCCAACTCTACCTGTTATGAACCAAGTGAGAGCTCAACATTACACTAGATGACGCATGAATGTAAGAAAGTAGTGCTGCTATATAAATAAAACAGTTTCCAGGTCACATCAGCAAACTGCACAGACAGCAGCAGCAGCTGAATATTCCATTAGGTTTTACACCACATCTTCACTTCAATCCTGTATCTGCGCCTTTGTTATTCTACATGTACACTGCCTTTTCATCCACAAAATAGTCACTGCACTTTCAGTATATTCTGTGATGCGCTTTGAGATGTCTCGAAGACGTGATAAGGTGTTATATCAAATACAAGGATATTATTACACCAATGAACACAAAATCAAACACGCAAACTAAAGGGGAAGGTTTCACGAGAGACTAAAAAGCACATCGAAAGCTCAAAAACTATTAAAATATACATTAATAATCCTTGCATTTGATACACCTCATCACATCGTTGAGACGTCGCAAAGAGTTTCTCAGGGTTTATACACAGTGTAGTGACTATTTCATGGGCAATGCAGGATGATTTAATAAGGGATGTGCTACATCTATTTTAGGAACTCAGAACGCTTTTTAATTTTAAAAAAAGCAGCAAATAATGGTGCAGAAGAACAGGACTTGTATAGGAACAGGAGACCATTCAGCTCCTCAAGCCTATTCTGCCATTCAATAGGACCATGGCTGATCTGTACCTCAACTGCAAATACCTGTCCTTGCCCCATATCCTTCGATACTCTGACCTAACAAACATCTATCCACAGATAGACTTACAGCGTCACTCCTGCAGACCAAATGTCCACCTTGAACCCTGAAAACGTATCAAGGCCATTGGCGATTTCTGGAGGCTGGAACGCTGGTGACCCTTGACTTGTCCTGCACGTGTCATCCTCCGCAAAGGGGTGTAAAGCCTGTAATGGAGAACAAGGGAGTACACCCAATGTCAAACCCCCAGTATCTGCAGTAAAGTGGGATATGTACACAACAGTCAATTAGCACACATCGAACAGCATTAGATTGTCCAGCAGCATTGCATATTTCAGCATGTTTATGTGCATATGCAATTCCTGCACAAGGACAGCCATTTGCACAAACTGGCCATCACTCTTCCGTTTCAGAAGAGAACAAAACCAGTTCAAGATAAATAACAGATCACATTAAATACAGTATTTGCCATTAAGTTGCACTAATGATCTGCTCTGGTAAACATAGAAAAGCAGTTATGAAATATTAATTCAGTTATGGTTTGTGCTGTGTCGTGCAGGTGAGACTGGGAGACGTACTTCTGCTACTCCTAGGTCTGAGATTTTCAAAGTGCCATCCGTTGTTAGCAGTAGGTTGCCTGGTTTAATGTCTTTGTGGACTATTCCTTGACTGTGCAAATATTCTAGACCATCGATCAGCTGGCAGAAGTACCTGTTCAAATTAGTGTCAAAAGGAAAGAATGTTTGGAGAGATTAAAACAGGGTACACAAAATGTCAAACTTCCTGTATGTGCAGTGACTGGATAAGCATACAACCAATCAATTAGCAAACCGCTAACACAGTGCTCCATTTCTCAACTGGGATGTTGAGCACTCTGTCCAGTAAGGTGGTAAACAACAGCAGCAGCAACTCTAGTTGCATTTCACGCAGGGTAATGTCCCGGATCGTTTCAAAAGCCGTCATTGTGGGCTTCAAGAGGGAAGCAGACAGGTATATGAAGGACAAAGGCTTGGAGAGATATGGGGACAGAGCGGGCAGGGGCAATGAATGGATGGGTTGTTAATGGGACCCCCAGATTGGAAAGAGGGGGGAGTTTCCAGAGGCATGTTAGCCTAAGACACATCAAACTGAGAAATATAAAGTTAAATAGAGTTACACTTTGCTCAACAGGTCTGTGCTGGTGTTTATACTCCACACAAGCCCCCCAGGTACCCTTCTCTGTTCCCTTCTCCCACATGTTCACTTCTCCCGACGTGAAAGGCCCCCTATAAATGCAATCTTGTGTTGTTGTTGTATACATCACGTTTTCACTTAAATAAAGCCATTATTTCCCACCACTACGCAATTCTCGAGTTGACTCACCCGTGAGCTTGAAATACTGGAAATTTCTTGTCGTGAACACTGTCCAACATTTCCTGCATCCCACAAACGCAATACTCCATTACCATATACGTTAGACTGAGTCAAGGAAAGGCAAAGTATTCAATCAACGTTAAAAAAACACTCTCTGAAGCTTTCTCTTCAGCACAAAAAGAAATAACTATATTCCAGGTTACACACAGATAAATGTATAGCTTTTATTGGCTTAGTTTTATGATTAGTTTAAAAGTTTTTTTTAATAAACTTGACAAATTATGTTTTGGCATTAATTTTAAGGTTGATATTAAAATAATAAAGCTTATTTTTTTTAAATAAAAATGTCAGTGCACACCAGTACCATAAAGATTAAAAAGAATCAGATTTCTAATGAAATGACAACTGCCGTACATGGCTGAAGTAATTTTAACCGTGTTTCAATCGGCAAGATCTAATGAGATTGTTTGCAGACCTTCAAATTATCTCTAAAATGGAGATAAAGAGCCACTTTAAAGCTGTTGCAGATACAACTATAACACGCAATAGTTCTGGTGTCGGCAGAGAACACAGAATTTCTAAAGCAATAGTAGGCACTAATCATTGCGTTGGAAGTGCTGGAGATTTTATTTTGACATTTGAAAACAGCCTGCATGTTTAATATCTGATATTACTGACAGAATATCAAAGTAATGATCCTCACATTCGAGACGACACCTAATCGTTTCGTCGAGACATCACAAATTGCTTCACAGGATTTCACTACAATGTAGTGATTATTTCGTAAGCAATGTGCAACCATTAACTACACTGAATTCCAGGTTGGTTAAATAGTTTGTTCAAAGCAGAATTATAAGAAACGCTCTCATCACAATTGCGTGCAGAAAAGTTGCCCACTTCCAAAGGCTTAAAGCGAACTACAAATTACAAAAAAAAGCACATGGCATTTTAAGGAAACATCCAAACCGCCCCCCTCCCCACCACCATTAGGCGACAGTTTGTGTTTTCAGTGTCGTGTCTGCAAAACACCTGATGACATTACTGTTTAAAATAAATTAATGTTACTGACATTTCAGAGGCTGCAGTGGGTGAATGGGATTTTGAGATGGTTTGCGTTACTCTCAGACTCTGCTGGTACCATTACACGTTGAGGTCATTACACATCAAAGGGACAGTAAAACCCACTTTGTGAAAAAAAACAAAATACAACCAGTATCCGAAACAGCAGCCGTTTGCTGATGTAGTCACACTGGTGTAGCAAAGGTTTTGTTTCCAGAAGATTCTCTATTTGAGCTCCAGAAGAGTCCAGAACAAAAACAATCTGTTTTAACACTCAACGTTAATATTTAATTAAGGCAATGAATGGGTAAAAGAAGTGTATTACAGTGAAGGCTGGAATAGTAAGCTATCTGAGATAGACTTGGCTATACTTCAAATTCAACTGCTGAGTAGTACTTCAATAAAGAATATTAACAATAAGCCCATGAACTGAGAATGTGTGAAATCCACTTAGAGGACATGAACAGACTGACATGACCAACTTTAAATCCATTCACAATACAGCTTCAAATGCAGTTTTTACAAGGAGGGGCATGACATATTATGAGGCTTGATCTGATCTGCAGTTTGGAGAGCAGTTGTCAAAAATGCCTTGCAACACTGCCATCTTGTGCAAGCAATTCCTCGTTGCTTGTCCAAGCAATTCCTCGTTGCAATGAACGGGCAATAAACATCCCACTTTGCCCATTAAAAATAATCTGGATACATTTAGAAATCAAAGTGTCTAGAAAAAACCCAGTTCTCCGTCTCCTCCTCTTAATCATTCCCAGGCAGGATGTAAAGGATATATCTTTTGCTTTTCTTCATTATATAGCACATCTACCAACTGGATTACATTTTTGTGTCGGAGTCTTCTGAGTAGCTGGATTTCCCTGGAATCGAGACAAGATTTTATTGTTAACAAAGGAAAGTACTTCAGTCGATCTCCTGTCCTAAAGTTAAAGAGAAAAAAATAGGAAGGAGCAAAGGGAGGAAATCAAATCTAACAAGAAACAACGATATAGATATGTATCTATACGTGTAAATTTGTATTGTAAAGATGATTATGTAACAAGAAAAATGATGCAGCACGCTAATATAGAAATTATATTAAATTGAAGTATTTAATTACACAGAAAGTATTTCACCCCCTGAAATATCAGATAATCAGCGCTTTGCGGCAGTGGCAATGGTAACATGTCATGCCTAATACACCAATCCTAAACGTACAGCTCAGATTTGACCAGGTTTATATTCAGCCTGCAATTTTACACAACCTACATTTTTTTTGCGGGGTGGGGGAAGGAGGGGTAAAAAAGAGCTCCTTTGAATAATAAAATGAATTTGCCTTAAACTATTAAGAAGGGGAAGAGGAAAAAAATAGCAAAGGTCAATATCAATTAAGCAGCCCCAGGCCCATGGAAATAGAAATACACAGCTGAAAATACCAGCCGTTTCTCTGAGGTGCCACGAGAGAGCAGCACAGGAATGCTGGCTGGATGAAATAACCTACAGACAGACAGACAGACAGACAGACAGACACACAAGGAAGGCCGAGGGAGCTCCACAACAGAACCAACCCTAGGAACGCACTATGCAGTCTGTGTATAAACAGTAAAGCTGTGCAAAACATGGCTAAAACTTCAAGTATTTCTTTATATCAACTCATTGACCAGAGTACAATATCAATCTGATTATAGGGCAGTAGATTCCAAACTAGCTTTCAGTGAAATAGGAGCTGGAGTTTTTGATTGAGACAAGTCTACTTAGATAGACCGGATTAAAGGTCACCATTAACATGATGGACAACAATTGGGTGTTTTGTTAGACAGAAAGATCATCTCAATTACTTAAGGCGGTAAGGATCTTCCCTGACTGCTTTACAGCCCAGGCACTGTTCAGAGCAATAATACTTTGAGAAACACATTGAAGATTTTTTTGAAGTGTTCAATTCCCCTCAAATGTATTTTCAATGTTGATTTGCAAACAGACAATGAGTCACAGGTTGTCACTTGCAGTCGGCTAAACAAACATCTCTATTGCCCACTTTCCTCACGTTCCTCTGAAATGCTTGGATTGGGCTCCAGCTAAAAGCAGTGATGCGTTACAGAATGTGAAGACAGGGGCAATGATTAATAGATATTCCAGTGAATCTGACAACATAACTTACAAGAAAGAAGCTTGGAATGCGTTAGGTCAAGGCAGAAGTTGATTTCTCATATTTAAACAGCTTTAATTATTTTACATATATTGTACTTCGTGTGGCCATTTTCTCTTTGTCAGTCAGTTGGTGTATAGCCACTCCTGCTCTGGAATGATGCCAACTGTCAAGTAACCCAAGGTCTCATTGTATTCAAATGGATCCTGCAGCCACTTTCAATTAGCACTGTATTACAAGGTACGTGAACCCTCGGTAGTCTGCCATTATTGACACACACAGCTGGATTTTGGTTAGATTTAAGAGTTTTTATACAAACTGGTTAAAATACCATTGCCAGTAGCAGGATCAGCTAAACTGTGACGCTCACAGCAACCTGCACACTGCAGCTCTGCTCTTAAGCACCGTTAAGCTGCAGTCATTAAAAATCCATTATCACGGTGAAAGTCGTCACTGCGATAGACTTGTCGGGTGGGCAATTGCAGGATTATGTTGTTTGGTGGGTCCTGCAGTTTTCTGTACAATGTCTTGCCCACTTGTCCAGTCCTTTCCATACCCAGTGAAAAAGGATTGTTTGGGTTTTACTGCATGCCAATCAATCACTTTAAATAGCGCAGGTCATTTTATGGTTCAACATCTGGCTAACATCAAAGCAACGCTCTGGAATCAGTTTCAACTTTGAAGGAAGCAGAAGTGTTCGTTGTGAAAGGCAATTGGATGGTTCATCATTCAGACACAAGGGCAAAGGAATACAGCCATAGCTGTTGCTGATGATGGAAAAATGTTTTAAACATATATGGGCGTAAAGATTGTTAACATGCAGTCCCTTCTTGGGCCCCATGTTCAAATTCAACCCAATAGCAAGAGAGGCTGATAAGAAAGAACTTACATTCTTAGTATCTTATCACAGTGACGATCTCAAGGGACTTCACTAGTAATTACTTTTTTGAAAGCCAGCAAAGATCCCACATACAGCTATGAAGTAAATGATCAATTAGCCTGAAGGCTTGCAGTTTGATGCATCTGTTTAGCAAACTGACTAGCAAACTGGCTAGTTTTCTTTAGCCACAATAGTAGTTTATTACGTCGGATCCTGCACCACTGGAGGATAATGTCCCTCAAGGGAGAGTGCGCATTGCATTCCAATAAACATTTCTAGAGTTTCCATGGAATTCTCAGCTTGGTTTGGAGACTCTGATGGGTTTCCGCACGCGTTAAGACACCTGGCTGACCCAAAGTAAAGATGAATCTTCAGGAGAACAGTATAGATTATCAAGTGTAACTCAGCTTGCATCAAACTCTCAATTTGCTATTTCAGTTTAACAGTGAGCACGGCTGGAATTATCCTGACCATGACTATGTCCCTTGACAGTTGGAATTATTCAAGCTCAGGCCCAGAATTCTGGTCGCATTTCAAATGTCACAAATTGACTATTCCACCGACTCTTTCCTCCACATTGAAAGCATAAAAACAACCCAGTTAACTGGCCGGAAGGTTACAAGGTTCACAGCACACCCACTGTAGCTGTGCTGGGGCAAAACCACTTCCTTCAACAACACTTACTAAACTTTCGCTCGTACTCAGATCAGCAAAGCCCAGAATTACACTGCATCACATTAATTTTGTGTAGCGCCTTTCACATCGGAGGACGTCTCAAGACGCTGGGCAGTCAGGGATTTGGACCCGAGCTGGGGTTTGGGATCAGGAGTGAAGGCAGGAAGTGTAGGAGTAGGAGGGTGGCCGAAGAGGAGAGTCTTAAGACTTGCCTTGACGAGGCAAGGGAGGGTTTCCCTGTTGTTGAAGAAAGTGCTTCCTATCAACACAAATAACGTAGAAAAACTGGCCCTTTAATTACAGCAGTCATCTTTTAAAACCAGAACAAAGAATTAATCATTGTAAAAATATGTAATTATCCTTTTCTACCTCGCTTCTCCCTAGAGAATACAGGGTTTATGAGCACAACTTGTAACTTTTTAATTTAAAACTCAAAACTCGCCCAAAAAAAAATGATGGCGGGAGGGGGATGAAATATCCAATCACTTAATCCAAACACCACACATCTAACAACCAACCAAGGACGGTGGAATTACTCTGCCCTTCGAAATGAGCTGGCAAAAGAGAAGGCTTTCTGTGGTTCATTTATAAAGAATGTATGTGTAGTGCAAGAATAGAGTTCACTCAGTTCAAGAACTCGGCACAACACCGCTTGCAACATTATAAGGTCAAAGAAAATCAGCTTTACGTTAGCTTTTAATACTGGGTCACAGCTGTTGCAGTATATTAACAGGTCTATTTCAGACGTTTTTCTCAATTGAAAATACATGGTCACAGAAAGTTAGCGTTCAGGCTGAGGTTGTGATGTCATTTTCAGGCAGTATTGACAGATACTACAATACTGAATATATAGAGGGCAACCCGTCTACAGACCTGACTAACATCCAATAGATTGCTAATATCTGGTCGGGAAATGATGGAAAGAGCTGTACGTGACAAAAACAAGAACTTGCATGTATATAGCGCCCCTTATGCAGGGTAGTGCTGGAGCTCCAAGTCCAAAGCTTGCACAAACACCCAATGCTTATATCTAGGTCCTCATGAGAGGGGCCTGGACAGAGACCTGCCCGCTGTGAAGCCACTCTTCTCCCAAAGCAGGTTTACTAAGTACCAGAATAGTGCGCTATTTGGGCTGTGGAAAATGTTGTGCATTTCCTTTTAAAAGAAGGTTTAATAGTTGAAATTCCTTCCAATGTTGACTAGCCCCTAGTTTGGCATTTGTCTACTTACGTAGAACTGGTTAACTGTAACCAGACAGAATACTGGATTGCTAAACTTGTAGAAGACACATGAATGAAACGTTAGAAACCCAGAATATTTCAAACGTCGAACTCCCCAAGCACTGGTAGTCTGTAGGGGAAATGTGCAATTTACTTCAATCATGGTAAACAAACACAGCCAACTAGGTTTTGCTGTTTGCACTGACTACTCAGCTGAAAGAAATATTTCTTCTGCACACTTTGTTTCAGGACACTGGAAAGAAACACGTACACAAGTCCATTATTTTATTCTTTAGTGCTGCTTAACCTATCGGTGGGGGAGGGGGGGTAAACAGGGTGGTTTGATCTCATAAACATCTAGCAACATAGATTTCTTTCTATTACAGGAGTGAGCAAGGTTAGAGGCCCAAACACTGGGGTAATAGGGTAATAGAAACACCAAACATTTGCTTCTTAGTCATTGAACATCAATGAAAGATTGTCGAGCTTTTCAAGTGGACAAGCAGATCCTCACAGCTGGTGGCAAAAAAAGTGACTGCATTAGCAACACTGATGCATCCAATTTAAAATCAATACAAAAACACACAAGGCTTTAAAACAACACAGTTCAGCCACCTCCACAACCTGCGAGTGAAGTCCAGCTCAGTCCCATCTGTTTACACCTAAAAAGGCCTTTTCCTGTCCTGCACATTCTGTTTCCCTTATACTTAACTAAAATCTCCTCTCACTACCGCTCCAGGCTTTCGCACATAGCATGTGTGTGCAGCTTGTGCTACGCATCATGTTCCCAGCGCCTTGGGATGTCCTCCTGACATGAAAGGCGCTTTATAAATGCAATTTGTTATTGTAGTGGCTCTTGGCTCCACAGAGCTTTTCTGCACAGCTAGTATAACTGGAGGCACCAATGCTCATCCAGTTATCACTCAAGCTCGCTCTTCAATTGTTCCAAACCATCACTAGCTCTCTCTCGCTCTCGCACGATTTATCTCTAGGCTGAATCTCGTGGAGTTGTTGTTCGGAATTGAAGATGCATTTCAGTTAAAAAAAAACCTCAGAAAGAAACTGGACATTTCGCTAACGAAGCTGCTTCTTTCTTAATGGATTGACGTGACATGATAAGTTATTTTCAGATTGTCAACAGTACTTGGTTACATCCCGCAACACACATGCCACAGAAGTCTGTAATGATCCATTTTCAAAGACTGGGGACTATCTTCAGCCTCTGTCCGTGCAATGTGAACAGTTTATCCCACAAACTGGGATTTATTGATGCTCACATCATGCTGTGTTCATTTAAGAGCGAGTCTCCCATGTTAAGGAATTGATGTATCTGAAACTCCTGCGCTGTATAACATCGGGGAAAGGGGAGTGGAGGAGAAAGCTCCGGAATGTTTAAAAGCCTCTGAAACTCCGACATGTTAGGTTACTGATTGGGACACAGATTCAAGCCAGGAATTCCTCACAGAGGGTTCATGCCCTGAGCCGACAGCAATGGTGCTGATTAACTGGCTATTGGGAGATGCTCGAGAACATTCTAGATTGCCTAGTCCTCTGATTTTCACCGTTCCCATGGCAGTTTTGCACTTGCTCAGCAAAATCAATAACCAGCTGAGGTCACAAACGCCTCATGTGCATTGTAAACACATCAATATGCCTCATCGCCAGGACACCAATCTCAACCATTTAGTTGGCTCGGTTCGATCCCCCAACCTTGCCGAGGTTTATTTTATGACCGACTCTCACCATCAGCCTCCAATCTCAAATCGAATTTGGGTCTTGCTAAAGCATCCTCCAAAATCTTGCTTTCCTCTTTCAAACCAAATGCTTACAGACCGCCCAAAATTCCACACGGTCTCAGAGCTGAACATGACCCATACAATATGGAGGGGGTCTCTCAAATAGATATTGCACTGTCTCCTACTGTACGGTCGCATGTGAAGACCTTCCTCAGACTGACATATTTGGTTCTCTAATACTCTCTAGCGCTGTGTAGCAGACGGCAGGTAATCTTGCCTAAGAGTCATTTGTGCACAAACAGGGACTCAGTAATCAACAATCAGGAAACAATAACGTGTGGCCAACTTACTAACTTACAAGCTGCACAGTCCAGACTTTAACCTGGTAAGATCACAGTCAAACAGCCTTGGGCAAGGCAGCATGGACTTCCCAGTTCAAGAGTCGCACTAATTAAGTTACTAAAAACAAAACTTTATAGCAGGGGTGTAGGCTCCATCACTTGTTATGCAATAAACCAACAACGTTCAATGCAAACAGTAGGATGGATATTACCACCTTCAATCTATATAAAAAAACAAAAAATTACATTTGTGTTATGCCTTTTACATTTGGAGGACGTCCCAAGGCATTGGAAACGCTCAAATTGACTTGGATTGTAGAGTTAACAATAAAACTGCATCTGATATCGTGCTTTATCAAATCGTTGAGACGTCTTAAAAGTGCTTCGAGAAGGAGAAGAGAGGGCAAAGAACACGGGTACAAATAAGCACTTTAATTCCTGTGGAAGGTGGACGGGAGGTTAGCACGGTCTGTGCAATTCAGAATGGTGTAGGACATCTTTGTGCAGTTTTATGTCCTCTGCCTCCAGGTGGCTTTGCAAGGTGGTAAGTAAACATGCCCAGTAGGATGACAAGTCATTTGATTGTGTTTGCATCACTGTCTAAGACACACGAGTGAAACTTGCCAGATTCTAGAACAGAGCAGCGCCGATCACATCACAGGGGAGAAGACAAGTTGCCTTTATCGATTCCACCCATATCATGCTGGATTTGTTTCAACGATGAGCAGCCAAATAGTTTTAAAAATCCAAGAATTGAGAGCAGAAAAGAACATGTGCTTGAAAGATGCATTTCAGAAAATGATTGAAAAATCCACTTACTCATTAATGTGAACTACTATATAAATAACTAGGTGTGTCAAAATGGGTGATTCATGCAGTATTTTGAAATACATGTACATGGGACAATGAGGAAATATTGACAAGCATATGAAAACATCACTATGAGATGACCTAACCCATGAGTGACATTGCTAATCGCAAAGCAAAATTTAAATGTCCAATTTCTTTTAACCTCTAGATTCTCCAAATTAATACCTACTTACTGATTTCTCTCCCCTTTTAGTTACCCATTGAAAAGGAGGGAGATAAGCTGTCAAAAAGCTCTGTCATAGCCAGACAAAACGTCCCTTGGAGGAAGTAACTTGCACTGAAATTTTTTTAATTCAACCCATTAAAATTACACAAGTTTCTCCCGCAAATACTCCAGGTGTAACTGGCCACCACCCTGAATGGTTTCCTAGCTGGGTCCAACCTAATTGCAGCAGGAAACATATGTGAGAGACTCCAACACCATTTCCACATAGCTCAGTGTTACCTTTCCTTATGTTGACATGACCCAGGTCAGCCCCAAGAAGCCAACTGAGGAATATAAAAAGGCAGGAAGACAAAGCGTCAGATTTAGATGACATGTTGAATTCACAGGGCCATTGGTGTCCCAAACGCAACTTGATCCGGCAGCACATCAGAGCGCAAATAAAGTTAACTACCAAACACAACCACTGCGGTGCGCAATTGGTTGGTGCGTTTCGCCAACAAATATACAGTCACTTCACTTTATAGTGTATTCTGTGAAGCGCTTTGAGACGTCTAGAAGACATGATAAGGCGCTATATCAAATGCGAGGATCACTATTGTTATTATCACTGTGCAACAAGCTAGAAAGCATGTATCCTGCATAGCAACAAGCAATGCAGGTCAAAAGTAGGAAGTCAAGCAACTCAAATAAACTGCTTCTCCACTGAACCTACTTCCTCCTCAACACACATTTCTGGAGCAGACTTTAAGGCCAGTCAGTCCCAGATTCCCCATCCTTACAATGACTCAGCCAAGACTCAATAATATTTTCCATCTTAGAGAAAGCAGTGTAGAGTAATATGAATTAAACTGAAACAATCTCTGGACAGAAAAGAATTCTGGTTCGGTAAAATCGGAAGACAATTAAACTGATTCAGCTTTGACAAAGTTGGATTTTAAACTTTTGATCAAAAGTATTATTTTCCATGAATGTATTTACCTGTTCAGCGGAGTTCAACTCCGAGTGAAATGCTAGTCGGAGCCACGGTACGTGCAACCAGAGTAAAATTGTTTTTCCCAACAAAGAGTACAGAAAGGAGTTTGTAACACCCCAGAATTGTGTGCATAGAATTTTTTTTAAAAAAGTCCTGCACCCCATCGCAACTATAAATGGGTGTTTACGAGGTAAACAGTGTCAACGTTGGCAACATTTGTCCCCCCATTGAGATGGTTATGGCATTAAAACCAACATCCAATATTGCCGGCTATGGTTTGCAGAATGCTGGAATTTACCTCAAACCTAAAAGAATAACTTTTTAAAATTAAATATACTGTATATGTTGAAGTGCAATTTAGAATATCTAATTACTGGCCCGTGCGACCACCCAGTTGGGCTGCGGTTCTCACTGAGAACAGGAGCTTTTTGCAGGAGGACAGGAGAGGGGAAATCATAGCCCAAGCTGCTGCAAAAGCGGAGGCACGGAGTCTCTCTGGCCCTCTGACCCTTGAGTTTGTGCGTGAGCGCTTCTGTCGGAGTCGGGTAATGGGGGATATCCATCTCTTGGGTTCTTGTGGGTATGTTTGGTGGAATCCCGATGTTGGCGGGTTGTTGGATACGGGGAGGGTTCGTCAATATGTGGGGTGAGCGGATCGGCACGTGTGTGGTGGCGAGGCGGGAATGTGTGGGGGTTAGTGTGGTTGTTATGATGTGATTGGTGGTGGGGTTGGGGGGGTTTGTCTGTGGATTCAATATGATTGGGGGGAAATTGCGTGTGTATACATACATACACACACACTGTATATACATGTGGGGGGAGGGGTTAATGCACGGGTTAGTGTGGTGGGTTGTTATGGTGTGATTAGGGGTGGGGAGTAGTGTGTAGATTCATTATGATTGGGGGGGAAATTGTGTGTGTGTATATATACTGTATGTGTGTGTGTGTGTGGTGGGGGAGGGAGGGTGAAGCTTTCCCAGGCCTCCCTTCCTCTCTCCCCACATCCCCTCACTCACTCTCTTCCCTACTCACTCTCCCCCTTCCTCATTCAAACTCCACCCTCCCCTCACTCACTCTCTCCGCTCCTCACTCCTCCCCTACTCACTCTCCCCCCCTTCTCACTCTCCCTCACTCACTCTCCCCCTCCCCCACCACTCCCCCTTCACTGACTCCCCCCCCTCACTAACTCCTCCCCTACTCTCACTCCTCCCCCCTCCTCACTCACTCTCCCCCTCCCCCCACCGCTCCCCCCTCACTCACTCCCCCCTTCACTCACTCCCCCCCTACTCTCACTCCTCCCCCTCCTCACTCACTCTCCCCCTCCACACCCCCCTCACTCACTCCCCCCTACTCTCACTCACTCCCCCTCCTCACTCACTCTCCCCCTTCCCCACCACTCACTCTCTCCCCCCTCCCCCCACCACTCCCCACCCTCACTCTCTCCCCCCTCCCCCACCACTCCCCACCCTCACACTCACTCTCTCCCCCCTCCCCTCTCCACCCTCACTCTCTCTCTCCCCCCCACCCCCCCTCTCCCGCGCTCACTCACTTTTTGACGTTGGCCTCCCCGTTCGGGATCCGCCGCAGCTTCTTCTTCTTGAGGATCTTGACGGCCCGGCGGCACAGCGTGTCGGTGTCGAGCATCTCCTTGACTTTGCCGTACGAGCCCTCGCCCAGCAGGTCGCCCATCAGGTACTTGCCGATGATCTTGGCGCGCTTCTTCCTGGGCTGGTAGATCACGTCGGTGGAGTCGATCCGGTGGATGAAGGTGTCCACCCCCATCGGGTCGTTGTCGCCGCCGATGTAGTCGATGACTTCGTCCATCTCCAGGTAGTCTCTGAAGGCCGGCAGCATCAGCTCCGGGTCCGGCTCCGCGTCCGGCTCCTCCGGCTCCTGTCGCCGCTGCTCCGCTCCATGCAGCATCGCCTCCGCTCTCCTCCCGCTGCGCTGCGCTGCCCCTCTCTCTCTCTCTCCCTCCCTCCCGCCTCACTGACTGACTTGACTGACTGACTTGACTGCCAGTTGTTAGGCAGCCGCCATTTTATTTACCTGCCGCCCGACGACTAGGCGGGAGGAGAGGATGGAGAGAGAGGGAGGGGGGGGGGGGGAGCCCGCGCCGTGCGTCTTGACGCACTCACGCACGTCAACTCCCGCCCTCGCACCCACCCGTTGGTCCGTCCGCCCGTCAAGCATCACTTCCGCGCTCTCCTGTTGGTCTAGTGTCACGTCAATCACTGGGGGGCGGTTTGCTCGCTCACCATTGGCCAATCACCTCCTCCCCCCCCGCCCCTCACGCCCGTTCCCTTGAACGTGACGCACGTCCATCGCAGTCGTCGCCTGGGAACGCGGTGGGCCCCGTCCCGCCCTGAGTGTCCGCCATTGGTCAGTCTAGAGGTCCGCCCCGCCCCGTGAGGTGGATACTGGCATCTGATAGGCTAAACCTTGTGTCGATCATAAACTTATTGGCAAATCAAGCGTTGGCTCTGCTATAAACAGCAGGAGATGACCCGCCCCCAACCCCCCACCCCAGAGGTTACTTGGTGTCAAGGGACAGGGCAAAGGGTCTCATTGGGTGCCAAAGGCTGGCAAACTTTGATCCCAATCCCGCGGGGGTTTCGTCAGGAGCCGTCGGCCACGTGCAGACAGCAGGCAAACAGCAAACAACAACAATTATCTTCTTGGCCCGACGCCCGCGGGCACCCATCGCCATAGGAACCGGAGGAGGCCATTCAGCTCCTCGAGCCTTGTTCCGCCATTCTATTAGCTCATGGCTGAGCTGTACCTCAACTCTCATTACCCGCCCTTTGCCCCGTATCCTTTGATCCCCTGACCCAACAATCTGTGGCCGAAAAACTGCCTCCTGATTTCACTCCTGAACGGCCTGGCTCTGATTTCAGGATTATGCCCCTTGTTCTGGATTCCCCGATGCTTAAGAGTCCAAATCCAAACCCAAACCCAACGGAGAAGTCCATGCATCCCACCTGCACATGAAAATCGCAGAGAAAGATTGTTGGAACGGCATGGAATGGGCGCGCTCACTCTCTCTCCCGGGTGGGACGTCCCCTGCTGAACCTATTCTGGAAAGTATTGGGCCAAGTCGGGAAGGAAAGGTAGCTGACCACAAACAAGCGGACAACAGGATTAGTTGTAAAGTGTTGTGACTATTTTGCTGCGAATGTTGCATCCAAAATGCACATGTGGGTTTGACCCCCCCCCCAACCCCTCTTCCCGAAGAGAGTGGAATCCAGAAGCCACGTAGGACAGTGCGGTGTTTACACTCTTTACAAAATCACCAACGCTCGAAACCTCTAGAAAACTGACCGGCCACAGAGTAGGTTTTTGCTGATGATCAGATTTTGCGAATGGCCACATGTCTGTCCTGTCTCCTGGATTCAGCACGAAGTGGATCCCAGCAACAATTCAGCTTCGCTCCGCAACTGGCAAAATCTCATAATATTATCAATAATAACCCTTGCATTTGCTGTTGTGCCTGATCACGCCTTCGAGACGTCTCAAAGCGCTTCACAGGATATACTGCGAAGTGTAGTGACTGTGTATTCTGTGGGTGAAACACGGTAGCCAATTGCACACAGCAGCGTCCCCACAAACAAATCACAGTTTGACCAAATTGTTATGATTTAATTTTTTTTATATAGATACAAACACACCCAGGTTTAGTGTTTCCTGCTCTTGACATAGCTCAGCAGGATAAAATACCCCAACACCTCTCTCTCACCCCCTCCCAACACCTCTAACTGGGGGACTGGGATCCTTTGGGGTGGGGGGGGAGGCGGTGGGCGCTGTCACCACGGCACAACGTATTAAATTCAGGTTAAGAGTCGAGTGAGCTTATCCCATCTCGGTCGGCTTCACAGCAGTGGATGTGACACCAGCTGACAGCCTCCACTAACATAGGGTGACACAGAGCAAGGGCTGTGTTATTTTTATTGTTGCCCTTCAGTGATGTTTAATGGTTAGTGGTAACCGCACGTGGAAGTCCGCATGAGGATCCCAGCTCCATCCTCACCCCCCCCCCCGGGCGTTGTTAAGCTATGGCTGGATATAAAGCACCCAGTGATTCCCGGCAAAACTGTTCCAGCGGAGAAATCGCATCAAACTTCAGCCTCGGAAGTCCAACGATTGGCACAATAGTAACCCAGGCATTTGATCCAGCTCCTTATCACATCCGGCCGGAGTCTCAAGGGGCTTCCCAGGATTCAAATTACATTTTTAAAAAAAATAATCATAATTTGGTCACTCAATCCACGACTGTTTGTGGGACACTCATTGCTGTGCACAATTGGCTGCTGTATTTCACCACAAAATATAGTCAATTCACTTTACAGTATATCCTGTGAAGCGCTTTGAGACGTCTCGAAGCTGTGATAAGGCGCTGTGTCAAATCCAAAGATCATTTTTATTATTATTCACAGTGCAGTGCAGTGACTGTATGTTTTGCCTTGTGCTCACTCAACTCGTTTGCGCCGAATTTCAGAACCTTGTAACATTTCTTTTAAAACCAGACTTACTTACCTTGTCCGCAGTTCATTATCTTCCAGTCATCGTCTCCTCCCAAGCGATGAACACTCTCTGATGTATATTAACTCGAGGAAACCACTAACCTCAGCAGCTACATTCAATTACTCCCGCGAGCAGCTGGCGGCTACTCACAAGTGTTACATGGACAATAGTAAACCCCAAGGCATGACTTGCAACAGTCATAGAAAATATGACTGTTTGTGGGACACTGCTGTGCGCAATTGGCTGCCGCGTTTTGCCCACAAAACTATACTTTAAGGTATATTCTGTGCAGCGCTTTGAGACGTCTCAGCGACGCTGTATCAAATGCAAGGATTATTATTATTGCATCTGTTGGAATAGTATACAGTAATCTCCTGATAACTTGACCCAAACTTAACTAGTCACAAACCGCTTAAGTCACCATTGCTGTCAATATCCCGGACATATTTATTTATGTATTTATACACACATTTATACACTCGCAAGAGTTTATTGTAATAATAATCCTTGCATTTGCTGTGTGAGTGAGAGCGGGAATGGGAGTGAGAGTGGGAGTGAGAGCGGAAGTGGGAGTGAGAGCGGGAGTGGGAGCAGACTGGATGGGCTGAATAATTTCCATTTCTCCTTCCATCTCCCCCACAAAACGCTCACTGCTCTCTCTGGTGGTCAGGACTAAGAACCAACCGGTCCCAGTAACGATAACAAGTCCTCGCATCAGCTGCAGCACGTCTCACGTCAGGTGGACGGCTCGGAAACCGCGTCGCAAGGTTTCACTGCAGTAAGTGTAGTGACTGTGTGTTGTGAAGGCCAACACGGCAGTCGATTTGCATGCAGCAGGCGCTGTATCAGATGTAAGAGCCATTGTTATGAATATTTATTATAATATTAATCTTTGCATTTGATACAGTCGCGCCTTATCACATCGTTGAGACGTCTCAAAGCGCTTCATAGAATATCCTCCTGTAATGTGGAGTGACTGTGTGATTTTGTGGGCGAAACCCAGCAGCCGATTGCGCACAGCACGGTATTAAGCGTATTGAGAGATGTGGAGCGAGGCGAGCGGAGTGGAGTGGAGGGTATGTGTGTGTGTGTGAGAAGAGCTGCCCTCAGCCCTCCTGCCCGGTGTCCTGCCAGCCGGAGCTGTTGAGCTAAATATAAACCGTGAGCTGGACACACAGTTCAGGTTACAGCAGCTCAGCTGCCGGGAGCTCAGGTCAGGGTTCCTTCCAGCTGTGGGCAGCTTAACACAGCGTATGTGTGTGTGTGCGTGTGTGTGTGTGTGTGTGTGGGGTGGGGGCGGGCGGGCGGGCGGAGAGGGGCAAAGGGCAAGGAATGGTGCCAAGAGCTCAGAAGGGTTTGAAATGTCAGCAAACCATTTGGTTACTTTGGCCGCTCAATCCACAGCTGTTTGTGTTTCGCTGCCGTGTGTAATTGACTGCCGTGTTTTGGCCACGAAAATATATATAGTCGGTTCACTTTTTGCGGAGTGTCCTACAAAGCACGTTGAGAAAACGTCTGAAAGACACAAGTGCCTTCCCACAGCGCCCGGCGGGATTTACCGTGTAGTGTAGTGACTGTGCGTTTCGGAGGCAAACGCGGCACATAATTTTTTGCGCAAAGCGGCGTCTCGCACGCCACCTTGAAGCGTACGACTGGTGTTATCTGGGGGATTGTCGGCTATAATAATAATAATAATAGCAATAATAATGATCACCCTCAGCTTCGCTGGGAAGTGTTGCAATGTCTGTCGCAGTTCCCAGCTGTGGCCACCTGGTGGCGCACGGCGCCTCTCCGTTAAGGTCGCGTTTCGCCCACAAAACACAGTCAATTCACTTTACAGTCTATTCTGTGAAGCGCTTTGAGACGCCTCAATAATAATACTAATAACAATACTCCTGGCATTTGATCCAGGGCCTCGTCACGTCTTCGAGACGTCTCAAGGCGTTTCGCAGGACGTACTGCAAGGTGAATTGACTGTAAAGTGTGAGCGAAACATCTCAATGGCTTAATAAGACCCCAAATGAAATGCAGGGATTATTATTATTATTATTATTAGAGGGTTTGAGCCCACAACGCTCTGGGGCTGAGGACAGGCAGTTAGGAGGAAACACAGCTCTCTGTACGTTGCTGTCTGACTCACTGCCGGTGCTGAGTGACACCTGATCACAGCCTCGATGCAAACATCTGCTTGTGACAGATTCCGGTTTCAATTTAAATTCTTTTAAAGTTGTTATGCAAAGCGCGAGGCCATGCGATGCATCCGAACATGCAACCCTGGGGCAGGTCTCTGTGCTCACGGTCACACGCAGACACCCAAGCCTGGCTCGGTGTCACGCTCCGCGGGGAGACACTGCCCCGGGTGTCGGGCGCTGTGTTAACGCAGGTTGTCGTGGTTCTTGTCTTTCGCAGCGGCTCAGGCCTTGGTATCTAATGTCAGTCAGAATGGGGCTTCTGTCCTTTGGCAGCTGCGTGTGAGTGAGTGCGTGTGGGAGTGCGTGTGTAATTGTGTGCGCGTGCGTGTGTGAGTGTGAGCGCGTGTGTGTGTGTGAGTGCGTGTGTAATTGTGTGTGTGTGTGTGCGTGTAATTGTGTGTGTGTGTGTGAGTGTGAGCGCGTGTGTGCGTGTGTGTGAGTGCGTGTGTAATTGTGTGTGTGTGTGCGTGTGTGTGAGTGCGTGTGTAATTGTGTGTGTGTGCGTGTGTAATTGTGTGCGCGTGTGTGTGTGAGTGTGAGCGCGTGTGTGTGTGCGTGTGAGTGCGTGTGTAATTGTGTGTGTGTGTGAGTGTGAGTGTGAGCGCGTGTGTGCGTGTGTGTGAGTGCGTGTGTAATTGTGTGTGTGTGTGCGTGTGTGTGAGTGCGTGTGTAATTGTGTGTGTGTGCGTGTGTGTGAGTGCGTGTGTAATTGTGTGCGCGTGTGTGTGTGAGTGTGAGCGCGTGTGTGTGTGCGTGTGAGTGCGTGTGTAATTGTGTGTGTGTGTGAGCTGCCGCAATGTGGGGTGAGCACCCGCTGCTCTCTCACTGACTCGCGCTCTCGTTCGCTCCTCCACCTGTCGGTTATTACTCAGAAACTTTTTCCTTTTTATACCTCTTGAATAATAATAATAATAATCCAGGCATCTGACCCGGAGCCTGATCACATCTTCGAGATGTCTCAAAGCGCTTCACAGGATACGCTGAAAAGTGTAGTGACTGTGTGCTTTGTGGGCGAAACACAGCAGCCAATTGCGCCCAGCGACGTCCCCACAAACAGCCGTGGATTGAGAGACCAAATTAATCCCCTCCCCCCCACCCGGCTCGGTGTCAGGCTCCGGCACAGACACCCTCCGGCACAGTGCCCTGGCCACTGCGAACGGCGTGGTATAAATTCAAGTTGTTGTGTAAAGCAGTGCTAATTACAAGGTTTCGGGTTAAACTTTACAGAGGCTGAAACTGTAAGTGAGTGCGACAGTAACTCTGATTAGTTACTAACGTCCTGGGAAAGGTGGGGGTGTAAAGCTGGTAAAACAGTGCAACGCAGAGAGCGAGAGATAAGATCTGAGGTGACGGAGACTAACAAATAATTCCTCCCAGTAACCTCCCAGCAGAAGATTTCTTTTCAGCTGCTTCGTTCAGTTCAGCATCTCGGATTGATAATCAATCATCAATAACTTAATTACCTCCAGGGGGTTTTGGGGGGCAGATATTACAGCAATCACAAGCCCCCCCCCCACCCCATAATCCCCCCCAACACGGGAAATTTATCCAGAGTGAAACATTCTTCCTCTCGCCCTTTAACTGTCCGTTTGTTTTAGGAACAATAATAATTGCAGGATTTACTGTAAGGTGTCGTGACTGTGGATTTTGTGGGCGAACACAGCAGCCGATTTGCGCACAGCAACGTCCCACAAACAAACAGACACGGAGTGGAGTGACCGCTCTTATCTGGGGGTTCATCTGCCGGGACATTGGAGAGAGAGAGAGAGAGAGAGAAATTCCCTTCTCTGTTGTTGTTGCTGTTCTCTTTTCCAACAGCGCGAGTGGGATCTTTAACATGGGCCACATCAACAACAACAACTATTGCACCCACACAGTGCCCCTCACCCCGGGTGGTTGGTGTTGGCCACCCAGAGGGTTTGGGGGGCTGGAGTCCCAGAAGAGACCTGGGTTTAACCTCTCGACCAGAGAACGACGCCTTTGACCGCACAGCACAGCCGAGGGTCGGGGGGTACCGAGGGCAGATCGGCACAAACTGGGCTCAGGCTCCAGAAACTAAAACCTTAGTCCGTGAAATTTTAATTTGAGATTTAAAAGTCCATGGGGAGGGGGAGAGGGTGGGGAGCGGTGGGCGGGGAGGGGGAGGAGCTGTGGGTGGGAGGGGAGAGGTGGGTGGGGAGGCGGGTAAATATCCAGAGGATTATTGTTTGAGGAGGCGAATGGTCTTTCTGGGAAAAAACTACCCAACGATAGCCAGAGATCTTCCAGGAAAGAGTCAGGAAGAGTCATAGTTGAAGTGTCTGCCCGGCTCAGTCCCCCCGATGGGGTGGGGGTGTGTCAGAAGGTTGTGGGTTCATACCCCCCCCACACACACAATGTGCTTTTGAGCTCACAGTTCAGTGCCGGGCTCGGGGGAGCTCTGCCTTGACAGAGGTGCCGTCCTCCTGACGAGTCAAGACGTTAAATCGAGGTCCTCTTTAACCCAGTGACCATAGACATTATCTAAACC
The DNA here is from genome assembly GCF_018977255.1 of Callorhinchus milii. Lineage (NCBI taxonomy): Eukaryota > Metazoa > Chordata > Chondrichthyes > Chimaeriformes > Callorhinchidae > Callorhinchus > Callorhinchus milii. Next base: position 10,080,235 of record NW_024704762.1, read on the forward strand.
CCCCCACCCCCCCCCCCCGACCGACTGACCGACCGACCGGCCCCCTCCCGACTCCTCTCTCTCCTGCTCCCACTCTGTACCACACCTTATAACAATAATAACCCTTGCGTTTGGTACAGTCATTACGTCGTTGAGACGTCTTAAAGCGCTTCACGGGATACACTGTAAAGTGTGGTGACTGTGTGTTTTGTGGGCGAGTCGCGGCAGCAGGGGGCGCTCTCGACGTCCATGCCCGTCGCCCCCAGCGAGACGATCAGAGCTCAGACCACTGGGAAGTCGGGGGATTTCCAAACCTCTCAGCTTTCAAACAGCCCAGACGACGTCTGTGCCAAATTCTAAGTATTTATGAGTAATTGTTTGTTACCGACGGCGACACAGAGAGAGAGAGAGAGAGAGCACGTGCGAGGGAGGGAGTGGGGGGGGGGGTGGACGGGGGGTGGGGGGGGTCATAAAAAATATTAAAACAATCCTCGCACTTTCACATACAACACCTTTTCCCGTCGTCGCAAACGTCTCAGCGCTCGTTTCCCGGGATTTGATTGTCGAGCGTGTAGTGACTGTGTGTTTTGTGGACGGGAACTTCAACCTCTCTCTCTCTCTCTCTCGAGGCAGGTCTCGAGATGTAGCTCTTTGACCGCTTTTGGTTGTCATTGCCCCTCAACACCCACCAACCCCACTTCCTTCGTTCTCCACCCCCCCCCCACCCCCACCCACCCCTCCCCGCCAGCTCAGCCAGCCGTGTGAAGAGCTTTCAGACATGTGCCTGACGTGAAAGCCGCCGTATGTACATGTCAATTGTGTTGTGAATGAAAACCCGCCTCGGTAAGTAAACTCATCTCTGTTACACTTCTCCCCCACCGGCTCCCATCGATGTTCAACAGCCACACCTCAAAAACCTGAAGACTTTCCTCTTCCATCGCGGCTACGGTCCCCCCCACACCCCCACCCCAGGGGTTAGGCTCCTGCAAAGGCCGCTGAGTAAATCTGAGTTCTTGGGGTCATCAAACCACCTCTGGACTATGGCCTGAATCTCAAAATATCATTGAAACAACTGCCAAGGGGAAGTCCAGCTGTGTTCCTGCGAAATGGGGAGAAGCCACAGACACACACACACAGACACTCACACACACAGACACACTCACAGGAGCTCACACACACAGACACTCACACTCACAGACACACTCACAGGAGCTCACACACACAGACACTCACATTCACACACACAGACACTCACATTTCACACACACAGACACACACACAGACACTCACATTTCACACACACAGACACTCACACACAGACACACACACGCAACGCTCACACACAGACACTGACACACAGACACTCACACACACAACGCTCACACACAGACACTCACACACACAACGCTCACACACAGACACTCACACACACACAGACACACACGGGGCAAATGTGTACTTTAATCGTTGGGAATTTCAGTTTCCAGAACCATACCTGACTGAATTCTTAGTAAAGGAGTTTTAAAAGAGCTGAGAATCCCACCTGTGCGAGCGGTGGGGGTGGGGGTGAGTGAGAATCCCACCTGTGAGGGGGGGGAGAATCCCACCTGTGAGAGTGAGGAGGGGGGGCGGGTGGGGGAGGGTGAGTGAGAATCCCACCTGTGCGAGCGGTGAGGGTTGGGGTGAGTGAGAATCCCACCTGTGAGGGGGGGGAGAATCCCACCTGTGCGAGCGGTGGGGGTGGGGGTGAGTGAGAATCCCACCTGTGAGGGGGGGGAGAATCCTACCTGTGAGAGTGAGGAGGGGGGCGGGTGGGGGAGGGTGAGTGAGAATCCCACCAGTGCTTTAACACGCGTTAACTCACCAGGTTATAAGAAACATGGTCAATGTCAGTCACAGCATCGGAAAGTGGAACCTCTGGGTTTTATAAAGCATTGAATGCACCTAAGGATTCATTTTTAGGGCCCCCCCCCGCCCCCCCCTCAACCCCTTCTGGGGCTTTGAGCTCACAGTCTAGCCTGACGCTCTAGCCCAGTGCCGGGGGTGGTGGGTGGTGGGGGGGGGAAATTTGATCACTCAATGCACGACTGTTTGTGGGGACGCTGCTGTGTGCAATCGGCGGCCGCGTTTCCACCACAAAGCACACAGTCACTGCACTCTACAGCATAGCCTGTGAAGCGCTTTGTGACGTCTCGACCACGTGATAAGGCACTGGGTCGTAAGCAAAGATTATTATTGTTATATTATTTAGTTGCACAGGAGCAGACCCTCTGGCGGGTTCTCCCAGTTTAACAGGTGGCAGCAAATCCCTTAATCCCGCTCCCTGCCGCCCCCCCGCGATCCGTGTTAACCCTTTCTGGGCTATTCTGCTGCAGGTGCCTGTTAGCGAGGCCGTGGAGCATTGAGCAAAGCCACACACTGGGCACTCAGACACAGGATTGGCCTGGGGGGGGCAACACAGCATAAAGATGTTTCTTATGACAAATACAGTAATAATAATCCTTGCATTTGATATAGCGCTTTTCACGCCGGGAGGACGTCCCAAAGCGCTTCACAGAACACACTGTAAAGTGAAGTGACTGTATATTTGTGGGCGAACGCGGCAGCCAATTGCGCACAGTAATGTCCCACAAAGTGTCGTAGATTGAAAATGACCAATTTATCATTGTTTTTGGTTTTGGAGGGATTATTATTAGGCTCTGTGTGGAGTAAGGAAACTTGCCCAAGGTTTCGCCCTCTGCCTGGAATTGAACTCAGGTGTCCCACTTGCAAAGCGAGTGCTCTAACCACTGAGCTACAGGACTCCACTCTCTCTCTCGTTCACCTCCTCCTCCACCACCACAGCTTCTCCCCCTCTCAGCTCCCCCCCCCCCCCAACACACACACACACAGACTAGTCGCCCATAAAATACACGGTCAATCCACTTCACAGTATATTCTGCGAAGCGCTTTCAGAAGTCTCAAAGACATGATAAGGCTCTATATCAAATAATAATAATATTCTTTGCATTTGATATAGCGCCTTTTCACGTCTTCTAGGCATCTCAAAGCGCTTCACAGAATATACTGTAAATGCAAGGATTATTATTATTATTTATTATTAATAATGGGATCCTAAAAGATGAGTTATTCTATAGTCTTCTAAACAATAAATATAATCTCTTTGTCCATCCAAACATTATATATATCCTTGCCATTTCACTTCCATGGTGTAACGTTCATTACCTCCTGTGTTTTTTTCCTGACGTTTTATTCCTTCTTATCTCAGTGAAAAATTGCTCGCAAATGTTATCAGGATGCTCACGTTGCAGTGCCATTAAATACCCTGCCGTGTAAAATCAATCAGGTTTCTCAGAAATGGACGTGTAATTACTGTATTTGTGTATTTATGGACAACCAAAGCTGCAAAAAAAACATTTTCCAGCCAATATAACTAACAGCTGTTGGGAATAGCATTACTGAACACAGTAAAAGTGTTCTAGAAATGCACCGTGCACATTTATCTCATTTTTTAAAATTTAATTGGCAGAGTGGTCCTGAGTAAAGTCAGTGGGGCAGATTAATAATAATAATACTAAGCCTTGCATTTGATATAGTGCCTTTTCACATCTTCGAGACGTCTCAAAGCGCTTCACAGAATATACGGTAAAGTGGAATGCAAACCGCGGCAGCCAATTGTGAACAGCAGTGTCCCACAAACAAATTATTATTTTTTTTTGAAGGATTAACTAGGGGCTCTCATTAATTAACCTGCGAGCTGCACCCCGACAGAATTCACTCGGGGCACTGCTCGACATCAACCGTCACCGAGAGCAACACAACAGACAACCGCAGCTTTACACGCTCCCCTGCCTCGCAGCGCACGAGGTTTCACCACTCGGCAAACCGCCCGCTCAACACAAACAGTGCACATTCCGACTCGAGCCAACTGCCCGAAAGTACTTGAAACGCCAGGTGAAATCGTTGCCAAGTCGCCCTTTTTATTGGGAGGCTTGAAAAGAATACGAGACATGACGTTACACGACAGGGAGAGCGAGGGGAATCTCAAACAGGATGCAGCTAGTTGTCAGTGGCACAGCCTCACACAAAGCAATTGACTGACTCCCTCGCCTGGAAATCTCATCGCATACAAAGGCAACTGCCACCTGGAACACTGCACTGTCATTTCAGGTCATGGGCCAACCTTCATCTGGGCTCAGACTGAACAGACTTGAGCAGAAAGCTGTCCGGCGCTATGCCTGAGGACCATTAAAGTCTTCGTCAGGAGGGTTGGGAAATTGTAGCACGCGTCCAATCCACTGAGGGGACGAACTGCGCTCAGGCTTTACCTGGTCAACCAACCACAGTAAAGTTCATGTATTATAATCCTGCAATAACGGCGTTTGATGCAGCGCCTTATCATGTCTTCGAGACGCCTCAAAGCGCTTCACAGAATATACTGTAAAGCGGAGTGACTGTGTATTTTGTGGGCGAAAGGCGCCAGCCAATTATGCACAGCAGCGTCCCCACAAACAATCGTGGATTCAGGATTTAGTTCCCGTCCCCAGAAAGTATAAACTTTCTCCCCCCCCCCCACTCTGCCTGGCCCACATTGAACATCCATCAACATCAATCATGGGAAAGGGAACATTAAAATATACCAACAAGGTTTGCATATAGCAAAGCGTCTCAGGATATACCGTAAAGTAAATTGACTGTATATTTTGTGGGTGAAACGTGGCAGCCAATTGCACACAGTGCCGACCCACAAACAGTTGTGGATTGAGTGACCAATTTTTTTTGAAGGAATTATTACCCCTGGAGCTATGTAGTGAAGAGACAAGCTAGAGCATGTGACATTGCAATAGGAGACTGTAATGACTGGATTTAAAGTAACACATCATAAATCCAAACACTAGTGAATTTGCCATTAATAGTGACAGTGAATTTTTCCCCTAAATTCCAGTTGGGAGGCACCATTTTCATTGTTCCCAGGATTGTGCAGATGTTATATTTAATTTTTATATTTAAATACATATTAACACACACACATATATATACCAAATATAAATATTACCGAGAGCTACTTTGGTACTACATTTAGCCCACAAATACACAGCCGATTCACTTTACAGTATATCCTGTGAAGCGCTGTGAGACGTCTCGAAGACATGAGACGCTGTGTCAAATGCAGGGATTGTTATTATTACGTTCATGGGCAAATTATAAGATTTGATGCGGTGTCTTTCACGTCAGGTTATTTCAAATCGCTTGGTGGGAATTCCTGTAAAATGACGTGACTGGATTTGTAGGCGAAAGCAGCAAACAGCTTTGATGCAAATGACCAATTTCTTTTTTTGAATGGTGCCATCAGATCTTTAACATCCACCCGAGCAGAGGGATAGGACTTGGGTTTAATGTCTCATCCGAAAGACAGCACCTCTGACAATGCCGCGTTCCCACAGCACTGGATTGGAGCGTCGGCCTCGACTGAATTCCTGACGTGGGGTTTGAACCCACAAACTTTTGACTCAGATACGAGAACTACCAATTGAGCGAGACTGAAACCTAGTGTTGGCTAAATTAGCTTCAATCATAAGATAAGAACATAAGAATTTGCTAGATGGAAGAAGGCCAAGGGCCACCTAGTTCGCCTTCCACCTTCCTGGCACTCGCTTGACATGGTGTGTCGTAAACTAATACAAAAAGTTTAGATAAGAGAACATGGTTTACAATTCTCCTCTTTACGGGTAAAGGCATATTCCTGTGGGAAAACACCAAAACTTGCTTTTCTGAGAGAAAGAACATTGAGAGGAGAAGCATCTCGATCAATTTTCCAGCAATATTGAATTGAATGCCCACATTTCCAGCTCACACACACGTAAATATTGATTACGGTAACAAGTCTACTCAAATATCAGTCAGTGACCACAAACATTTAAAAACACAATTTGAAAGATCTGCCCGATTTCCTTACTTCACTCTTTTTAACAACTCGGCCATTTGCGCACAGCAGTGGCCCACAAGCAGTTGTCGATTGAGTGACCAAATTCTAATTAATTCTTTTAAAAACATTTTTGAAGGGTTTATTACCACCAGAAAAGCGATCGGGCAATCGACTAACAACCGGGTTCCTACTAACTGCTAAGTGAACAGATATCGCCCACAAATATACAGTCAATTCACTTTACAGCATATTCTGTGAAGCGCTTTGAGACGTCCAGAAGACGTGAAAAGCGCTATATCAAATGCAAGGATTATTAATATTATTATTTTTATTAACAGAGGGAGTAAGGAAACACAATGGTTTGCCCTGCCTGGGAATCCAACCCAGGTCCTCTCGCTTGCGAGGCGAGTGCTCTAACCACTAAGCTACAGGTTTCCACAAGATAGTCTAAGGTTCCAGCTCGGATCACTGCTGACTGCCCAGCTTTGGGTTTTGCACTATTCAGTTTTTCCTGTTTGATCAGTGTATGTGGTGTGTGAGAAAATGTTGGGGGGGGGAAAAAAAACACGCCTGTAAAAAAAATTGCAAAGCAAAAGAATGTCTGGCAAACCCTTGCAGAGTTTTAAAACAGGAAGCGAGCAGGAGATTAGAGGAGTGGAACTTTAACTTAACACTGGTGTCATTTTTCAGTGATGGCACAATAAGCTTTGTGTATTGAAACTGTGGGTTAAATATAGGTACTGGGCCCACATGTTGTTGTTGACCGGGTGATAATGGTTTACAGCTGGGAGGAAAGCAGGCAACCCACCACCTGGTGACTTTACACTGGTACCAACAACATCGCTACCGGGCTGCTGACACTAACATTGCTCCCACTGCTCACCAGTCAACCTAGAACTGCAATCACCGGCAGAGAGAGACAGGGGTTATAACAAAAGGTGCAAGAAAAGCAAAGCTACTTTACTGGAGAAGTGAAGGTTAAGAGAGGAATCGTGTACCTCCATCTCTTGTTCCTAAAATCATTGACACTAGTGGTAAGCAGCTAATACCAGAGGAGATGCTTTGTTTCCCTGAAGACCAGTCCAAACTGACAAGTCAGATCAATAAGGTACTGTAAGTAGACTTCCCACCCGAATGAATTCCCGTTCATGTACAGGCCGAGCTGTGGTTTCACAGACTGAGAAGTCTGACCCTGGTTGTAGATTGTTTACAAGCTTTGTCAGAGGTCAACAGAACTAAACCAATTGGCCTTTGGCCTGGGAAGAATATGCATCCGTGACAAAGAAAAGGACAAATATTCCCACACAAAACTAAGGAGTTACAGACAGCAATAATCCAAATTAATCACGTTTCCCCCCACCCCACTACATGCAATAAATTGTAATTAAGCCTTTAGAAAATGTTTTTTTTTTGAAATGCATGGTCGCTATTGTGGATATCAATTTACTGATATTACGGGACTTTCATACAGCTCTATTCAGTAATAATACTTGCATTTGATATAACATTTTATCACAATATACTGTGTATTTTGCAGAAGAACCGCGGTAGCCAATTGTGCACAGTAGTGTCCCACAAACAGTCATGGATTGAGTTACTATTTTACTCAATGTGATCTTTCAACGAATAGTAATGTAAAGTGGAATAATTACCGAGAATCAGTGAGAGTGCTCGAAGAGGTAAACGTTTGGTAAGGAAACCACATTTCGTAGTTTTGCTGTAGCATCAAATTCTGGGGGGAGAAAAACACAAAACATTTTCACTTGATTTTTATAATAGCAAAAATATGAAAATAAACCAAGTTGAGTAGTTGAAGCTAAAGAGGGAAGAACAGGTTTTGATTGAGATTCTAGTAATAAGCCGTGAGTTTGATACTGCGCCTTATCACGGCATTCAGATGTCTCAAAGCGCTTCTCAGGGTATTACTATGAAGTGTAGTGACTGCTGTTTGTCTTCTATAAAACAAAAACTTATAAAAGACTGTTTTCCTTTGATGAAATCTAGATTTTCATCGAGAAAAAACAATTGAAAGGATTTCATAAATAACATTGTGATTTTGTCACTGTAAATCATAACGCAACATCAACAAAGGGTCATTTGTGAACAGCTTTCTCACTTCTCTCCTAAAGGCGTCTCTGGGCTCCCAACCCTGTGCCTAATACTCTCCGGAATCAGCTAAGCAGGATGCGACCGTCCGGGGAGAGAGAGCGAGAGAGAGAGAGAGAGAGAGAGAGAGAGAGCGCATTCCATTCCAACAATCTATCTCTGGGATTTCCACGTCCAGGTGGGATGCCTGGAATTCTGCGAGAGACAAAACCTTAACGTCTCTCGAAAGAACTTTGAGACATTGCCCTACATGAAAGACAGGACGTAAATGCAAGCTGTTGCTGTTGTCTGCCCACAATGCGATGGTCTGAAAGACACTGAGCTGAAGAAATCCCGAGACAAGCTTACCTCTGATCTGGGTGGGCAGAACTGGGCTTGTGAATTTGGCAGACCATACATCGCGGTGTCAGTTTGACGGTTCTGCGGATAATTCTGCCCGTCCATGACACCGTGTACTTCAAGCATCAGGCACCTTGCCGTTGCATTGTCCACCGAGCTCAAAGTATGTGAGGCAGCACGGGCAAAGTGTGGGCGACGCTTTTACACGGAATTATCTTGGCACAGCATGTCCTAAACACAGGGGAAATAAAAATAGTTGTGACTTACGGAGCAAAGGTCAGTATTGGTAATTTGAGTTTAATCTCTGCTTGCTGACACTCTGGGCTTATAAACCATTCTACTGTCACTCTCCACAACGCAAGCAACGCTGCTATTTTTAAGCACTCCGTATTGTCATTTTTCTCATCGCTCCAAGCTAAAGTTACATATTTTCCCCTGGTCGAAAAGGCTCCTGTCGAAGGCTAGCAATCTTCTAACCTACACCTGCGCATGAATAATTCACAAAGCAGCGTTTAACACTTTCCATCGCGCCATCAAACGAAGGGGCTCTCCTTCCCTTCTCCCGCACTCTTCAATAACACCGAAGCCTGTGGAAGTTTTTGTTTAAGTTGTGGAGCGGTGGTTGTTTACGTGAAGGCTACACAACACACTTCCTGCTGGTGGTGTGTACTCACAGCCTTGGCGTGTGTGGGCTGTGTACTCACTCTGTGTGTGTGTGTGTGTGCTGTGTACTCACTCTCTCTGCGCGCGTGTGTGTGTGTGTGCGCTGTGTACTCACTCTCTCTGCGCGCGTGTGTGTGTGTGTGCTGTGTATTCACTCTCGTGTGCCTCCCGCGAGGCCGAGTGGCGACTCCAGGCAAAAGCCGCTCACTTGGTGCCCGAGGGCTGTCTTGACGGGACCGCCCGACCGTCGCTGTTGGGGGCAAATTGTCTGCCGCGTCGGCCGGTCGGTCGGTCCTCAAAATACCCAGTCACTACGCTTCACAGTAAAATCCTGCGCAGGGCTTTTTGGTCGAACGTGGTACGTACGGCGCTGCGTCGAATGGGAGGCCGGTTATTATTATTAATTATTATTATTATTATTATTAAGTATGATTAACGTCGCCCATTCGCGGAGACAGACTTGTCAGTCACGTCGTCGATGGGAAACGGACGAGAAGCCACGCGGACCCGACGCCATTTGTTTCACCGTCGGCAATGCCAAGCCGTTGGGAGTTTCTAAAGAGGATTCCTTCTAAATGCTTCACTGTGATGCGCACACGTTAGGGTGGGGCGGTGGGCGGTGGGCGCGGGGGGGGGGGTTTGGTGGGGGGGAGGGAGGGAGGGAGTGGGGGGATTTCTGCAAACTTTCTGAAGCCGAGAGTTTCCGGCTGATAACCAAAATGTTTTGAGAAAAACTCAGCCTTCAGAAGCGCGCCCACACGGACTGTCGAGTCTGCTCCACGTCCACCCCCTCTCTCCCCCCCCCCCCCACCTCCCACCATCGGCGGTCAGGCCTTCAGCCTCTCTGCCCCCCCCCCCCCACCCTCTGGGACTCCGTCCCGCGGTCTCTCCGCCTCGCCCCCTCCCTCAAGGCCCTCTTTAGCTGCACCTTCGGTCACCCTCCTACCCCCACCTTCCCTGTCCTCCACACCCTCTCCTGTTCCCAACCCCCAGCTCAGGTCCAAATCCCTGTGTGTCCAGTTCCTCGGCCGCCTACAGTTGTGGGGGGGGGCAGGGAATGTGGTAGAGTGACAGAGATAGGGAGTGAAGGAGTGTCGAGCTGAGGGTGAGGACCTTGAAGTCAATGTGCTGGGAGCTGTGGAGCATAGGAACAGGAGGAGGCCATTCAGCCCCTCAAGCCTGGTTCCTCCATTCCATTAGATCACAGCTGATCTGTGCCTCAACTCCCAAGTACTCGCCTTTCCCGCATATCCCTTGATATCCTGACCTGACAAACATCTCTCCACCTCGGTCTTGACAACGTGAATGGATCCGGCCAGAAAGCACAGCCTGGAGGCAGGCGGGGGGGGGGGGGGGGGGGAAAGGGGCTGAAGTACTTGTCTTCCTCAGAGAAGCCTTTTGAGTTCCCCAGGGAGAAGCCTTCAGCCGCGGTGCAACCCGCAGAGCGGCCGATGTTGCACATACCATACGTTACACATCGTTCTGCCTCAGCCGGTTGTTGTATTGGGGAAGAAGGTCTTTAGATGTCAACATCCAAAAGAAAAGCTCCTTAATTATTGCAATCCTGATATCCACCCATTAGTTGAAGGTCACATTCCTCCCAGTTATCACCGATGACGGGTTTGAAACAGACCAGGGATCACAGGCCCTGATTGTATCTTCCCTTCTTCAAGATGAGTGAATGTTGCTCAACCTGCAACCCCCCTCCCCCCAGGGTAAGAGTAAATCTTTCCGTGGGGAAGAGTCTTAGGGAAGATTACGGCGTGGAAGGGGAGAGGGGGAGGAGTGTGGGGGGAGGGGAATGTGATACCGGACGCTGGAGTGAAGTGGTGAATGGAAGGAACTCGGAAGCGAGAGGACCCGGGTTTGATTCCCGGGCCGGCCGAAACATTGGGCAAGTTTCCTCACTCCAAACGACTCTGTCCAACAGTAAGTAGGAACCTGGTTGATTGAGAGAGAGAGAGAGAGGGGGGTGGGGGGTTGTGGAGACAGGGTGGGGTGTTCCTCTGAGAGTTGGGACAGGCTTGCTGGGCCAAACATTCCTGCTTCTGTGCTCGCTGCAAACGTCTAGGATTCTGTGAGTGGGTGTCCAAACTCAGGTGATCAAACCGAGCGAGCGATCAAAGGGCGAGAGGACGCGCTGGGCTGTCACGGGGGTGGCCGTTGGTTTCGCTCTTGCTCACTTGTGCCTCTTCGTGCTGCTCCTACATAATGAACAGCTCATAAAGAGGGTGCAGTCAGTCCCGGCTTATCTGCCGTACATTTGATGAGTTGGGATGTGGACATTTCCAGTTTCGTTTTGACGGTGATGGACTGGGAGCACCATTAACCCCTCGGGCGCCCGGGAGAACGCTCTCGTTTTGGCTTTGTGGAGTTCCCTGTAGCTCAGCGGTG